>NW_012150619.1:1699680-1719035 GCF_000956105.1 Propithecus coquereli | reverse complement strand
CTTCTTGAGCCCAGAACTCACTGGGGTCCCCAGCGTGGGGTCACTGTGTGACGCGTCTTCATGACAGGCGCCTACAGGCGTCTCGTGAGAGGCCTCTGAGCACGTCCGCAAGGCCACGTCTCAGGCGGCGAGAGTGTTCAGACAGCCACGGCCACGCACGGCGCGGCCCTGTTTGGATACCAGCTCAGACAGACAGACAGAATGAAACACGTCTGCGTGACGTCTCTGTCTGCTCCGGCTGCCGTGACAAAGCACCACAGACCCGTGGCTCATACGACAGACGCTTATTTCTCCCAGTTCTGGAGGCTGGAAGTCCAGATCCAGGTTCCAGCGGGCTTAGTTTCACGTGCGGGCTCTCTGCCTGGCAGTGTCCTCACGCGCAGGGCGGGGCTCTGGCCGCTGTCCACTCCTCTCAAGGACTCTCGTCCCCTCACGGGGGCCCCCTCGTGCCCTGCCATCTCCAAGTACAGTCACAATTCAGTCTATAGCAGCGTGTACGAGACAACCGGGAATGTGAAAAGACTGGATGGTGAATATTAAACTTTATTATCAGTTTTTAAAAATAAAAAAGAAAGAATCAGATGCTGTTGAGGGTGTGTGCTCGGGTGTACCCCAAAGTCCCCAGGACTGAGGCTCTAGGGTGTGGGTTACCGCTGGTTCACAGCTGAGACCCTGCACTCTGACATCCTCCTCCCCGCAAAATCCTGCAAAATCCCGCAGCCCAGGAAGCTGCCCACTCCCAGCCAGCGACAGGTCAGTGTGGAGACGCAGGCCACCGGGGCAGGCTGAGGGCTTGTCACAATGCACAGCGGCCCGAACCCCTCTGCCCACGCCAGGTCCCTCACTGCCCCCAGGTGCAGCCCCCGAGAAGGTTCCGCACCCAAAGCCAGGGCCTCCGAGTCTGACTCTCACGGGGCCAACCGCAGACGGACGCTGACTTCAGTGACTCAATAGCCAATTAGTTTAAGGACATCCTTTCCATCATCCAAGAGGATGCTTCACAGGAGCAAGCGCGTTTTAGGAAACAGATGAAACTGATTTGAAATTAGCATAGCCATCAGGACAAAGGCGCCCCGAGAAAGCCCAGTTTTCCCAGGTGCCTCCCATCTGCACTGCCGGGCTGCACCCCCACGGGGGACGCACCACAGTCTGAGCAGGGCTGGCATCACTGGCTTTTGCTGGACTTCACGAGCATGCCAGGGCCATCCCGACACTGACCCGAGGGCAGTGGGCTCTGAGAGCTAACCCCTTGGTCAGGTCACAGACGGGACAGCCCCCCACCCCTGCGTAGACGTTTCCCACCCTGCTCAGAGTTAAGACGAAAGGAAGCAGCCCCCGGGGAGCCCCCACCCTCATCTCAGCTCCAGCCACCCAGGGAAGCTGCCTGACCTCCCCGACCCTGCGGGCGGGCTGTGTGCACACACGGGCTCGCACACACGGGCTCGCACACATGCTTGCACGATGCTCGTAACCTCTCCCCACACTCACACTCACAACCTCCCACACGCGCGCACACTCATTAATAAACTCACACACATGCACACACGTCCACATACACCACACCTGCTCACACACACACATACGTGGACACCCCTCACACACATCCTCACATGCTTAGTCACACACTCACACCTGGGAGTCAGGGCTCCTGGGCTCCCCCGGGGCAGGCGGCCTGCAGCCCCTAAATTCTGTATTCTGTGCGTTAATACAACATGCTTGACCTCAGGTGGCGTGTTTCTCCTCCTTCAGACACTTCAAATTCTCTTTCTACTTTAGAAATACGTGACGTTTGGGAGTGTTTGCCTTCTGAGTTCCAGTGGCGCGCTCTGAAACAACAGCCGCGAGAGAGGCGGGGCGTGCTCGCCAAGCCGCCCCGGCAAATAAAGGGGCCTCCTCTGCCTGTTCCAGAACCACGTCGGTGCTCCGACTCCCCCAGGAACGTGGGCCCAGCCTCGCCCGCCAGCCATGCCACGGCCCAGCCCCACCGTCGCCTCCGACTGGACAGCTGGAGCTCACACTGCCCTCATCTGAGTGCTAGAAGGTTCCTTCCCACCCAGGCCTGGGATTTCCTCTACAAGGCCCAGGGAGGAAGGCTCTTTGTCCGCATCTGGACGGTCTGAATTTGAATTTGTGGCCCAGCATTCTCGCCTCTGAGTTCGGTTATCAGAGGCTACAGCCCCACAGCACCTGGGCTTGCCCCGTTTAAGGGAGGACTTGTCCTTCTCACGCAGGGGTCACGTGCGAGGGATTCTGTGGATGGACAGACAGCCTTTGAAGCCCTGGTGTCCCCCAGGAGGGCCGGAGGAACACACACACAGGTATCTCTGCCCCTCTACTTAAAAGGCCTTGCTGGTGTGAATAATTTGCAAATAAAGCTAAACCTCCGTGAAGTTGGTTTGGTTTTCTGAGGATGAAGTTGTATTTGCTCTGGTTTTTGCTTATTTTCATTTCCAGGAGGCAGCTGTATCAGCTTCCTAGGGCTGCCGTGACCGACGGCCACAAACTGGTGACTTAAAACAGCAGAGTCTGTCCTCTCGCAGTCTGGAGGCCAGAAGTCTGAAACCCCGGTGTGGGCAGGGATCCACCCCTGCCAGACGCTCCAGGGGAGGGTCCTTCCTGCCCTCCAGCTCCTGGGGGCTCCCCGAGTTCCTGCGCTTGTGGCCGCCTTCCCGCAGTGCGTCAAACCTCCCTCTCCTTTCTCTTGTGAGGACGCTAGTCATTGGCTTTCGGGCGCACCCTAAACCGAGGATGATTTCGTCTAGAGCGACTGAGCTAATTACATCTGGAAGGACTCCATTTCCAAATGAGGTCATGTTCTGAGGTTCTGCGTAGACAGGAACTTTGGGGGCCACTACTTGGCCCTCTGTGTCTGTCCTAGAAGTACAATCGTGGTACATTTTGGCCTCTGCAAACAAGGCCCTGTGGCCACTGCTGGGCCCCTTCACCACCGTGACTCTCCAGACTCCAGTTTCTCCGCCCTCAGGAGACTGTCCCAGCCTTGGCCTCTGCTGGCTCCTTCCCCACCTGGCCAGCCCCCGCCCACCTCTCCAGGATGTCCCCTGTTCTCTCCATGCCGCTTCCCACCCCCGACCTTCCCCTCTCCACGCTTGTCTCTGGGCCCCCGTCTGGGGCAGGGTCTCAGCCCTGGAGCCATCCCCTCCCGCCTCGTTCCCCCTTAACCCTGCCCCTGTGGTCTCCCAGAGTCCTGGGCCCCTCATCTCTGCCCCAGATCCAGCCGCCACCTGCATAACCACAGGCCTCGTCAAGGCCCCTGCACACCCCACCTCCCCACCGCCCCGCAGATCAGCTTGTTCTGCACATGGAGACAGATGGGGCTTTTGCCACGCGTCAGTCTCACCGGCTAGAATCCCATAAAGACCTCACTATTGTCAATAACGGTGACCAACAGTGCCCATCCTCCGGGCCCAGCGTCCTCTCTCCTGGGTCTGCATGTGGCTTCCTGGTGCCTGGAGGCTGCCCCACGTCCCTCACTGTGCCCGTCCTCCCTCTCAGGCACTCGCTCTGGAAGCTCGGCCCATGGCCTGAGCAGGCGCCGGCCAGACTCCCACAGACCCCAAATCCCTCCTGTCTGGAGAGCGCCCACCCAGCTGCACGATCACCCCACTTGAGTGACTGTTTCTCAGCGTGTTTCTCCCCCGGCCCTGTGAGGGCAGCAGTAGGGTCTGTTTGGGGGCCAAGGCTGAGAATGTCGGGCACACAGTGGGCGCCCAGTGAATGCCTCAGGCATGCAGAGCACACAAGCCCCCGGCAGGGAGGGGTGCCCGGCACACAGAAGGTATTGACGGATGCTTGCGGGATGAAGTCATGGAATGCCAGGACTTTCCCCAGTTCCAAGCCAATGATTAACGCAGGTACTTAATCCACGAAGTTACGAAACCTGTGTAACTCATGCATTTGATTCCAACGGTGCGGGAAAGATGTTGATGTAGTGAGGAGTTAATTCTACAATGAGACACGCCTTTTTTATAAAAGGCAATGAGAATCGTGAGCATTCCGGTTTCCCGTGCAGGGGACCAGCCTAGGAAGGCCCCCGTCTCCGGTCCCCGTGGACTCCTCAGCAGGGGCTACTAAGTCCACGCGTGAGGACGCTTCCTGGAGCGGCCCCTCCAGCCGATCTGGGAAACCACTAATGCTCTCTTTGAATCTATTTCCTGTGCAGCAGCGGCAGACGCCCTTGGGGGGAATCGCTGCCTCGCACCATCTGCAGATGCCCCCGCCAGGCCAGCTTCACGCTGCCAACCCCACACGGCTGCACGCGAATCTGAGAAGAGATGTGGCGTAATAGTTTTTAATTCTTAAAATCATCTTACTTAAGGCAAAGCGTTTGGATCAAACTTAGTGAGCCCGCTATCTTTGATTTTCTAACACAGCTTTTATAAGAAACACTATTTTAATGAAATACACGTTCTCAGGTGTGCTCACTAGCAAGATTTAACTTTATCTTTCTTTTTCTAGGAATTCTCATTCAAGATAAATCTGGCCTTTCCCTTACATCCTAGAATCCTGCTTGGAGTCAAACGCTTGCTCTGGGTCACCGTAGACCCAGGGGGAATCCGCCCCCGACTCTGCAGCCCCGCGTGCTCCCTGTCCTGTTACGGCTACAAACGCAAAGCCCCAGACAGCAACTTCCGACAGGACGCTGGAAAGAACGTTCTTAACTGCAAATAAAACTTCCAAGAGCCAAGGCCCGTCCAGCCCTCCTGGCCTCAGACACGCCCACCACCGGGCACCTGCCCCACACCAGGCTTGGGGCTGAGAGTGAGGGGAAACCGCCCTGCCTGTCCAGAAGACCCCAGTGCCAGAGCCACCCACCCTCAGCCAGAGGAGTCCCCTGGAGAAGGCCCAGCTCCCCAGGGCTTAAGCAAACAGCAGGGGAGGGCCACCGCCCGCCACGTGGAGGCTCTGGCGGGCCAGGGAAGGCAGAGGGCGGGGGAGGGGCATGGCCACGTCAGGTCTGGACGAGGAGATGCCAAACCAGGCATATCTGACGTGAACCCCTGGCTCGAGAGCCTGCCAAGGCAGCTTCAGAACCTGCCCCCAACTGGCTGCTCCAGGAGCTGGGAGCAGAGATGCAGAGCGCCCCGGCCCAGCCAGGAGGGGGCCCAGCCAGGTGCCGAGCCCCGAAGGGCTGGGGACAGGCCCAGAAGGGGAAGGGCGTGTAAAGGTTTGACGACTTAAGTTATTAGACAAATAAAAAGACAATTCCCTTCTGGTCCTAAGAAATAGCTAAGGGCTTTGAACTAGAAAAACTAGAATTTCCAAAGGTAGCGAGGGTAACACTCGGCACTTTGAAGCCTGAGGTTTAGGCAGAACTGAAGACCAGTAAGGAAGCTGAGAACAGAGAGTGCGGAGCGAGGGGAAGGGCCCAGGGGACAGGGACACAGAACACACCACAAAGTCAGGTCAGGACACACAGACGCACAAAATCTGAAGACCATCCGAAGCCCATCGGTCCTGACACTGGAGGTCAGGACACGGGACGAGGTGCTGAAACACCAGTGTCACGACCTGAAGTGAAGCACCTGACGTGAGCCATGACCAGGCGGCACCTGTCAGAAGCTTCGCTACCAGAGAAGGCACAAGATGGGAGACAAGGAAGAGGGAACATTACAGGGTTCCTGACAAGGGAAGGGTACACCAGCAATGATTAAACACTGCACGAATTCGCCTGCCCATCCTTCCACTCCTCAGCCATCCATGCTGACACACACCCACCCATTCACTCATTCATTCATGCACCCACCCACTCATCCGTCCGTCCCCAACCACCCATCCACCCACTCACCCACCCACTCATCCATCCGTCCCCCAACCACCCAACCATCCACCCACGCATCTACTCATCCATTCATTCATTCTTCCATCCACCCATCCACCTACCTATCCATTTATCCTTCCATTTACTCATCCACCCATCCATCCACCATGCATCCATCTACCCACCCAACTACCCATCCATCCATCCTTCCGTTTACTCAGCAAGCCATCCGTCTTTCCATCCATCCACCATCCACCCATCTACCCACCCACCCACTCATCCATCCATCCATCCACCCACCACCCGACCATCCATCTAATAAACTGCCTGATGTGGGGCCATTTTTAGGCACAAGTATGAACAAAACTAATCCCTCGTGGAGTTTCCATCTAGGTTAAAAACGTCAGATGTTTGGGAAAACTGAAATTATGTGCTAAGAGTCTCAGAGCAGTTGGGAAACGTGGAAGGGAAGCTTTGAAGGGGTGTCGGTGTTGAGGCATGTGCACACACACAGGCAACGGTTCCCACCGCCGAGCGGCAGAGGCAAAGCCCCAGACCTCTCCTGTCCCGCCGTACGACAGCCCCACACCAGCAAGGCCCTGCAGTGCACAGGGCTGCACAGAAAGGCCCCCGGTGGCTGCAGCCTGGGGGAGGGTCACGGACAGGAGTCCACTGCGGGTGAGGACCCTGCCTCTCCCGGGGCAGTTCGGCATCCCCATGGCACGCAGCCCGGCACAGAAGCACGACCTCCAGAGGCCTCAGCTGTGGGGCCCTTTGTCCAGCAACAGAGCTGCAAAGAAGGACGTGCTGCCAGCCCAGCCCTGCAAGCCAGGCTGACCCAGAGACAGGTGGACAGACAGAAAGGGCGGGGCCACACGGCCATGCTGGAGCCTGAGCAGCTCAGACTGATGCCCCTGACCCTGGCTATCCCCAGGTCCGCATTTGGGGGCCGAAGAAATGAGGAGGACCGTTCCAGCAGCACCCTTGTCTAGAGAGGCTCGGCCAGGGAATCAGATGACGGTCCCTACGAGGCAGGTCTCCATACCTGCTTGTACGGAGGGGTCCACAAAGGCTCAGAGAGGGTAATAACCTCTGCTAGGCCACACAGCTGCAGGGCTGAGGCTCGCCTTAAACCCACATCCTTAGTGTCCACACAGAGCTTGCAGGGATGGGTCCAGAGAGGGACTCGACTTTGTCACCTTCCCAGGATCGGTGTCCCCTCCAAAGTGTCACTGCAGGATGGCGACCCAGGGGCAGGGTCATAGCGCCTCAGCACCCCCTCCACCCAACACCCGCAGCACGGGACAAGGGTTTTCGAGCAAGCCCCTGACCAGTGAGCGCCTGGGCTTCCCGGGCTGTAAATCCAGCCCCGAAGGCAGGGATTTCTGTCTCTCTCGCCGGAGCTATCCTAGCACTGGGAGGTATCCGGTGAGATGGGCCCATCTGGCAAAGCTCTGCGATGAGCTCTGCACAAGCACACGGGCACTGTCATTGTCATTCCCACGCCGTTTCCTCACCGCCTTCCTGGGCCTACCTCATCTGCCCACCCCCTGCCCCTCCAGCCCTCTCCTCTCCGCCCCCCCCACACGCCCGCGCCCCTTTTCTCTCTGTGTTTGACTTTCCCACCTCCCGGTGACACGCTCTGCACCTGCAGTCCCCTCCCCGAGTCACACCCAAGGCGGCCCAGCCCCTCCCCACCTGGCAAGGCTACCGGGAAAGGCCTCGGATGAAGGCCCTGACGGCTGCCCGGCGAGCTGGGGGAGCCGAGGCCGCAGAGGCCAGAGCGCCGCGGGAGTGGCTTGTCCAGGGCTGGGCTTCCTGGGATGACTCCGCTATTGTACTCGAAGCAAATTCCCAGAACTCCAGACACACCCATTAAAAAAAGTATAAATAAAAAATGCATTCCAGCGCAAAGAAAATGACTCCCACTTAACCACCGCTTCGCCTTCTCCTACGAGAGTCACACACACGCCCGGGGCAGGAGACCCCGCGGAACCGGAAAGAGCCGTGAGCGTCTGAAACTCTCCCGGCGCTACGGCAGCTCAGACCCAAGGTCCCAGCCAGGAGCCACCCTCGGGACACAGCCTTTCGGAATAGGGGTGCTCTCCCCAGCCCCCGCTCCTTGGCACCTTGTGAGGTGGGGAGACCAGAAAATAACCCACCCTGCAGTGGGTTACAAGGTGACTCCCAAAAGAATATGCCTGCGTGTAATTCCTGAAACCCGGGATGTGCCCTTATATGGCAAAAGAGTGAACGTCACCTCGTATGACAAAATGTGATTAAATTAAAGGTCCTGAGTGAGACGGCGCTTACTGTCCGGGTGGGCCCACCGCAGTCACATGTGTGCTCTCGTAAAAGGGGCAGAGCCTGCAGGGACGCGGCACCAGCCAAGGCGGCCCCCAGAAGCTGCGAGAAACCAGGAAGCATCCTTCCCGGGGCCTCTGGATCCCTCCGACACCTGCCGACAGCTGACTTCAGACCTCTGGCTCTAGCACTGTGAGAGAATGTCTTTCTGTGATGTTAAGTGACCCAGTTTGTGGTCACGTATTACAGCAGTCACAGGAAACCTACACAGACCCTGAACACAGCGGGGTAACCAGCTGGATTCAGCAGGAATTCTATTCCGGGGACAGTCCCCAGAGAAAGCAGCAGGCTGTAAGCCTCTCAGCATCTCCCTGAGTTTCAACGGACTGGCACCAGGAATATGAAACACCTTCTCGTTCCCCAGGCTTTTGTGGCAGTGGTGTGAGGACCCAGGGGCAGTGGCGTGAGGACTCGGGTGCTAAATGAACACAGCGTCCCTGGGTGCAGGTGGGCTTCAGATGTCTTGGTTGCAAGACTCATGAGGTGGGCAAGCAGAAGGCCTGGGACACCACTGCACCCAGCACCCGGGCTGCCTGGGGAGGTCAACCCAGCTGACTACCAGGCCGTAGGTGCCCCCACGGCCCCCACCATCATACTGAGGCACAGAACCCCACCTTGGCTCCCCCAGCGAGGCACTTCCAGCCCCCCTGCCAAACAAAGGCAAGGGACGTCCCTCGGGCCAGGGACGTGGCTCCTCTTCAGAAGGACACTAGTGGGCACAGCCTGCTGGTACGTCCTGGTGGGCACAGCCTTCACGCTGCCCTGGGGCATGGATCCACGCAGAGATGCCAAAGTCCCGACGGTGGGGTGGCGCAGGGCTCCTCTTGTGTCCACTGGGCCCCTGCAGCTGACTTTTCTCCAGGGATCATGGGGGGAGGAAACAGAAACAGTCTCACCCTGCAGGGTGGGGTTGCGTGGGGACGTGTAGGTGGGAGTGGGCCTGGACCTGACCTGGGGGGGAGGGTGCCACGGGGCCTGGCCCCCGTCGAGCACTTGGCTCCTGCTGGTGGGCAGTGGGCAGGAGCTGGTGGGGAGAGCTGACCCGGCCACGCCACGGGGAGGGAGAGACGGAGAGAGGGAGGGACGGAGAGAGGGAGGGAGGGAGGGAGGGCCTGGATGTGGGGCCAAGGGTCTGACCACGTTCCTGCTGAACACGAGAAAGACAAGTCGTCAGGGGGAAGCAAACCAGGCAGCCGTGCGCAGCCAGGCTGGAGAGGGTGTGCCCGACGCATTATCAGTTTGCAGGGAGACCGTGCCAGCTACCGAGCAGCAGCGTGTCTGGACCCAGCTGGAATGCTAACGAAAACCTCAATCATCACGGAAATGGCCGCTCAGCACCCCGACGGCCCAAGTTCCCCCCGCCCCATCCGCTGCAGAGAGGAAAGACAGCTCCTTGGAACAGATCAGCATCCACACAAAGGAGCACAAATTCTTAACTCACCACTCGGAGCCAAGGGAGCAAACTGCCCTCGTTAATACAAACCCCATCCCCTCGCGTGCCCAGCCAGCTCCATCTGGTCTCACCTTGCCAGCCCTGGCCCTGCCAGCCGCAGGCACACGGTAAAAACTGGCCCCTGGACCCGGGAGCAGGACAGAGAGGCCCTGTCCGTCCACACTAGGGAAAGGGCTCGGAAGTGTGACCACAGCGGGGGTGAGGGTGCTGGAGATCGCTCCCCTAAGGTCCTCGGGGTCACTAGTCTCAGGGTGGAGGCTCAGATTGGTCTCCCCGGCAGCAGCCCTCAGATCACATCCTGGGCAGAGAGGCGGTGGGACAGCTGACCTCCCGGCACAGCGCGGAAGCTGCGGCCTGCTGCTTGCTCGTCCCTCCAGCAAACGCCTCCTGAGCACTGCATGGGTGCCAGGGCTGTGGTCAGCGGGGTACTGCGCCCCCCCAAACATGTCCACGTCCTAATTCCTGACACCTGAGGACACACGACCTCACATGGCAAAAAAGACTTTGCCAGTGTGATTACATGAGGGTCTTAGGGTGGAGAGGTCACCTTGGGTTACTGGGTGACCCAACACCATCGGCAGGGCCGTGGGGGAGAGAGTGGGAGGGTCAGAGCAGAGAAGGCGGTGAGGGCAGCAGAGCTGGGGGAGGGGCGGGAGGGGCAGGAGCCGGGGCAGAGCAGCCCCTGGGGTCTGAGCAGAGAAACAGATGCCCCCCGGAGCCTCCAGGAGGACCCAGCCCTGCCACACCCTGACTTCGGACCTTCTGCCCCAGAACTGTGAGAACAAATCCCCGCTGTTTTAAGCTCCTCATTTGTGCAAATTCGTTACAGCACCCCAGGAAGCCAACGCAGCGGCAAACGAGCAAGCCGGGCCTGCTCTTGTGCAGGTGCCCTCTGGCTCTCGTCCCAGTGCCCACAGGTGGCCTGTCTTCAGGCCACTTCCCGAACTGTGGTCAGACATCTCGGCGTAGACTTTTGTTCCTTGAGGACACACGTCCTGTGCCCAGCTCGGCTGAGCCACGCACAAGCTGCCTGGGTAGGACGTGGAAAGGCCTATGTTCCCGAGTTCAATCCTTCAAATGAAAAAGAACCACAGAAACCTGTCTCCCACCCAGGAGCGTCCTCCGGTCCCTGCAGACACTTGACAAGCAGGTTGCCGGGAAGCGCCAGAGCCCTTAGGTGGGCTGAACTGTGTTCCCGACATGGATGTCCGAGTCCTCCCTAACTCTTGGTATCTGTGAACGGGACTTCATTTGGAAACAGGTTCTTGCAAATGCAATCAAGTTAAGATGAGGTTACTCTGGATTAGGTGCCCTAACCCAATGACCGATGTCCTTACGAGAAGGGGGCTATCTGGACACATAGACAGACACACGTGGGGAGACACAATGCAGAGACTGGGCAATGCATCCACGAGCCAAGTACCACCTGGAGCCACAGAGTGAAGAGGCAGCCGGGAAGGATCCCCCAGACCCTCGGGGGAGCATGGCCCTGCCCACACCTTGGCTTCTGGCCTCCAAACGGTGAGAATGAATTCCTGTTGTTTTGAGCCAGCCGGCTTGGGGTCATTTGTCACAGCAGCCACAGGAAGCTCCGAGGGGGATGCAGTCTCAGTCTGAGACCATCCTGGTCCCCGAGGGCCGGTCAGCTGTGCCTGCTCACCCTGCCCAGGACGCCAGTTCTGTTCCTCGAAAGCTTCAAAATGTGCTTCTGGGGACAGAATTTCATGGAGGAGAATAGGAGCTACCTGGCTAAATTTATCCACACCGTGATTCCTCATGACATGACTTAAAATCATGGAAAACAAAGTCACTTAGGCTGGGCAGGGGCTCACGCCTGTAATCCTAGCACTCTGCAAGGCCGAGGCAGGAGGATCCCTCAAGCTCAGGAGTTCAAGACCAGCCTGAGCCAGAGCGAGACCCCGTCTCTACTAAACACAGAAAATGCAGCCGGGCGTGGTGGCGCGCGCCTGTAGTCCCAGCTCTCGGGGGGCTGAGGTCGGCTTGAGCCCAGCAGTGTGAGGTCGCTGTGAGCTGTGACGCTGCCACTGCACTGCAGCCTGGGAACAGAACGAGACCCCATCTAAGAAAAAAGAAAGTCCCTCAGAAATGCAGTAACGCCCCAGCTTCACAGTAACGTGCTAGGGAGATGCCAGGTTGCACAGCCTGGGACCGAAGAAAGAGCCGAACGGAAGAGACATGAGAAGTACCAGAGGGAGGAAAAACTGAAGTAATCCCGAACATCGGAAAAGTGCGTTTTCCTAAGAAAGGATTCTGTTCCTGCTTTATTTGAGATTTTAATTATAGGCTCTGTAATGATTTTCATTTTGAATGATAATTAACTGTCGGGTTTAAGGACTAAATCCTACTTTGCATGGAACACTTGGAAGAGGAGCTTTGATCCTGTGAGCTGCGGTGAGCGCCGGCGAACCGCGTCCCCTGAGCTACGTGAACGTCGCCGCGCAGGACGACAGCGCGCCCACAACGGGGCATTTTCTACGCATGGGAAGTGCCATGACAGAAGCACCGTGATCCTGACGACAGGACTAAGATAAAACCTGAAGTTGGAACAACGCACATATTTTACAACAGAATCAGGGAAGTGTCAGTATTTGTGTTAAGAATTTTCCCATAAGCAGACAGATCAGATTTTTACACCAAAAGTTTCTCTGGTCTTGAACCTACGCAGAACGTCCTCGGCCGCAGGAGGCCCTCGCACAGGGCGAACAGGATGTTCCTGCCTGGGGGAGCTGGTCCAAAGCTCAGAGCCAGCGCCACTGACGCTATCCCAGTGGCTGCTGACCCACCGATCCCCACGCCGGGTTAAAGCCGGCTCAGAAGCGCCAACAGTCCTCGAAATCCAGGCAGTGTGGGCGGGTGATGTCCAGGGACAGCCACGGCCAGGCTCTGTGCTCAGCAGCCTGGTGAGAACTATTCTCGCATCCCCAGGGTCCTGACAGTGGGGGATCATCGAGAATAAATTCGACCCAAACAAAAAAGCCCCGGCCCACGGCACAGGCAGGACAGGCACCAGGTGGGCTTTACCCAGACACAGGAGACTGGAAGCCACTCACTGCTGCTACCCTCCTGTTCACGACGCTCAGCCTTGTGGGACACCACCCTGCCCGGCGATCACAGGGCTGACACTCAGGACTGCACCCCACGGTAGGACTTCGCACCATGATGATAAATCGCCTCAGTCCCCATTGTCCGCCCCGTGGGGCGGAAGAGAGAAAGGGAGGAGCATTTCTTGGAATGCTTTTTGAAAGCCTCTAGTCCCGAGTTCCAGCTCACAGCCACATGATGAGCACACAGGAGCCCATGCCGGGGCCCTGGCCAGCGCTCACGGCAGCAGGACAAAGTCAGAAGTGCCCGGTGTCCCCAGGGAGGGACAAAGGAGCCAGGGAAGGGAAGTACGTGTTCCTGGAGAGTCCTGTTCCCCCCAGCGCAGTACCAGAGGCAGCAGAGGTGCCACGTCAGCCACAGTGCAGAGCAGGTCCCTCTGGCCCACATGGAGGAGCTGCCTCGCGTGCACACGGTGACTGCCGGGTGCCTGCGCCACGCCGGGCCGTGGACACGTGCCAGTGGACACAGACGCCACTGTCTGCCCTCATAGGGCACTCAGTGCAGAGAGAGGGAGGTGGCAATGCCATGCAAGCGCCAAGTCTGGCCCCCAGCCACCGCCACTGGGGGGAGACTGTAGTGAGGGCGGAGGAATGGGGACAGGGAGGGGACAACCAGGGAAGGCCCAGGGGACAATGCACACGAGGTACAAGGGCTGCAAGGTGGGTGCAGCCAACGTGACCTGAGCGTGGTGGGCAAGGGGTTGTCAGGTCACAACACGGCTGGACCCTTAAGTGCCGTGGGCCCAGTGATAAGACACTAACCGGAGCACTGGGCACCCCAGGGAGGGCTGGGCACGGTGCTTGTGACCCAGTGCACGTTTCAACAGGACACTCTGTGACGAGGGACCGTGGGGGTGGGAGGAGCGCAGCAGGGAGACCCGGGAGGGGGCCCCGCCGAGGGGATGGTAACATGACACACGGCTGAGAGAAGGGACAGGCTGGGGGCAGAATCGACAGGACGTGGTGACAGATCGGACATGGGGACCAGGGGCACACTGACCTCGAGCCCTGAGATCTGAAATGAGGGATGGGGAGAAGAGGTGGGATCGGAGCGAGAGCGTCTGGAATGTTCCGGGGACGCTGAGGGAAGGGACGCAGGAGGCTGGGGCTCGGGCCACGGTGCCTCCCGGGGCAGCTGTGACCCTGACGTGTCAGGCTCAGGATGCTAGATCCCCGAGTCAGGTCTCAGCTCTGCCCGCCCAGCTCTGCACCTGGGTGACAACCGTCTCCCCTCCTGGGCTGTCACAGAAGCGTGGAAAAGGCTTAGTCAGAGAGGAGCTCCTGGTGCCCAGCAGAGAGTATATGTCACATTTTCAGTGAGGACGATTGTGACTGTTTAATCAGGGAGCCAGGGGGCAGGACCAGGATTCGAGATCCAGCCCTGACGCTTGCCTCGATTTGATCAGGTCGGGTTTCTTGCTGGGAAGGAAGTTTCCACGCCCCGGCTGGGGGGCCCGGCTCACAGCTGGTGGCACCCTCGCCCCAGGCCACAGGTGCTACTGCTCACCCCATCACGCTGCCCCTCTAAGCCCGAGTGCCCAGCACAGAAAGGCACTTTAAAAAATGCTGTTATACAAATGAAGCAAGAGAAAGAGCAGATGAACAAGTAAATCCAGCTGTTTCACCCTGGAGGAGTTTGCAGGGCCAGCAGCTTGAGCTCAGAGGCCAGAATACCTGGGTTCGAATCCCGGCCTCACTGCCTGCAGCACCAGGGCGGTTCCTCGGCTTCCAGGGCACGTGGGGCCAACCAGCCTTGCGTGGGGCCATCCCGTGCTCTGTGGGATGTGGAGCAGCTCCCCTGGCCTCTTCCCATGAGAATGCCACCCCCAGGTCCCCCAGTTGTGACAACCAAAAATGTCTTCCGGTACGTCAGTGTCCCCTGGGGGAATCACCCCCAGCTGAGAACCACTGGGCTAGATGCTCTAAAGTTCTCTATCTCAGTTTCTCCATGTGTAAAACGAGGCCATAGGGCCACCCTGAGAATTAAACAAGAAAACACACGCAGGAGCATCTGGAACAGTAACCAGCACAAGGAGGCGCTTAGTAAATATTAGCTACGAGTCACTGCGGTCCCCAGGGACAGGGACATGGAAACAGGTGACTCACACCATCGTGAGAGCGGAGCAACAGGAGCACAACGATCAGTGATGAAAGGCACCAGCAAGCTTTGAGGGCGGAAACCTACAGACCCGCTGAGGAGGTCATGAAACCTTCCAGAACCTTCCCAGAGCAGGGGACAGCGCCAAGGTGCACTGCAAGGGAGGCACGTGATTGGCAGACGGACGGGGAGAGGATGCGTTTCCGACAGAGGGACGACCGATGCTGCAGGGAGAACAGGCCCGAGTCTGGACCTAGGGGAGTGTGACCCCGTCCTTAAGGCATGTCACAAAAACCAAAACTACGATGTTTACAGAAGGAAAGACTGAGGGCGGAGGACGGGAAAACAATGCGGTGTTGCCAGTCACGGTTGTCTGGGAACGTCTGCAGAGCTGAGCAACGGGGAGGGCGTGAACACATCTAAAACGCCAGCGCCTTCCGTCTTTCTGTCCTTGTCCCTTTCAGAGAGGGGGAGGGTGGCAGACCCCAACCACGGCCTGAGACCCTGAGCGGGTGGCAGCCTTCGGCTCCCCACAAAGACCAGGGGCGCCCACATTCCCCAGGGCCTTGACTTCTCTAAGGCCAAGGAGGACTCCAGACTCGGGAGAGCTCCGAGTTCGCTGAGCCCTTCCCGGAGTTAATTGCTGCCTTCCTCCGCCAGCCCGTGCCGGGTCTCCTGCCGTCGCCGGCCTGCAACACAGGAAGCCGGGGGCTTCCAGCGGCCGCCTGGGCCGGTTCCAGCCTCGCAGTCGGAGCTCGGCTTACCAGGCAGCGAGTAATAAAACCCTCCCGACGACAGCACCACTTTCATCACGAATAAATGAGCTCAATTACCTCCACGCAGAAAAAGGAGAGCTTCAAAGCGAAAAGAGGAAAACAGAGAGGAAGAGGGGCCCAGTAAAAATAATCAGTCTTAATTAGTCTTATCTCCGAGGGAATTACATATGGCGATTTCAGTGCCCAAGAGATTCAAATTAGCTTCATGCCAGTCGTGACGTATCAGCAGATCTTACTGTCAATGACAGACGTGGCCCTTCCCCAGCCATTATTTTTCTAAAAATGACTCTGCTGATGAAAGGACACCTGAGGGCTTTAGGAATGGGTCCCCCAGAATCTGCTGTCCACGGACCCTGGCGAGGCCCCGAGCTGACCACAGCCTGCATTTCTCCAACCCGCCTTCCTCAAGAGGCCCGGAGGCCGATGCGTGGTCTGCTCCACATCATGTCAGATGCCACCCGGGGCCCATGATCCACCCAGTGAAAGCGCCAACTGCACGGGTTAACTGTCACCCACCTGAGCAGGCAGGGGTGAGATCTGGCTGTGGGCACCAGCCCAGCATACAGCAGGCACTCAATAAACGTTTGTGAGTGGACAAAGACAGAGCACCTGCTGGTTCCCTGGAGCACACCAGGCTCTTCCCCAGGCCACGGCCTCTCCACTGGAAGCCAGAGAGCAGCCAGGGCAGCCCCACGTGGGCCAGGGGCTGGGTGGGAGCAGGGAGTGGGGGCTGCCGGCTCACCCGTGGGTGCCTCCCAGTTGGGAGGGGCACCGACCGCACCGCAGCCAGCATCTGCTCGGGCACTTCCTGAGAGGCAGCACTGTCAGCTCAGTGCTGCAAGAAGGGTACCAGGGACCCGGGCACCATCGAAACTCAGAGCAGGAGAGGAGCAAGGCCAGGTGTCCTTGCAGCTGCAGCCCCCAACTTAGGTGTGGCTGTCGGGGCGGGGTCTCCTGCACCTCTGCCTGCCTTCCTCGCACACTGCCAAGCCCCGCTGCAGCCAGGAACTACGAACTGCCCCTCAGGGAGACAGTGGGGAAGACGGCTCCAGGTCCAGACAGGACCTACGGACGGGCAGGGTGCAAATGACACAGCCAGGCAACCACCACGCGCCTTCCCACCGCGCCCTGTTACCAGATCATAACCAACCCGGGGTGCAGACACCTCAAGCCCAGGAGCCCCCCTTCCCTGCAGGCTGCCCACACCCCCATTGGCTTTCCCTCCCCTTCCGATGCAGAGCACCTTGGACGGCCGTCCTTCCTCTCTCTTTGTGCGCCCCTGAGCCCTTCCTGCTGCATAAATGCCCGCTAATACCTCAAACCCTTGCTATAAGCTCCATAAACTCGCGCTATGTGCTTCACAAAACCCCCCCACAAGCCGCTAACGATTTCTCAGGTGTGTATATTAAACACACTGGGACGCAGCTGATGGAACAATCTCAACCTTACCTCCGGTGTGGATCAAATCCCCCCCAATTCCCAGACAGCTTTCCAGAAAAGACAGACTATTCACCACTGGGACCATCGTAAACTTGCTTTTCAAACAGGCCATCATTTTTAGTAACAGGCGATCAAAGACCGTAAGACTTGTGGTGAGGATGCAGAAAACCTGTGTGTGTGTGTGTGTGTGTGTGCGTGCGTGCGTGCATGCGTGTTTGTACTGCTCAGAAGCTGGCTCTTTCTGTATTTTTAAAAACAACTGTTGGCTGCATTTGGAGCAATTTATCTCCGTGATTAGCCTGGATGTCTCAAGGTAAGTGTATCTTCAGGCCAGGGAAGGTGAGTCATTTTCTATGCTTGACAACGAGGCATGACAAAACCAACAGCATCTTTCAAGACCCAGACGATGAACGGCTCTCACGACTTCCACCCCGGTGCCGTCGCTTTACACTCAGCAATTAAGCCCGAGATCTGGAATAAAGTACTTTAAAGCCACTTCAAAGCAGCACATGTCATTTTGTTCATTTAGGTTTTTTCAAGTGGATCTCACCCTATAACCTGCCCTGCCGTTCTCACACAGAGGGGAGTGAAGCCAGGCAGGCGAGGAAACGCGTGCCCGCTGGCTAAGGAAACGCCACTCCTGAGATCATCTCGAGGTTCACGGAGCAACACTTGGGCCCAGCGCCCGTCCTTGGACCATTTCCCCAGGAGGGAAGGGGACAGAGGAAATCTCCAGCGACCTCCTGCCGTGACCTAGGGGTGTTTGTGCAAAGCCCAGGTGAGCCCCACCCTCCGCAGGCCCTGGGACCTACCGGTGAAGTCCTCGAAGCACTCACAGGTGTAGCCGCCCTCGCGGCTCCGACAGCGGCCGTTGGCGCCGCACGGGCTGGAGTAGCAGAGGTCGATCTCCGTCTCGCAGTAGTCGCCGGTGAAGCCGGGCGGGCAGCGGCAGCGCAGGCCGTTGATGGGGTGGATGGGCCGGAAGAGCACGGTGGTGGAGCTGAGGAAGGGCGCCGAGCTGTCGAAGCGCAGCACGGACACGCACTTCATGTAGTTCTCGCAGGGCTCGCGCAGGCAGATGTTGTCGTCGAAGGGCAGCACGCGCTGCGTGGAGATGGTGGTCAGCAGCGAGCGGTTCAGGTAGATCTGCTCCTGCAGGTCCTCCGACGGGAAGAACTGGCCGCGCACGCCGCCGGGCAGCAGCGCCGAGAACGTCACGTTCAGGATGTTGGTGCGGACATCCGTGTCGTTCTGGATGTTGAAGACGAAGACGTCGTCCTTGGTGGTGGACAGCACCGTGGCCACCCCCTCCACGAAGAGGCCCAGCAGCGGGGACAGGAACTTCTCCTGGGACATGTTCTCCAGGCGGACGGTGATGCTGTTGGTCAGCATGTCGTCTGTGATGATGGTGACGCGCAGGGTGCAGAGGGCCGTGACACTGTGGACACCGTCTGTGGGACACAAGGAGAGTGGCGGTCACTCGGACGCTGTGGGAGTCTCGGCTCCTGCCAGCCCCACCCGAGGAGCAGCCTCGGACCCACTGAACCAGGGAGATGCCAGCCTGGGCACCCTTCCCATCCCCCCACCCAGACCACCTGACCCCCACTTCCTTCCCTCATCCTCCTGCTGACGCCCACCCCCGGCCCCCAATGCACAGCTCCAACCGAGTCTCTCTCGCTCAGAAGCCCTCAGCGGGCCCCAAACAGCTCAGCAGGGCAGCCTGACAACCACTAGGATTCGGCCTCTCACTGCAAGACCCCTGTGCCTTGCTCCAGACACATGGGGACTTGGGCCCCATTTTACCTCCTCTGCACCTGCCCAAGCCCCCAGGGAGCCCCACCCTACCCCAACCTCCCCTCCACCCCCCACAGCTCCTCCTGTCCTCCCAGCCCCGCTCAAACCCCTTGGCATCTGGCAAACCCGCTGTGGCCCTGCCAGGGGACAGTCCCCCCAAGACGTGCTGGGTTGAGAGTCTGATCTCAGTTGCACCCTATGTGCACCCAGCTCACAGGAGTCGCTCGATGAGCGCTGCCTTAGACACACACGGGTGCCACTGCATCCCAGACGGCAGTGAACAATCATGGAATGAGCTACTTAGGGATCAAGAGGGCGTCGCGTGACTCGGCCAAACAGCGAGGAAACGGAACCAGTCTGGAAGTCACAGCTGCGTTCAGGTGCTTGGTTCGGTTATTGCAGCGAACCTGAGATTCCAGGAGATTCTGACAGAACCAGGCCATTCCCATTTAGCAGGTGAGAAAAACTGAGATGCCAGATTTCAAGCCCAAGAACTCAAGCGCAGCTGGCGGGAGCCCCACTTGTGTCC
>NW_012150619.1:1697380-1699630 GCF_000956105.1 Propithecus coquereli | reverse complement strand
ACCCCAACCTCCCCTCCACCCCCCACAGCTCTTCCCGTCCTCCCAGCCCTGCTCAAACCCCTTGGCATCTGGCAAACCCGCTGTGGCCCTGCCAGGGGACGGCCCCCCAAGACGTGCTGGGTTGAGAGTCTAATCTCTCAGTTGCACCCTATGTGCACCCAGCACACAGGAGTCGCTCGATGAGCGCTGCCTTAGACACACACGGTGCCGCTGCATCCCAGACAGCAGTGAACAATCATGGAATGAGCTACTTAGGGATCAAGAGGGCATCGCGTGACTTGGCCAAACAGCGAGGAAACGGAACCAGTCTGGAAGTCACAGCTGCGTTCAGGTGCTTAGTTCGGTTATTGCAGCGAACCTGAGATTCCAGGAGATTCTGACAGAACCAGGCCATCCCCATTTAGCAGGTGAGAAAAACTGAGATGCCAGATTTCAAGCCCAAGAACTCAAGCGCAGCTGGCGGGAGCCCCACTTGTGTCCCGCTACCACCACCCAAGTCAGGCGCGGAGCCTGCAGTTACTGCTCCGCTCGGTGCTCACGGCGACCTGGCAAGCCTGGACTCAGCGGATGGAAACATCTGCGCAACCTCGGCGTGCAGAGGGCCCTCGAGCTCTGGCACAAACCCAGAGGCCCCGAGGACTCACGGTTCTGCCGACAACTTCCACAGAGCACGGACGGAGCGCGAGGGGAGCAGCGCGGCACCATCCGCACTCACGGAACAAGGGCTGGTGGCCCTAATAAAGGTCGGGGAAAAACAAAAATGAGACCAAAAACAAACCTGTGGGAGCAGGCCTGGAAGATGGCCCTGGTGTTCCTTCCCTCACTGACACACAGGCCCCTGTCCCCAAGGGGCTGGGCCTGACACTGTCCCACAGGATGCTCAGAACAGACTTCCTGGCCCAGGCCCCAAAAGGACTGGAAGGTTCTACCTCCTTCCTGGTGCCCAGCCACCACGCCAGAGGCCCTGGTGGGAGAAGGCGGCGCTATGGCCAAGCGCCCCGGCTAACCGGGGGCCCAGACACGGCTGGCCACACTGCTGAGGCTGGAGCCCCCCAGCCGAGGGCACAGACGTCATGAGGCAGAGACCAGTGCCCCCGCTGGGCCTCGCTGCAAGCAAATGACACGGCCAGAGCCGGAAGGCAGGAGGCCGGGGGTGGTGTGCTACACAGCACCAGACAACCAGAACACGCAGAATCGATCACACGTAATTTATAACAGAACGCTGAACCTCACTGCCCAGCACAGAAAATGGTAATATGTTGCAAGGAACTGAACTGTGTCCCCTCAAAATTCCTACGTGGAAGCCCTAACCTCAGTGCGATGGTATTTGGAGGTGGGGCCCTGGGGGTGATTAGGGTTAGACGAGGTCACGAGGATGCCCCCGATGGGACTGGCCCCACGGGTGGCATGGGTCCTTGTAAGAGACACCGGAGGGCCCCGTCTGCTCTCGACCACGAGGACGCGGCGAGCAGGCGCCGTCTGCCAGCCAGGGAGGGAGACCTCCCGGGGACCCGCGCCCTGGACTCCCACCCCAGAACTGTGAGGAGATAGATGTCTGTTATCTAAGCCGCCCAGCCTGTGGTACCTTGTCAAGGCAGCCGAGCAACTCACACAGCTTAACACAACTCAGTGAGAATAACCTCACACGACAAACGTGTTAAATAATGTGAGAAATAAGTTAACGTGTTTACTTTATGCAACATTCATAAATAACTTTCATGTGCTATGCTCGCTGTTTATATATTCCTTTGCCAAAAATAAATTTTAAACATTCAGTGACCCTAAGCTTAAGCAGGCATCCTTCTGGAAGCCTAAATAAACACATGCTTATACGTGCATGCACACGCACACACACACACCCCTCCCCCCCACCCAAGAAAGCAGAAACCCACCAACCAGGAAACGGATTAACAGCTGCCGCAGAGCCACGCGGTGGAACGCTACATCTTCACTAAAATAAATGCGTCTGAAACACGGCAAATTAAATATAGTGAAAGTAACATGCACAGTGTGATCCCTTTTTGTAAGGGGAACGCTTTACTTAAGCACATACATGTTGTGCATGTATAGAAAGTTCTGGAAGCACACAGTGGACTCCACCGCAGTGGCTGATTCTGGGAAGGAGATAAAACAATGGAGGTGGCAGAGAGACAACCACCTTCTTACTGCTCACCATGCGTCACTGAGATCTCTCACGGTGAGCAGGGACTGCTTTGGTCTCTCAGAATGCAACACTTTCTGTAAGGAGAG
>NW_012150619.1:1680500-1697051 GCF_000956105.1 Propithecus coquereli | reverse complement strand
CTCCAGAGTCAAATTCACAGGGACAGAAAGTAGAATGGTGGGTGCCAGGGGCTGGGGAGGAGGATGGGGAGTCAGTGCTTAATGGAGACAGAGTTTCAGTTCGGGAAGATGAGAAAGTTCTGGAGGCGGATGGTGGTGACAGCCGCACAGTAACGTGAAAGTGCTTAATGTGCCTGAACTGCATCTTTAAAAACGGTTAAGAAGGTAAATTATACATTATGTGTATTTTACCGCAATTAAAAATTTAAAAAAGAAAAAAAAAAGCATGGCTATGAGCCAGGGGCAGCACTCAGCCACGTGCCGGATGTCCCTGAATTCGGTCTGCCTCAGTTTCCCTCCACCATTATCTCTACACGGCAGCCACAGTGGTCTTCCTACAACAGCGATCTCATGACCCCAACTCCCTTGAGGGCCCCAAAGGCACCCAGAATAAAGCTCACATCCCCCACTGCATCTTATGGTTTACATGTCTGTCTCCGCCATCCTGTGATTCCTCTTGCTGCCCCAGGGCCTTTGCAAATCTTGTCTTCTGCCTGGAGCACTGTGCCCTCCATGTCAGCCAGTGGCAGCTCCCTTGGCCACCCAGGTCTCAGCTGAATGTCCCTAATCAGAGGGACCTTCCATGCTGAGCGCCCTTCACTCCTGTCTGCCACATCCCTGCTTTAATTCTTGCACAGGAATTCCTGCCAAGCTCCGAAGTTATTCTCTGTTTATATCTGTTTCTCCCACTGTTTGAGTCTCTGAGGACCCAGAACCTGTAGGTCTTGTTCTTGCTGCACCCATCACATCTAGAACAGCTCCTGGCGTCAGAAGCTGTTGGACAAACATTTGTAGAAGGGAGGGAAGGAGGGAGGAGGAAGGAAGGAGGGAGGAGGAAGGAAGGAGGGAGGGAGGAGGAAGGAGGGAAGGAAGGAGGGAGGGAGGGGAGGGTGGGGGTGGGCAGGGAAAGAATGGAGGTTTCCAAGGACGGCTCTTCAACTCCAACATCAACATTTGCACGAATAGCATCAAGAGACTCCATTTTTCCGTGTGAGCTACTTTTTTTGTGGCTGTCTGATTCTTTTTAAAGGCCCATTACAATAATACAGGTAGCACATTGTTTCCTGGTAGCAATTGTTACGAAACATCCTTTTATCTTAAACCACACATGGATTTGTTTGTTCTGGCCCAAGATGCTGAGGCCATGTTGATTTTGAGTGAAAAGCCCAGGCCTCCTCCGGGTGCTCTGGGCTGTCCTGTCTGTGTCCAGAGTGGGTGGGGTGGGGGCTCTGGTACTCACGCCGTGTGGGGGCAGCCCGGGCAAACACAGCACAGAGAATCAGCCGGGGACAAGGAGCCACACTGTAGGGATGCGTACCTTCGCTCAGTGGCCAAGGGATGACATGACAACCAGAAAACAGCGTCATGTGTTAATTACCACTAAACATGCTGGAAAACGCAGCGCATGGCTCTACCAATCTTCACGTTAACTTCCCGACGCCACGGACCACCCCGGACACACCAAGTCCTGGAGACAGTGAATTGGCTTTTTACTCCGTGGTGTCGGCTGGATTTCTGAGCCAATCCGCAGCGTAACAAGCCGAGACACAATCTAAGTGCCCACCAATGAGGGATCCCCAAAATACAGTTCCACTAGGGGACACTACGCACTTAAATCAAAACGGCAACAGAAGCCTCGGTTTGCCACAGGGACAGATCTGGACATCATGCTGGGTGGGAAAAAACGTAAATTACTCTTTCCCATGAGGCAAAACAAAATTGTCCTGAGTCCAGAGAGCTGATAGCACAATATTGACAGTGGTTCTGTCCACTGTGTTGGTTTTGTTTTTAAAGGACCTTTTTACTTTAGAACAGTTTTAGACCGACAGACAAACTGCCAAGGGAGCACCGAGAGTCCCACAGACAACCCCCCGCCCCCAGGCTCCCGTTACGGGCGCCATCACGAGTGTGGTGGTGACCCACTGTCCACCAAAGCCCACACTTTCTTCAGTTTTCACCCGCTGTCCTCCCAGCCCGGGACCCCGTCCGGGATCCCACACGACACTTAGCTCCTCTGGGCTGTGACTGTTTCTCAGATGTCCCTGTGGCTGTCTGGAGGGGACCGTGCGGGTCTCGTGCAGAACGTTAGATCTGTGATATTTAGGCGATTTTTACTCTCCCCAATAATGTCCTCTAACATTTTATTTCTCTGCACGAGTCTAGATCAGCTGAAAGGCCAACTCATTTTGGAAAGCACGCGCTGCCCAGCGCTCTGTCTGGCCTATGCACTGGGTGTCCCCCCGGCTGCGAGAACAGTGCCGGAGCCAGCCGCGCCGAGCCAGCTCCGCGGCACCACAAACCACGAGTGCAATTTCCACTTTCCTCGCGGAGATGAGTCACCTCCTCGTTCCTGAGACACACAGGGAAGGAGACAGCAGATGGGGAGCGAGCAGGTCAGGGAGGCTGGCCGGCAGGTGCTCCCGCACAAGCCAGATGGCGCCCCGAGGAAGAACCTTCCAGGTCTTCACAGAGGAACGGAGGACAGGACCTGTCTGATCCCTCTGACTTTGGGAAGGACTCTGACGGGAGGAGAACAGTCATCGCGACCACGTCCCCCGTGGCAGCCTGCACTGGGGTGCCGGGGGCAGAGCACATCGTGGCCTTCAAGTAGCAGGCGCCCCTCTGGGGCAGGGGACGGCACAGTTCTGAGACTCGGTGCAGGAGACTCACCGCTGTGGGCGAAGGCAGAGTGGCCGGGGCTGGACGACCCCAGGGGATGGGGAGGTGGTTTCCCAGGAAGCAGGGAGTTTGCGCGCAAAGTGAGGGAACGGCTTCCTGGCAAAAATACAAAACTGCGGCGGTCGGGCAGGTCAGGGGAAGGAGGGCGTGTGGGTCTCCCGGGGCTGCCATGACACAGCACCAGGACTGCGGCAGCCTGTCTCACAAAAACGTTTACTCTCTTGCAGTTCTGGAAGCCAGAAGTCTGACATCCAGGTGTCGGCAGGACTGGCTCCCCCCGGAGGCTCCGAGACAGGATCTGTTCCAGGCCCCTCCCAGCGCCGGGGCAGCCAGCAATCCTCGGTGTTCCTCCGCTGTAGACACATCACCCTGCCTCTGCCCGTGTCTCTGCACCTGTCTTCTCTTCTTAAAAGGACACCAATCATTGCATGAGCCCCACCCGAATCCAGTACGGCCTCGTCTCAACTCGGACCTCGGTTACACGTGCAAACAACATCCCATTCTGGGTTCCGGGGGACGTGGATTCTAAGGGGACACCATTCAACCCAAGACAGACAGGATGTGGGGCTGCGGGGAGACAAGGCCATAGAGGCAGGGGGTGGGTGGTCCTCTGACTGTTGGGGTCCCGTGGGCCCTTGACACAGGGTGCTGGGGGTGACCAAAGGAGAAATGTCCTCAGAGGTGTGGATGGACCTGCACCCCATGGGGGGCCATCGCTGGCCCCTTCACAGCTGAGGACGCTGAGGCACAAAGGGGCTGAGTGTGCCTGGGGAGGTCACAGGGCCCAGACTCGACCCAGCCCTGAGTCCCCACTGAAGGTGGACAGAGGGCATGGAGAGAGAGGACCACAGTCCCGGCACAGGAGGGTCTGCTGAAGGCACCAAGGAGGGAAGGCCAATGTCTGACCCGTTACACATGTGGGGCCTCGGGGACACAGGCAGCTGGAGGCCCCAGTCACTCCCTGGAGTCTCCAACACGCGCCCAGGCCCCACGGTCTCGGGGTTGGGTCTCCTCTGCTCTCCTGTCACCAGCGCCCGCAAGGCCTGGCTGGCACAGCCCACAGGGCCCTTGGTGTTCAGAGCCACCCCCGAGGCTGGCTGTGGTCACTTCTCCAGGGCGCTGCCTGCCGTCCAGCCGGGACGATATAGAGGCGGCATTGTCCCTCCTGAGGCCTTCACGATGGGCAGGGAAGTCCTGCCCCGGTGGGTCCCGCAGCTCCTGTGCAGAGCCGGAGGACCGTGAAGTGGTTTTCTGCAATTCTCTCTCTCGGGGTTTGTTTTCGTGGTTTTTGTTGCGGTAGTGGGGCTTTTTGTTTGTTTTTGTTTCTGGGGTTTTTTTTTGAGGCCAGATGGAGGCCAGACGACAGGTGTGATGTTTTGATCCTGCTACCAGAGGGTGTCTGGCATCTCTCCTTTCTGGGAAACGAAGGCTGACTCCGGAACCTGCGTCTCACAGCTCCAGGAACCCGTGGGTTCACCTCACAGGAACCAGGTGACACGGGCGCACAGGGTTGGGGGAATGTGTGCGTGGCGGCCGGGCGGAGGTGCTGCTTCTCCCGCCCTGCATGGGGAGAGTCCCACCCCAGCACGCAGGTCTCCAGCAAGTCACGTGTCACACAGAAACACTCGTGGTGTTTATCTTGCGGTCAAATTGCAGGTGCTAAAGGGGCGCAGAGGGCAGAGCCCGCCGCCCCGTCCTCCCTGTCCCCATCCGTGCAGTGTCGTGGGCCGCACAGTGGGAAAGGAGGGTCCCTCCTGACACCCAGGGCAGCCCACACCTTGGGTTTCTCCTCGTTTGGAACCCAAGTCCATGCCCTGTGACTGCCACCACTGCTGGAGGCGGGGCTTCACGCCCCACCCTGCTGGTCCCACGTGGTCTCAAGGTGGGCCAAGTACCCTGGCAGCCGGCACCAACCCCAGCACCTGCACACCCACTGGTGCTCCTCTCCTGACTCCTGTTCTGGAGGACGTCCTCACTCCTGCAGCCCAGTCCTTGGCCACGATGTCCCACACCCCATGTCCCCCTCCTCCACTGTGCCTAGCTCTGTACCCACGCCCCTCTCAGAAAGGGCAGCCAGGCCTGAGTATCAAGTAGGAAAGCCGGCTCAGCTGTCACACCCACTGTGGTCCTGAGATAACAAGCCCTGCCAGGCGGGGACTGGCCACAGCTGCCCACTCCTGAGAATGCCAGAAAGCAGCTGTGGGCCGAGTGCCCGGGCTCCCTCCTCCCTCACCTGGCCGGGGCCCTGACTGTCCCAGGCTCCAAGACACGGTCCCGACAGCACCGGGGTTGGAACACACGGAGAAGCAAGTCTTCTGCCCACCAACCCAAGGCAAGTGCACTGCCTGCCTGCGTCCCCGGCCTCCCGCCATGAGGGTCCCCTGCGGCAGGGCCCACGGGGAAGGGCTGAGTGAGCCTCACGTTGCTGCAATCTGGACACGCACTGGACATCAAAATGCCAACCCCGATGCATATCAGGAAATCTGAGTGCCAGAAACAACTTTCAGGAAAATCAAATGCTGCATGCAGCTATTTTCGTGATTTGCCCAGTGTCAGGGACAGCTCGGACTCTGGAGCTCACAGCCCCTCACGGATCCTGACCTCACACTCACGCCCACATAACCGGGTCACTGTTCTCAGCTGCAGGCCTCGCCCAGCCCCTCTGAAAAGGGGAGCGGGGATAACAGCAGCCACCCTCTCTAGGGTGCCGGGAGGAGTCAGCAGAAACACTGGGAATAAACGCCAGACCAGCACCTGCAAGCACGCGGCAAACGAGGAAAAAGTTCCACGCTCCCCACTGCGAGCCTTGGTATTAACAGCCCAACATCGAAACGGCAACTTGCTGCAAGACATTCAGATTTCCGGCCTGTGACTTCCACAGCCAGCTGTGAGGAGCCGGGCGGGAAGGAACAAACCCAACCTGCGCCCAGGCTGCAGGGTCCAAGGCAAATCATTGAGCCTACTGGGGCGTCGCCTGTGACCCGGGAACAAGAGCAAACCCCTCCCCCAACAGCCGGGTGCAAATCCAGTGGAAACGCACATGCACGTGCCAGGAAGCCATAAATGGGTCACTAATGAGCATTTTCACGTCTTCTGAAACACGGTTAGTGCTCCCAATATACAGTCACTTAAATAAAATACACCGCTTTATCTCACTGCAGTTCTATCTCTAGAACTCTAGAAATGAAAAGGCATTACTCTCTCACGAGGTACGTGGGAGCGCGCGAAGGAACTACGTCCCCAGCCGCCAGCACCTGATGAGTCAAGATAAACATCACACGTCACAGAAAACACCGACTTCAGGCAGCACAAGAAACGAGGAGGAAGGAAATGCCGACACACGCCACGGCACGGACGCGCCCCGAGGACCTCGCGCCCAGTGAAATGAGCTGGTCACAAAAGGACGGATGCCTGCGATTCTGCTCGCGAGCGGTCCCCAAAGTAGTCACGTCCACGAATGGCGGCTCTGGGGCGGGGCAGCTGGTGTTTAGCGACAGAGTTCCCGCTCTGCGAGAGGAAGACGGAGGGTTCTGGAGACGGAGGGTGGTGACGGCTGCACAGCAACAGGAACGTGCCCAACGCCACCGAACCCTGCGCTTGCAAATGGTTAAGACGCGTATTTTATGTTGTGTGAAGTGTGCCACATTTAAAAATAAACCAACAAATGGGGGGAAAAAGCAACGAAGAGAAATGAAACAACGGAGACACCTGAAAGCTCCTTCTCAATGTCACTCCCACATTTATAATTTACAGTAAAACCACATGATCTTCTGAAACGTCACTTCAGAAACGTTCTCTCCAGATTTTATGTATAAATATAGCTCCTATCCAAGGCGGAAATTAGTATCTAATCCAGGATTTCACACTGTCCAGTTATTCTATGTTATTCCAACACAGCTCACGTCTATGTTTGATGGAACTTTCCGGAAGCCTGAAGTCATAACAGGCCCCACTCTGCCGCAGGAAGGGTGTTCACAGCTCAGAGTGGCCAGTCCAACCCCAGGCTGATGCAGTTGTGAGCCGAGACATAGAGCAAGCGTGTTCTTGTCAAGAGAAAGAGTCGTCATTTAAGACTTAAAGACTGGCTGGTTCCTCAGAAAGTTAAAGATAGAATTAAGATATGACCCAGAATTCTACTCCTACGTGCAATTCAAGGTAATTGAAAACATACGTCTGCACAAAAGTTTGCACACGAACGCTCACAACAGCATTATTCGTAATAGTCCCAAAGTGGAACCCAAATGTGCATCAGTGGATGATTGGACAGGATGTGGCCCATCCACGCAGCGGAACACGGTTCACCCAGGAAGAGGTGAGGCACTGACGCAGGCTACGGCAGGGGTGAAACGCAAACACGCTACGCTACGACGGGACAGAGCCCGGCACAAAGGGCCACGTGCCACACGATTCCACTGCAAAACACCCCGAACAGGTAAATCTACGGACAGAAACCAAGTTACTGGCTGCCAAAAGCAAGGGATAAGAGGAACAAAAGCTTGCTGGCTACAGGGTTTCCCTGGCTGGTGAAATGTTCTAGAACTAGACAAGTGGTGGCTGCACATTTAGCTCACTGTGGATGTACTAAATGCCACTGAACTGTTTGCTTTGAAATGGTTAATTTTCCGAGGTGAAGATCGCTTGAGCACAGGAGTTCGAGACCAGCATGGGCAACATAGCAGGACCCCATCTCTACAAAAAAGACGACAATTAGCCAAGAAAACAATTAGCTGAGCATGGTGGTGTGCGCCTATAATCCCAGCTACCCGGGAGGCTGAGGCAGGAGGATCGCCTGAGCCCAGGAGTTTGAGGCTGCAGTGAGCTGTGACTGTGCCACTGCGTTCCAGCCTGGACAACAGACTCTGTCTCTAAAAAAGAGTTATTTTATCCTATGTGAATTTCACCTTAATTTTTTTTAAAAAAAAAGGAAAAAAAGAGCTAAGAATTGACTCGGTAAAGATTTAATTTTGAGTGACATTATCCAAAAGGAGAAAACTATTTTAAAAGGCATTTTAAAGACCATTTCCTTAAAACCAAGCCGGTGAGTGAGTCGGAGATGACAGGTCGCTGTAAGAGGCCGGACCACCTTCTCCTTCCAGGAGCCGAGAAGCCACCTGCTAACCTTGGAGACACCAAACTCACTCACCTTAAAGATGCCGAGTGACCGCGTGGGTAGATGGCCAAAGCCACCGCCGTCTGTTTACACCATAAACTAAATATTGTGCAAGAACCCGCACACACGTCAGCTCCCCGCAGTGAAGACACACCGGCCGCCTCGGGCTTCAGCTGGGATCAAACACTGAAGGTTTCATCAAGGACCTTGTCTTGTGCCGGCTGTTTTATTTCAAGCACTCATTGAACGACACAAAGGAAATCGTCCGCTGCACAGGGATCCAGAAGTATGAGGCACTCAACCCCTTGTCTGGGAGTGCCAGGGAACTCCTTGACTGGAGATGCCGACTGATCAACAGCCTTAAATGAAGGCTTGTGAAAGTAGCAAAAGAGGGCAGGGTCTCTCCACGGCAGCACCGCTGACACCGTGCGCAACAGGTACGCCGCCGGGCGGTAACTCGGGGTGGGGGGGCCCGGCCCCTGCAGGCGCAGAGCAGCATCTCCGGCCTCTGCTCACCAGATGCCAGTAGCAACCCAGCCCCCGCCCAGGCTGTGACAACCAAAAATGTCTCCAATGTCAGATGTCTGCTGGGGCAGAAGTGCACCCAGTTGCCCACCCTGCCCTTGGAAATGACGCAAACCTTCTGGACTCTTCCAGCTCGAGACTCTCAGCAAATACCAGGAGCCCAAGAAGCATCTGGGCTCAGGGCCCCTTGGCTCGGCACCCTGGCTCTGCCAGGCCGGCCGGGGGCCTCCATGCCCCCAGCAACGCCGTCTGCGTCTGGGGCTTCCCTCTGCCCGCTGGGCCCCGAGCCCAACACCAGCGGGGCCAACAGGGAGCCCGTCCAGCCAGAGCCAGCAAGGCCACCTCTCTGCCCCCGTCCTGGGAACATGGGCCAAGTTCCCCGAGGCAAAGATTAAACGACAACATGGATTTAAAAGAACAAGTGAGCGCCTCCGTCTAAGCCAAATGGCGCCTTTCAGCTTGACAATGTGGCCCCTGAGCCCCTGCCAGGGGACAGCCATATGTTCTCCAGCCCCGACACGTCTGTGTGCCCAAGAGAGCCGCGCGCAATAAAGATGAGGGGTTTTAGCCATACACCAGCCCGCCCCCGCCTGCTGGGGCGTCGGGAGGGACGGAGCCGGTGCGGAACATTCCAGGCTCCAGGCCTAAAAGTGCCATCCACCACCCAGCTGGGTGCCTCGTCCAGCCACCTTGGCAGTTGGAACAGCAGGTGACCCTCAGCCTCCCTCCACGTGCCCACACGTGCCACCTTCCTCCCTCCTCTTCCTCTCCCTACCTGCAGTCCGACAGACTCACACCTGTGGGTAGTACAGCATGGATTTAAGATGGCTCCCCCGGCTCTGGTTAATCCTGGGAGCTTCCATCTCTCCGACATTACCCGTTCGTGTTCAGCCTTGACCGCAGGCTGGTCAGCAGTGCCTCCGAATTCTGACTCACCTCCAGGGACCACGGATGGCCAGTGTCAAGCCACTCCTACCCCCGAGCCTGAGGCCCTCCTGAGTGGGAAGGACGCAGCAGCTGCCAGGGAAAACCATGTCGGGGCTGGCTCTGTAAGTGCCATCTGTCACCCCATGGGCTGCACCCTGAGTCCCCCTGGGGAAGAGCGTCCTCCGAAGGCTGGCGCTACACATGCAGCCAGGCTCCCCGACGAGGTCACCAGGACTGGGAGCCCACAGCTGCCTCCGGGCAGGAGACACGGGGTCCTAGTGGGGATGGTGAGTGGGGGACTTCTGGGTGTTACTTGGCACTTTTATAAATCTTTGACCATGGCTAAGTGTGGTAGACACTTAGTGTGTCCCCTACCTCCTAAAGAGGCCCAGGCCCAGTCCCAGAACCTGTGGATACGCCGTGCTGCACGGCAAAGGGTCAAGGTTGCTCATCACCTGACTTTGACATATGAGGGTCCTGGATGAGCCGGGCGGGCCCAGTGTGGCCACAGGGCCCTTAGAAGTGGCTCGGGGAGGCAGAGGAAGAGAGCAGGAGAAAGAGCTGCAAGGACAGAGGGGAGCTGGGGAGCTGTATGCGCCGGCTCTGAAGACGGGAACTCGGGCAGCTGGAGCAACCATGGAGACGAGGAGACAGATTCTCTCCCGGAGCCTCTAGAAAGGAACACGGCCCAGCCCACGCCGCGATCTTAGCCCAGGGAGATCCGTGCGGGACTCTCGCCTGCAGAGCTGCACGAGAATGACACGTGTTGTCTCAAGCCGCTGAGGTTATGGGAATTTGTCACAGCAGCAATAGGAAACCCACACCTCGTGCTGCAGTTACGGACACCAGAGTCAGACAGGAGTATAAGGAAGAAAAACTGCAGGCCGAGTCACCCACGAACATAAATGCAGAATTTTTTAAAAAAAAAAAAAAAAAGTAAACTAACTCTAATAATGTATTTTAAAAAGGTAATAAATCAAGGCCAAACTGGATTTATCTCGGGAATTTAACATTAGAAAATGTTAACATAACACACGGCATTTACCAAAAAAGCAAGCAAGCACATTTGCATCTCAATATGCAGAGAAAGAGACTCAGTAAAATTCTGGAATCATCCACAATAAAAACTCTTGGCAAACAAAGAAACAGGTGCTTCCTTAAACTGATTGAGGTCATCTAGGAAAACCCTACAGCAGACCCCACACCAAATGTGATGGCCCCACCCCCACTCCGTCCCACGTTGTACTGGAGGCCAAGGTCAGCACAGTAACAGGACGAGTGAGTGAATGAATGAATGAATGAATGAGAGGCATAAGGACTGCACAGGAAGAGGCCGTAACACCATTATTCACAGATGTTATGCTGTCAACAGAAAATTCCACAAGCTGTCAGTATGAGTAAGAGCATTCAGCAAGGTGGGCAGAGAGAAGATCAACACAGAAAAATCAAATGCATTTCCTTACACCACTCACAAATCTCAAAAAACATAATTTTTAAAATATCATTTACAATAGCAACAAAAATATACTGCTCTTAAGAATAAATCTAATAAAGACACAGAAGCCCTTTACAAATAAAAACATAAGATCTGATCGACGGAAAAGAAGAAATCTACGTGACAGCTCCACCGTAGTCACCGAGAGCAGCAGCCAGTGTGGAAAAGACATCGGTTCTCCTCAGACTGACATGCGGATTCACCACCTTCCTCATCAAACCTCGACAGGCTCCCTCGGCTTGCAGGATACATCTCTAACGTATCCGGAAGACCAGCAGGCCGAGAATAGCCAAGGCACCCCGGAGAGCAGGAGCGGAGGGAAGGAGCCCTGCCCGATGTTAGTACTTCTCTTCATCTACAGCGACAGGGCGGCCCCGGCCCGGAGCAGACCGGCAGACCCCCGGCAGAAGACAGCCCAGAAACAGACCCACACGTCGTGAAATGGGACACAGGATGGAGCTGGCATCTGAGGGAGACTCCACAAATGGCCAGAGACAATCCGCTATCTACACGGGGGACAAAACGAAATTAGATCCCTACCGCACACTGAGCACAAGAGTCAATTCCAGGTGAATTAAGGATTAAAATGTGAAAGGCAAAACCTATTTTAGAAGGGATCATAGACAATTATGTTTATGATCTTGAGGTAGGTAAGAAATTCTTAAACGAGACAGACAAAACACTATCATAAAGAAAAAAATACATGATTTTGACTACATTAAACACAAGCACTTTACAAGAACTTTATAAAGAAAACTAATGACAAGACATTAACGTGGAAGACATCTGACCCTAAAACAAATAAAAAGATCACTAGTAACCCAAGAAATGCAAACTGAAACCACGACGCAATACCATTTTACATCCACCAGACTGGCAAGAAGTCAGACATTAACAAGTGATGGCAAGGACGGGGAACAGGAGGAACACTTATGTGTCGCTGGGGGCACTCTGCACTGGCCAAGCCTCTGCAAGGCGACTGGAGTTACCTAGCACAGCGAAAATTCCCACACCTGAGGCCAACAACTCCAAGCGGGGTAAATACCCCCGGGGAAGCCTTGCCCAACTGCCAGGATTTGCACACGTGAATATCTGAGCAGCAGAACAGACAGGTCAGGGCGGCGTATTCACGGGGTGGAACAGCATCCGGCGCTGAGATGGAAGGCAGGAGTACTGCGTGGGGTGCCGGCACGGATGCCGAGTGGAAAGGCAGACTGCAGTGGAAACATGCAGTAAGGGACCATTTACTTCAACTCCAGAAACACATGCAGCTTAACGAGACAGATCCAGATCCTTTATCTGAAACCCTCAGGATCAGGTGGTTTTGGAATTCACAATTTTTGAAATTTGGAAGAGTAATAAGGTGCATATACTCTCTTAGGTAACAGCAGACCCAGAGTCGAGTTCTGATCTTTCTGCAGCAAATTGTGTGAATATTCACACGAAGGAGGATAGAAACTGTCAACAGTCTCACATTGGTTGCGGTCAGATTTTGCCGCCAAATTTTTACGAAACTCACTTTGGTGTTCAGAGTTTTAGGATTTCGGGATAACGGGTAAGGGCTGTGGACCAGTCCGCTCCGAGAGCCAACGCCACAGGCCAGAGGACCGACGTGAAAAGCAAAGGAAAAGCAAACTGAAATTCCCTTGGCAGGAGGGGAGGGATGAGATGGATGTGACCAGGGAAGGCACACAGAGGGCCTCAGGGACCGAAGGTCCTCTGGCATGCACGGGGTGGGGGCACGCCTGTGTTATTTGGAATCCTTTGTACTACCTGTGTGTGCTATCTCATATATCTGAACTATAGTGAAGCGACAATATAAATTCTTGAGACGCAAAAGCAGGTGGGGTGGAGGATGGTCGCTAGGAGGAAAGAGGCAGAGCCGGGTGCTGGCTCCAGCAGGAAACTTCTCCTACACGCAGAGACTCGGGAGGGAGGCGAGGTCGTCTGTCTAGGGTGGAGATGAAGCGTTTAAAGGATGTGGTGGTTTTAAAAAAACAGCCACAGATGTCCTGACATCCTCCCCAATAGGTGAGACCCGGGTCCCCTCCCTCTTGAATCTGGATGGTCGTGATGTGATTCTCAAGGTTGGGTCATAAAAGGCCACTCAGCTTCCACCCTGCTCCCCCAGACGTGGCTCCTGAGACCTCCCTCTAGGAGCGGAGCTGCCAGGCTGCAAAGCCCAGCTGCAGGGAAGGCCGTGTGCGGGGCTCCCGCCAGGCTCAGCCTTGAGCTGTCCCAACCCTCAGCTCCACAGTCGGGCTCGAAGGAGATTCTAGAGTAACATTTTCTGTTAAGGGCCACGTAGGGAACACGAGGCCACGCAGACCACGTGGTAGCACGGCGAAGCACAAACGGCAGTCACGGACAAGTAAGTGGATGAGCGCGCTTGTGTTCCGAAAAACATGTCATTTACGAAAACAGGCAGTGAGGTGATCTGACCCATAGGTCAGAGTCTGCCACCCCCCCCACCAAGTGACTCCAGCCCCCAGCCATTTGCGACTGCCCTAGTCATTCACGTCACCCCCACCTGAGGCCCCAAACATGATGGAGCACACACAGGCCATCCTGCCGTGCCCGTCCAAGTCCCTGACCTCCGAGTCCAGGTGGAATGAAACGGCTGGTGTTTCACGCCGAGTCCGGGACGGCTGTTCCCGGCAGTAGCGCCCTGGAACAAAGCCTCCCGGGACCGCCCGCTGGGCAGCTCTCGGCGGTGAGGCCTGGCGCAGTCGAGGTCTGGCGGAGGAGCCCAGCGGCTGTGGGGACAGGGCAGAGTGAGAGGAGAGGCCTGGGCCTGAACTGAGGGAACTCGGCATGGAGGCGCAGGGTGGCGGGGTGGGCCTGCAGGGAGGCTCTGCAGGGGGATGTGGAACACCGGGAGCCTAAGGCAGGAAGTCAAGGAAGAGGGCGGTTCAGGCAAGAGGGTGTGGTCACCTGATGGAAGAAAAGCCACCTACGGAATTTCAGCTCAGGTGCCGACAGTCACGCTCTGCCGCCCACTTCCTCTGCGACCTGGGGCAAGTTACTTGACCCTCTCTGTGCCTCAGTTTCCTCATCAGTAAAACCGGGATGACCGATTCCCCACCTCCTGGAGCTCCGTGAGGAATGCGAGAGCTACCTGAGCCTTTGCTCTTGCCGAGTGTTCCTGCTTCCGCTTCTCCAACTGCCCAGGGAGGCAGGCGGAGCAGACCTGCTGCCCCAACGACGCGGGGCCCAGAGAGGCTCCGGGACTGTGCCAGGACACACAGCCATCTGTTGCTTGGGGTGCAGGTCCCCATCTTCCTGCCAAGGCACAGCGAGACCTGCAGTCTCCACATGTCTACTCGGCTGCTCTACACGAACGCCTTCCGGAGAGAAAATAATTATTAACTGCAGAGGCTTAATGAGGAGAAGGACCTACAAGGCTTCCTAATACCAATAATTTGTACCTATTTAAGAGCAAAGGTGTAACAACAAAGGCGACTGGAACTACGACATCAGGTGCCACATCTCCTGCCTCCAGGTGAGTAAGTACAACTGTCAATTACACCAGCACAGAACGTTCCAGAGCTCCCACACCTGCCCCAGCTCTCACTCGCCGGTCGGAACACCCAGGGGTGCAGGGCGAGAGAAGGGGACTGTTGGGGAGACCAGCTGCGATGTGGAGGACAGGGCTGGGGTCTGGACTGGGCCCAGGTAAACCCAGTGTCCACACGGCCCGCCAGCCCCGGCTGCTCAGGCCCCAGCACGGCCAGTGGGAGGGGGCCGCAGGGGACAGGGCCATTCCCCCCAGCCCCACCCCGGACGGCAGCTGGCCAGGCTTCCTCCAGGGATGGCGGCTGCAGTAGCCACCCTTCCTGGTCCTTCCTGAAATGTCTCCAACTCAGGGGCCCTGAAATCCCTTCCAGAGTAACTTTACTGAGACCTCTTTTGAAACGCAGATAGCACTAAGAGGCTACATTAAGCCGCTGACCCTTGGGTGGGCTAGCTCCTCAGGTCAGAGCGGAGGGCAGCCGCCCTCGTACACCCTGAAGGCCCCTGGCCCACTCACCGCCAGGCCCGCTTTGGTCAGGCACGGGTTCTGCCCCCAGTGTCCCTGTGGCCACCAGCAGTGGGTGCTGGCAGTGACTCCACCCAGGTGCTGGGGAAGCCAGCCTGCTGCCTGAGGCCCCCATCAGCAGCAGGAGGGCATCGCCAACCAAGAACAGCAGGGCATCTCTGTGACTTCCAGGGACCCTTCCCTCCAACTCAGTGAATGGCCGGCAAGTCATTTTATTTGGGGAGAAAGATCAAATATTGGCCCAGACGTCTATTAATTCGCAACTTACATCTTAACTGGTGAGAAGAGAAAAATGAGGATTTTTTTCTAGTTAAATATTTGCTAAGAAAATTCCAGTCCTAAATTTCGAGAGACTGCTTTGGCATGACATTAGAAGGGTACACACACGTAGTTAGAGATGATTAACTAGAAACTCCCGTGGAAGGAGCACGAGAGAAAAACCACAGCTCTCCCTGCGAAAACGTAACTTCTAGCAAACAGAGGAGATGTGTATTTCGGCATCCTTTCTTTTGTCTGTATTACAGCTTGCACGTTTTTCTGTAGTTGAATATTTTAGTTTTCTTCTTTCAGGCCTCTTTCCCACCACCCCCAGATGGTGAGATTAGTTTCCAGTATTCAAAGCTCGGACAAAAACTCCTTCTCACCTGGCCTTTGGTTCCACGGAAAGACAGGCCTCCATCCTCACGCTGGCTCTGCTTCCTCCTCCGTGGCTTTGTCAGTGGCCTCCCCAGTCGCCCTGCCCCGAAACTAACTGCTAGAGGCCTATTCTGAAGCCAGTGAGCGAGAAGATTCCAGCAAAGCCTCAAACTCCATTTGGCCCAGGTGCTGGCAGGCCACGCACGGCGCAGTCAGGGGGTAGAGGGGCACATGACGCACAAGGCTGAAATGAAATATGGCCGGCTGGCGACCACGTCCCCTCTCACAACACGCCCAGTGTCTGAGTGGCTCCGGCTGCCAAGGACCGAAAGCCCGTCCCAGGGACAGATGGCCGGCAAGGCTCCATTCCCACCTCCACCCACGCCGGGGCTCACGTGGCGAGTCACCGTGACCCTCTGTCTGTGGAGACCACCACGGTCTGGGGAAGTGGGTAAGCACTGGGGCAGTCAGTGGGCGCCTTCCGCAGAGGGAGGAAGGAAAGAGATTCTGCTTTCCTGAGCCAGCTGTGGCTGGCATTCCTCGCTTGTGTCATTTTACTATGACAATGACATATCCCATGGGCCACTCTAATCAGCTCTTAATACATCTAATCTAACGTTTTAGGTACTTTACAAAGTCACACACCAGGACACGGTCCATCCAGACCATCTGCTGAGATTCAGCTGGGCGGGTATTCCCCCACCCCCTAGGCACTCCTGCTTCCAGAAGGCCAAGGCGGACACAGGTTGACCTCTGTCCCCAGCCCCCTGCAGGCCTTGCAGAGCCCTGGAAGTCACACGGTCGCTGAGCACCTGCTGCACGTGGTCCCACCCTCATCCCTCCTCCACTCAATGCCCCTACTCACACCCACACTCATATCCACAGCCCTACTCACACCCACACTCACACCCCTACTCACACCCACAGCCCTACTCACACCCACACTCACACCCACAGCCCTACTCACACCCACCTCACACCCACTCACACCCCACCCACAGCCCTCCTCACACCCACATCCTCCTCACACCCACACTCACACCCACCTCACACCCACACTCACAGCCCTACTCACACCCACACTCACACCCACATCCTCCT
>NW_012150619.1:1678712-1679795 GCF_000956105.1 Propithecus coquereli | reverse complement strand
TGGGGGAGGGGTGTTCAGAGTGCTAATGGGGGTGTGGGGCAGGAGTGTCCGGGGTGCCCACAGCAAGCACAAGGGAGGGGCCTGCCCTGCACTCCAGTGGCAGGGGAAGGGGCTCTGCAGGTGGTCAGCACCTGCTCAGGGCCGGTGACCATCCTGTTACCTCCCTGCACCTCAGGACAGTGGGAGCTGCAGGCACCCCCCAGATGGCACCCAGAGCCAGTGCCCTCCACACTCAGCCTAAGACACGGGATGGTCTGGGGGCAGAGGGCCCCCTAAGGAGCCGACCCTTCCTGCTCCTCAGCCGCAGCCACGTGGCTCCCCAGAGCCAGCGAGGACGGCACAGGCAGCGCTCGGCGGTGCCAGTGAAGCACGTGCGTGCGCATGAGTGAGCTCTGGGACAGTTCGGCAGGAGCGTGGCTGAACCCGCACAGCGTGGGACTGAACACTCGCCCGAGAGGAGCCAGGGCGGCCCCACGGGCCTGGCTGAGGGGCGCGGAGGGCTAAAGGCACCCCCAGCTCCACAGCAGAAGGTCTCCAGAAACAGTGCTCTCTGCGGAGCGGCGGGGATCACTCCTGCGCTGCTGCGTGGCTGTGGCGTGGCTCTTTTTAGCACGTGGCATTTGGGGGTGCTGTGGCGGGAAGAGATGTGTCAGCTCGGACCCCAGAGGCACCCACACCCCGCAGCGGGGTTGGGCTACTTTCCTGCTGGTTACACCGGCTAAAGAATTGGCCATCGTGTGGTTCCCCCAAAGTGAATCACCGTGTAACCAGTCTCAGGGACACCAACGCACTTCTCTTTGCTTAGAATCATAAACCAACAAACTGCTGCTGCGCCCGATTTCTTGACGCAACCAAAACCGCTGGCCAGCAGTCACCCTGGGGCTAGTTCCTCCTGGCCAGTGGTGCAGGCGGGCACCGTGCTTTCTGACAAGGGCGCTTCTAACTACTGCCCGGAGCCCAGCTCTCCCACCCCTGCTCTGGGTGGACGAGGTCTGCAATCCGTCACCACCAGGAAGCATGCGCGGAAGGAAGCCAGGAGGAAGGACGCCCTGGGCTCAGGCCGCCGGGCCTCTGCCAGGTGCC
>NW_012150619.1:1654222-1678263 GCF_000956105.1 Propithecus coquereli | reverse complement strand
CTCACACCCACACTCACACCCACCTCACACCCACACTCACAGCCCTACTCACACCCACACTCACACCCACATCCTCCTCACACCCACACTCACACTCAGACCCACACTCACACTCCTACTCACACCCACACCCTCCTCACACTCACACCCACAGCCCTACTCACACCCACAGCCCTACTCACACCCACACTCACAGCCCTACTCACACCCACACTCATATCCACAGCCCTACTCACACCCACTCACACTCCTACTCACACCCCACCCACAGCCCTACTCACACCCCTACTCACACCCACAGCCTTACTCACACCCACACCCTCCTCACACACACACATCCCCAGCCCTACTCACACTCACACTCAGACCCACACTCACACCCCTACTCTCCCCAGGTTTCAAAGGAGAACAAATTCTCACTGGTGCCTTTAGCACGGATCTGGACAGAGAGAGATTAACCTAATAACAAACATCCTGTCATTAAGTGATTAAGAGATAACTGAAAAGTAACAAATTGGATTTCCTTCTTAGAGCTCCTCAAGGGTCCTTAAAGGATATTTAAGTTCTTGCCGTAATTACTGCATCTGACTGCATTTATGATTCATTTATAATTAAAAAATATTTGGTATAATATCATTTTAAAGATTCTAATCTCCAACCCAAACTAAAAAAAAACTTTAATTAAAATTGCCGTCGCTCATTAATTCAACAAATATTTGAGGCCCTCTTCTTGCCAGGCTGACACCTAGGGATGCCAAGAGGGAAAACCACAATCTTGCCCTCAAGGTATCCTCAGCCTGGTAGGGATGACAGCTGGGGCCAGAAAAGTACAGCGTGGTACATGCCATGGGGGAGGGGTGTGCATGGTGCTGATGGGTGTGGGGGAGGGGCATCCAGGGTGCTGATGGGGTGTGGGGGAGGGCGTCCAGGGTGCTGATGGGGTGTGGGGGAGGGGTGTTCAGAGTGCTAATGGGGGTGTGGGGCAGGAGTGTCCAGGATGCCCACAGGAAGCACAAGGCAGGGGCCTGCCCTGCACTACAGTGGCAGGGGAAGGGGCTCTGCAGGTGGTCAGCACCTGCTCAGGGCCGGTGACCATCCTGTTACCTCGCTGCACCTCAGGACAGTGGGAGCTGCAGGCACCCCCCAGATGGCACCCAGAGCCAGTGCCCTCCGCACTCAGCCAGAGACACGAGATGGTCTGGGGGCGGAGGGCCCGCTAAGGAGCCGACCCTTCCTGCTCCTCAGCCGCAGCCACGTGGCTCCCCAGAGCCAGCGAGGACGGCCCAGGCAGCGCTCGGCGGTGCCAGTGAAGCACGTGCATGCGCATGCAGGTGAGTGAGCTCTGGGACAGTTCGGCAGGAGCGTGGCTGAACCCGCACAGCGTGGGATTGAACACTCGCCCGAGAGGAGCCAGGGCGGCCCCACGGGCCTGGCTGAGGGGCGTGGAGGGCTAAAGGCACCCCCAGCTCCACAGCAGGTCTCCAGAAACGGCGCTCTCTGCGGAGCGGCAGGGATCACTCCGGCACTGCTGCGTGGCTGTGGCATGGCTCTTTTTAGCACGTGGCATTTGGGGGTGCTGTGGCGGGAAGAGATGTGTCAGCTCGGACCCCAGAGGCACCCACACTCCGCAGCGGGGTTGGGCTACTTTCCTGCCAGTTACACCAGCTAAAGAATTGGCCATCGTGTGGTTCCCCCAAAGTGAATCACCGTGTAACCAGTCTCAGGGACACCAACGCGCTTCTCTTTGCTTAGAATCGTAAACCAACAAACTGCTGCTGCGCCCGATTTCTTGACGCAACCAAAACCGCTGGCCAGCAGTCACCCTGGGGCTAGTTCCTCCTGGCCCAGTGGTGCAGGTGGGCACCGTGCTTTCTGACAAGGGCGCTTCTAACTACTGCCCGGAGCCCGGCTCTCCCACCCCCTGCTCTGGGTGGAGCAAGGTCTGCAATCCGTCACCACCAGGAAGCATGCGCGGAAGGAAGCCAGGAGGAAGGACGCCCTGGGCTCAGGCCGCCGGGCCTCTGCCAGGTGCCGTAACTGCAGGGGCGGCTGCTGCTTGGATTCCGAGGGACTCTGGTGACCCCAGGCTGCCCCTAAGCCAGAGATGGGACGGAGCCAGGGCTTGGAGGGTTGGTTTCTCTCACACCAGCTCCTGGGGCAGCTCGGACTCTACCAGGAAAACGCCACCTTTCCTGCACTCTGTGGCCTCCATGTTCCAAGGACGAGTTCCAGGGTCTAGATATGCTGCCCGGCCTGGTTAGTGTGAAAGAAAGCCCTCCCCCGGCCATCTCGGCGTCCTCACCCCTGCAGTGGAAACACCTACACAGCCATCTCCCAGGGCTGCAGGAGACGAGAAGGCGGCACCCGGAGAACCGCCTTGCCCAGGTGCAAAGTGCCACACGAGTCGGCAGGGCACGTCCTGCCAGAGTGCAGTTCTGGGGTCCTGGTGTCCTCTGGCCGGAAGACATCCTCAGACCCACGGGCTCCTGCACCCTGACTTCCATCTGACAAGACAGGAGATGAGCGAGGGATATTCTGGGGTCGCCTGGAGAGGTTTCAGCCAAGCCGAGGGAGAACCCGGGCTCCTGCGATGCCCACCTACGGCCTCCTTCCAAAAGTTCCCGTTCTCAGCCTCGAGGTTTTTATGTTACGATAACAGGGGAATAAAGACAGTCTCCCGGGCACTCTAGGGCCATAATTCTTGCACTCAAAAAATGCTTTTCAAACATAATCTGATGCACCGAACAGAGTGAGCATCTTGGAGCCAGGGCAGCGCATGCTACGGCTACAGACTCGGGAAGGTAGGGGAGCCTTACCTGTGTCAGAACAGAAAAATCTACAAAACCAAACTCCTGCGGCCACCACAGTGACCCATCCTCAGGCACAGAATGAGCTTCTTTCTGTTTCGCTGCTGCTCCCGTGGACAGCCCCAACCGCCACCAGGCGCCTGGCGCTGCTCCAGGTACTTCACGCCCACCCTCCAGACGGTCCCGGCAGGCGAGTTTTGTTTTCCTTGCTTTATAGACCAGGCCTCAGAGGGTCAGGAGGTTAAGTGACTTGCCCAAGGCCACCTGGCTGGTTAATGACCAGCCAAAATGCGAATCCAGGTTAGCTCAGGGCCTGTGCGCTGCCTCGGGCTCTCCCAGGCAGGAGTTTTGTTCCCTGGAAGTTCAGCACCCTTGGCGCGAGGGCTCGCCCACCGGCACAAGGACACGCCCAGCTGAACCCACACTCAGCAGATCTTCTAAAGCAGTGTCTCCACCTCAGCAGCACAGGGGCGGGACTGGATCACTCTTTGCTGTGTGGGGCTGTCCCGTGCGCTGCAGGACACCGAGCGAGACCCGTGCCTCCGCCTGCTAGGTGCTGCAGCACCCGCCACACTCGGTGACGACCAACACGTCTCCAGACTTGGCCGAGTGTCTCCTGTGGGCAAAATCGCCCGTTTGAGAACCGCTGTCCTAAAGAAACCCAGCCAGAAAATCATTTTCTAAGTTTTTCTTATAAACTAGCAAAAGAGAAGAAGAGATTAAAAGTCGCTCTATTCTTTTCAATATCTGCAGGTAAGTGAGGTCTCTCTAGGTTTCACTGCACCTGTCCCACCCGCACCTGTGCACCCAGCAAAGAGCTGGGCAAGGCCGAGTTAAGACACATGCAGGGACCGGCCATCCTGACATCGGGATGGAAAACGTGAGGCAGTAGAGAAGGGGACGGTCGGGACGCTGGCACCCGTGACGCGGACGCCGGACGTCCAGTGGAGGGTGCTCCCCCGCTCGGCGGGTCCGGAGCGCGGTCACCCCTGTGGGGATGGGGCCGCCCAGAGACAGACCTTGCTCACGGGCTAGCCGCGTCTTCAAACAGAAGTTCCACTTGTTATAAAATTCCCCTTTAAAATGTGTCAGCCACTGCTGGTTACACGCTTGTGTGTTACTTATAAAAACCAACAATGTGGAGCGTATGTGATTTCTCGCTCCGAAACGCAGTCGTGTTTTAATCCCCCGTCCAGAGTCTTCCTGGCCCAACTCCAACCAAGGACAAAACTCGCCCCTTGGTTGTAAGAAACCAGCAGCCTGTGCTGTTCTTACCTGCATGTGTTTTCTGCCAGATTAGAAATAGGCTCTTAGTAATAGGACAAAAGGTTAAAAGTAGACAAAAGAACATGGAAAACATTTAAAATTTCTCTGGGGTAAAAAAAAAAAAAAAGTACATAGGAGAATAGATCAGAGCAAATCCTTCTTTTTCACCAGCCGGGAGCCTGCGGGCGCCGCCCTCACCTCTTTTCTGTGCGGGTTTTCTCTCTCGCCCACAGGGAGTGCGAGGTGCTGGCAGCTCCTCTGGCTAGAAGCTTGCCGGGCCCCAGCACGTGTTCAGGGACACAGTTACGAGCTGGGCAGAAAGGTGATCTGACATCTAGTGCCCAGGTGTCTGCACGAACCACACATGAAACAACTGCCCAGGACCCTCGCCTGTGGGTGCAAGGCTGCCAGGCTGGGTGGCAGCTGGCTCTGCGAATCTGGTAAATTGCACTTAGCCCGACAGAGAGGACACTGGTCCTTTCCCACCCCACGCTAGAGTCCTGACAAGCCACGCTGAGTCACATGTCCGCCGTAGAAACCTACGCCTCACACACCAATCTGTGAGTTAAGTTCTGGGGTGACCCTTCCACAGCCAAGCGGTGCCTTCGTGATAACACAAAGCAGGGAAGGCAGCTCTGGGGACAGCACCCATTTCTTGAGGTCGCTGCTGCCTCTTCAGGGAGACCACACGCTTGGGCCAGCAGCGAGGAGGCTCAGAGGTAAGACAAGACCCCTCCCAGGGGTACTCCGTGCCGGTGGGGATTTGTTTAATACTTTCAAAAAGATGAGACCTTGGAAACTCTACCAGAAAAGAGGAGAGCTACTTCCAGAACAGACACACACAGAGCGTGCGTCTCAGGTATACCAGCCCAGCGCTGGTCCCGGGGGGCCTGGCAGGGATAATTCTTTCCAAATAACAGGTGCAGAGACATTTCCGCGCAGCAGCCAGGTCGTGAAGAGCACACGGAGCAGAGATGCGTGTCCCGCTTACTGCCACGGCAACTCCAGGGCAGAGACAACCTACCACCTCTCATGACGCACCGTGTTCCGATGGTGCGTGCCAACGGAGAGAGATTTCTGGCATCTGCTGTCTGCGACACATCCGAGATACCATGAGACAACTGCTGTCACCCTAATTCTTTAGGTCTCAACATCCTTAATCCTTGGCTATCAAAAAGTCCCAGATCGAATCACAGTGACTCTGTGTTTTCCGGCTACACGGTGGCGGGCTCTAACACTCCTAGCAAATCTCTTCTGGGTTAGGGACAGACAAGATCCTACTCTGCTGGAGAAAGTGCCTGGCCCCTCCACGATTTCCCTGGCTGGTAGGCTAACTTAACGACATTCATAACTTGGCAAATACATCGCACTCGCTTCCCCGGAACAAGCCTGCAGGAAGCCCCCATCCACAAGTAAGTTGTAAAATTCTGCAACTCAGACCTCATTTCCCACGGACCTTCACAATGGACTGACTGAGCTCGTGCAGGAGAGTGCGCCCGCAAGAACAGCCCAAGAAAACTACGGGAAAGAACAACGGGAGAAAATGTACTCCAGGGTGGAACACCGCAGCGATTAAGACAGCACGGTGGTGTGGAACAGGAACAAACGGCTGCATGGGAGAGCGGAGACCGGTCCCCCTGATGTGGCTATGGAATGTAGTTTGTGATAAAGGTGACATTTCGGGGCGGGGGAGGGGGAGACTCTTCCAATAGACAAATGGGAATGTCAAACCTTCACCTCCTGCCATTACCCGAAAATTAGCTCAATAAATTCCTTAATACGTGGTGGGAAGATAAGACTATAAAAACGTTAAAGTAAAACATGGGAGAGTTTTACACTCCTGGGTTCAGCAATGTTAAACCCCAAACAAAAACCACCAAGAAAGCGTGAGACGGGACAGACGCTGGCAGACCACAGAAGGAACAGCCAGCCAGCAAACATGTGGAGAACAGCCCCACCTCAAAGGGATCGGAGAAAGGCGAGAAGTAAATCATGGGCTATTTTTACCATCAGATTGGCAAAAATCTGAGACAACGATAACATCAAGCCTGGGGAAGACAGAGGAGCAGCTTAGGTGCTAGCGGCAGGAATGTCAATTAGCAAAGAGGTTTTAGAAGACAGTTGGTAACGTGATCAAAATTTAACACGTTGACTGCCACATTAGAAAAAAAAAATTTTCCTTGGGGCCATAGTGTTTTATTATGAAAACAGAATAAAAACTTCGAAGACAAAATGATTCTTTCTAGTTAAATGAAAAATTTGTTATTTTTATTGTTTTCTGAGTGTGTGAATTACATGCAACTTGAAAGATAGTCCAAGAGGTTCCCAAGGTAAAGAGACATGAGTTACATATGCTTCACGAGGCCCCGGCCTCAAAACTAGTGTGAGTTAAATACAACTCACAGGGCAGTTAATGTGCTAAACATGACACATCCACTGATGCAGCAAACCCGTTTCTATATATTCCCAAGACGCCTTCGTACATGTACACAAAGACTTTTGTCCCAAGGATGGTCACCACCCTGTTATAACAGCAAGAACTGGGACAACCTAAACCTCCACCATCCCCTGACCACGGGATATTCTGATATTTTGCATCAATTTTTAAAACTGTATCAGAGCAGCTCCCCCACCCCCGTTCCTGGTCCCCCATCTTTGATGCTCCGTCTCTAGGCAGCCTCTGCTCTCGCCTCTCAGAAACCCGAGCTGCCAGGTGCCAAAGGCCGTGCCAGATGCTGGCCCAGGCCAGCTCCCTTCTGGATCCTTCTGACCTGTCAGGCTTAAACCCCCCCACGGTCTGCAAATCCCCCTCCCAAAAGCCCAAACCATGCCTCTTCCTCTCCTCCAGAGCACACCAGGCCCCGGGAGTGACCACTGTCAGCCCGAACCCCCATCTCCACCGCGCTCCCGGCTCAGCAGCGACCTCTGCCACCTCTGGGCACGCACACTCATCGCCCGACCCTGGATGCTTGGAGAGTCCCGGCTCTCCTGCTCCGATCCCACCCAGCCCCGGCCCACAGCCCACAGCCTGCCGGCCTGGCCCTCCCGGCACGGCTCTATCAGGAAGGCTGTGCTCACAGTCCCTGCAGGACACAAGGAAGGGACGTAATAAAGCGGCAAAACTCCGGCGCCAGTTTTCAGCACCGGCTCTGTTTTAACCGCCTGCAGATGACCTTTTCCATGTCGCTGCTGACAGCCCCTCCCCCCAAGGCTCAGGGATCACATTTACTGCGGTGGCGGTAACCCTGGCAACTGGCAGCCCTGCGCAGGCAGGCTGATGGTTGATGGGTAACCAGGGGGACAATGACAGCAGCTCTGTGCTTATTCAGATGACCGGGGCGGGCTGAATGGGCGCTGAGCACAAAGGCCACTGGCAAAATGACACGGGCTCCGGGAGCTTCCAAAGGGGCGTAAATGACACCCATAACTCGTGACAAAAGAACAGAAGCCCGTGCTGGCCCACACCTGTGCTTTTTGATCTCGGAGGGAATTTACAACAAAGACTCGGCAGGCCTTCTGCCCGACGTCGTTTTTCTTGCTTTATAACAATTATCTGGTCTATATTCCAGCAACTCGTGGGCCTTCAGCTGCAGTCTCCGAATGAAACTCACCACCGTGTCCCCACAGCTGGAGGTGGGCCTCGGAAGCCTGGCGCTCACCATGTCACTGCGCCGCCCCTCCTGGGCCCAGAACGTCCCCGCCGTGCAGGCAGAGCTGTCCCGTGTGCACACGCAGGGTGCACGGCTACTGGGAGCCGCAGACCACTCCGTACATGTGCCACGTACTTAGAATCACGTTCCGAGACCCCTCCACAGGTGGCTCTAAAGTGTTATTTTTTTTCAAGCATCACCCCCTTCAATATTTGAATATCTCAGATGAGAAATAACCGAATGTATCGTTCCATGCACTCCGAGAGCAGCCCCCGCCCCCAAAGAATTCCCGAATGTCTTCCAATCCCCGTAGACACGGCCGTGGGCTTCCCTGACTTGAAGAGAAAATAAAGAAAAGTCGCGTGATCCTCACCCTTCCGGGAAGCACCAGGGAGGCACGTGCAGTCAGGCCACTTGGTGACTCCCCCATTCTGAAGGAGAGAGGTTATCGTCACATTTTTATTTCCTCAAGGCAAAAGGATATTTTACTGGAAAATTGGAGGTCAATATCCCCGGTGACAAAGACAACTCTTCCAAGGCCCTGCTGGCCTGCTCCACACCGTGCCCTGGGCTTTGCAAACACCTGTAGGATAGTTCCCACCACCCCACTCGTCACACAGGAAACTGAGCTTCCCAGACGTCACCAGGCAAGTGACATCTGAACCCCCCAATCACAGCCCCATAATGTCCTGCCTCTCCCTGACGTTTTTCCCTTAACTTTAAACATTGAACAGCCCTGGCCAAAATCGGGGACAAGGTTTTTAAAACAGCGTGCACCACAGCAGGTACACAGGGATCACTGACTCTAGAATAACTCCCCACAGAAAGCAAGCGGCACGAGAGTGCGCACCCCGGGAGCAGCCCCGTGGGGAGCCCGCACCCCAGGGCACTTGGTTAGCCCCTCAAAGACTCTGGTTGGAGCCACTTAGCAGTGGGGGGAGACTCTTTCCCGGCACCCTAACTGGCCTTAGACGGACAAGGCTCAGCTTTGCAACCCAGTGAGGACAGGGACAGAGGTGTCACGGGCTCAGAGCCTGCACCCAGGAACCCAACTGGCCAGTGGTGGTCGAACACCAGAGGCTCTTCCTGTCCACTCCCGCCGGGTGAGCTGGCGCCTGTGCTGGAAGATTCGGCACCTGCTTCCAGCGACCCTTTCCTGCCAGGGGCTGCTGGGGCGGAGCCCAGACCATGCCCCCATCTGCTTCCTGACTAAGGGCTGTCTGGGTGGGGAGTCAGGCTGAGACTCCTCTTCCTCCATCCCCCACAGTGGGGAGGATGCAGGGGAGCACCCTACAGCCCTCCCTCTGTGACCACAGGAGGCTACTGAGACCTGCCAGAAAGAACCGAATTCACCATGAACCCAACAGACTGCATCACTTCCCAACAAGGAGCAGCAGGTGGCCGAGGCTGGACCAGGTGCGTGTCACTACCCCTATTCTTCCATTTAATCCTCCAACAACCCTACAAGGCCACTATCACTGTCCCCATTTTAAAGAAAAGAAACAGGTCTAAAGAAGTTAAGCAAGTTGCCCAAGGGCACAAAGTGGCCACAAATGAACAAGACCGAGTTTCCACAACAAAAAATATTTAAGACCTACACGGCCAAACATAACATCCAAGTTAAAAGAAAACTTCAAAATTATGACAGATATTTGCGACAAGTTAAAAATCCATAATAAGCAGGTCTGTAGTCCCAGCTGCTTGGGAGGATGAGGCAGGAGGATCACTTGAGTTCAGGAGTTTGGGGCAGCAGTGAGCTATGATCACGCCACAGCCTGGGCCAGAGAGCAAAACCTCATCTCGAAAAAAAAAAAAAAAAAATCTATAGTATATAAACAGAAAAGTAAAAATCAGTAAAAATAAGCAATCTAAATGAACAAGTAGACTGGCAATTCACAGAAGAAACAAGAATGGCTGCTAATCAGATGAAAAACGGTTTACTTTCTCCAGAGGTACACAAATCAAGAAAGAAAGACATTTATTTTCACCCAGAGGGTAAGGACAAAGGACTAATCTCTCCAACGATGATAAAAACATGGGACCTTCGTACACCACTGGCTCTAGGACAAATTAGTGCCAGCTGTCCCAAGGCCATCTGACCAGGCCCATCAGAACGTAAAGTGTGCAAACCCTCAGTACCGATCATTTCACTTCTGGGAATGAATACATTCACGTTCATTGCAGCACCATACGAAAAAACCCCGGAAACAAATACACGATAGGAGGGCACGGGCTGAACCCACTTCCCTGCGCCCATGCACAGGGCAGTCCTTGCAGAGGGAAGGGGGTGCCGCACGGGCTAGAGTGAAAGCCGCAGTGACGCAGTGCAAGAGGCACGCCGCACTTGGAGGTGGGCGTGGAATAAAGAGATGCCGTATGTTTACACCTACAGCAAAACGTACGGAAGGATACCCAGGAAGTGTTGATTTTCTACTTTTTGCACTTCTGATGGTGTGAACTTTTACAAGGTTGCTTTACTTTTTTGATTAATACGATTCTTAAGGATTTTTTATAATTAAAATAAATCTATTTCACCCATCTTTGCCTTCCCCATAAAAAAGCATCACTGCCTGCCTGCTGGGTTCTGGAAGGATCTGCAGAGAACCCCACATGGTGCCTCCCAGCAACGCTCACCTGGAGGAGGAGGGCCCCCCTTCCTGCTCAGACTGTCTTTGTGCCCATCTGATTTCCAGACCTCGGACCTGGACTCAATCCCCCTCAGTCCCCCTTGGCCCTCAGACCAAGCCTCCCTCTGCATATCAAAGACCGCTGAGGGTCCTGCCAACCAGGATCCCCAGGTCTGCCCTCTGCCCCTACAACCCACACCCCAACCCCACCTTCAAGTCCCACCAAGTCCAGAAAGGTGTCTCACCTCCTGGAATTCTGGCCCATTTCCAAGACCGTTCTTCAGGAAGATGTTTCTAGAACATCCAACATTTAAGTTCTGGAAGAGTATTCAGAACGCACATCCCCCAGCAACACACAGCAGCTCGGACAGGCTGAAATCAGGAGTCCTGTTCTAATGTTAAGATCTCTCTGCCATCATCCAAATGTGGACAGATGCTGAGGTCTCTCTGGAAAGACACCACCCAATAACTGGGAACAGAGAGGCCAGGCGTGCCAGGGCAGGAGTGTCTTCTCCACTCCTGTCATCTGTGCTGCGGGATGCACCCTGGGCATAGGAAGTGCCTCCTTCCGAACTTGGAGAAACTGATGCCAACAGAATCTGCCAGAGCAGTCACCACCTGTGCCCCAGAAAGGGCACAGAGGCCACAGGTAAGGGCCACAGTTGGGGGGGGGCACCACCCAGCCTCCAGTGCCTGAGGTGTGAGTGTAGATCCTGCCTGGTCACGCCCCCCAACCCGCCCCACCCCTCGCCAGGCCACGCTGGCAGCCCCTTAGGCCAGCAGGGCAGCCGCTGTGACCTGCCTCCTTCCACCTCCTCCCCTTCCTCACCTGCCACCCAGCCTCAGAGGCTGCAATATGGGCCCAAACTGTCCCCGAAACAGGCTGACCGCACCACCTGGGCCCTGCCCTTGGCGTGCCGGGGAGCCCCGTGTTCAGCTGGACAGGGGCCCCCTACAGGGTAAGTGCCGTGAGGCCGGGAGCTGCCTGCTTCCTTCCCAGACCTAACGCAGCCCAGAACGCAGCCGGTGCCGCAGGCTGGACGAAGAAATGAATACGTCCACCTCTCCACACCCGCCCTCCTCCCCAGCTGTCCTGGGCCGTGTCCATCTGCCTGCCTGTCCCCAAGCTGTGACTTCTCAGCGGAATGACCATGCAGCAGGCAGCTTGGTCCCCGAGGCCATGACAGCCCTGGCTGCCTACCGGCACCATTGTCATCCTCACTGCCCGGCCCAGGACCTGGCCCACTGGCCTCATGTAACCAAAAGCCAGCCTGTAATGCCCTCTGTGACTCAGCCCTGCAAGCTCGGATGCCACTCACGGGGACCTGGGACGCAGTCCTGGTGTCCTCCCACGCTTCACCTAATTCGTACGCCAGACTCTGCCTGGGCCCCACGGTTGTTCCTGGAGCCCACAGGGCCCGTGAGGGGCCAGCCCAGCGCTGGGGACACCACAGGGTCCACATCCAGGCGGCACCCACTCTCCAGGGCGAGCACGCAGGGTGCCCCCCAGTACCATGTGAGGCCCGCGAGGTGGCCTCAGTCACCATCTTCAGTGACGCCGGCCTGAGTCCCACAGTCTCACCCACTGGCCAGCCCAGCAGCCCCACGCAGTACCTCCCAGCTGTCCCCTCAGTCAGGAAGAAGGGCCCTCCATCCCCTATCCAGACTCCCCTGGCACGTGGCAGCGTCTGGGCACCCAGGGGTTGTCCACAGGCGTTCATGGAGGTGACAGTCCTGACCCCAGGAAGCCTCCTCAGCCCCTGACCACCCGACCAACCTCTTCCCACCCGGCCCTTGCTCTTGCCACGTCACCCTCATGGCTCTGGTCACAGTGTCGAGCTGACCCTGGGCACTGACTGGCCCGCTGGACGGAAGCTTCCGGCAGGCAGCTCTGCCGTATGGAGGCCTGCGTCTGTGGCACCCAACAGGTGCCCACGGGAATCTGCCCCGGGAAGGAGGAGTGGTGCGGGTGGGAGGGGAGCATCGGGTCACTCAGGTGGCCCTGCTTCCCTCTGTCCTCCGTCCTCTGCTCGGTGGTCAGCACCTTTCCTGGGCCCCGCAGAGCCCTCCCCGTCCCCTGCCAGAGCTCTTTGTTGTGCAGCAATTCTCACAGCCTGGGCCCCTCTCCCCACTGAGGACCTTGCTTACTTGCCAAATTCCAACTGTCCCTCTGGCCCCTTCAGAGGGGCCTCCCCTCCCTCCGAGCTGCCGGGGCGTCCAAGGGGTCTCTCTGTAGCTGTCCCAGCTCCACGAGCTGCACTGCCTTCCAAGGCTGAGCGAGTCCCAGTCTGGCTAGAATTGAGAAATGTCAGATTTCTAAGAATGAATGTGTTAAACGGTTTATAAATAACACAATCCCCATGGGAAATGCTGAGAAAACCCAGCCTTTTGAGTCTCCCTGTGCCTGTGAACCGGGGAAACCAAGACAACCGTGGGGAGGTCGGCCACGCGGCAGCCACTGGTGCCGGCTCCGGCCGCCCCCTCAACCCTGGCCCACCTCAGCCCCCCTCAGCCCACGGTTGGGACGGCAAAAGCAACCACCGTGCTCCCGCGAGGCTCCCAGAGCAGAGGCCTCGCCCGGTCACTGTTTCCCATTCTCGCCGCCGCCGCCGCCTCCGCCTCGGCTGGAACGCAGCGCTCAGCATCTTCTCTCTTCGACTTTAGAAGCATCGTCATAACGCGAAACTCCTGCGCCGGGTGCCCCTCCAGTCCCTGGTCAGGCGACAGCGTCCCCAGGGCCTGCTCTGGCTGAGGGGCGGGGGGAGCCTGAAGGACTCAGAGACCCCACGGCCCCCATGGCCCAGTCCTACAGGGGCCAAGCCAGCCATCACAGACACCACGGGGACGGGACACGGGGTGCAGACCTGCAGGTGGGCTCCTGTGACCCCACGTGCCCACGGCACCTGCCAGGCAGCTCTCACCCCACCCTTCCACGGGTGAGGAGTGGGGACACAGAGCAGGGGATGGGCACCCAAACCACCCCACCGGGCAGGGTTAGGCTGAGCTTCCTCCTCCCTGGGACCCGCAGGCTACAGCTCTCTCGGGCTGCGTGGTCAGTCTGTGCTGCCACAGTGTCACCCCCAGCCCTCCACAGAGCAGCCCAGCTCTAAGGCAGCTGTCCTTGTGGGAGAGGGGCCCAGGGACATTTGGCAAAGTCTGAGATGTTCTGGGTTGTCACGACTGGGTGGTGAGCACCTCTGACCATTACCGTGTAGGAGGTAAAGGCCAGGACGCTGCTCCATGTCCTGCAGTGCCCGGGACGGCCCAGAGTGTCTGCAGCATGGAGGGGAGAGCTCTGCTCTAGGCCCAGATAGATGGTGAGTGGGAGAGTCCTTGGGGGTGGTGCTGGCTTGAGGGAGCTGGGAGGAGGGGTGTAACGAGGGGACAGCTGGGGACGAGGTGGAGGAGGCAGAGCCCACCCACGGGGCAGGGGCTTGGTCCAGTGACCAGGCTCACGGCAGGCTGCTTGTTGAACATGTCGCGATCCATCCCGTAAGGAATGAAGGACCCGAAGCACCCTCCCCTCCCCCATCCAGCCCCCACTCATGGGGTGCAGGTAACAGACCCAGAGCTTCAGGCCTCCCCTAGCAAAGCCACCTCCCGATCCAGCACTGATAATGCCTTCGAGGCTGCAGACACGGGCCGGGGAGCGGAGGGGACCCTGCTCCTGGCCACAGGGCTGGAGGCAGTGCAGGTGGACAGGGAACGTGTCCCCGCCCAGGGCAGGTGAGGAAGGGAGACGAGGACATTCGCAGAATGCCGGCGTCGAGACTAGGCCGTTGGGCTAGCTCTGAACCCTGTGTCCAGAGGCCAGGATAGCCCATGGGGCACCCTCAGAGCCCGTCTCTGACCTGTTAAGGTAAAGTGTGAAAGCTGAAGTCTTCTGGTGTGAAATAGATGATTTTTTTCAAAATGAGGGATCCGGGTTCAAACATTTCCAGGGAACAAAACATTCAGCTGCTCGGCTGGTTCCAAGGAGGCTGGAACTCACCCCTTCCCAGGGCTTCTCCTTGGAGGTAATTAAAGCGAGCCGGCCGGACACACAAACAGTCCTTCAGGGCCCCATTGTCCCTGGACAAAGGGACGGCTCTTCAATGTAAGGGCCCTGTGTGGTGCCTCCTTGCTCACGGAGGGCCCGTCGCCATGACAACCTGGCCGACCAGAGGAGCTGCAAGGTGCCACTCAGAGGAAAGGACAGGAAAGCCGCCTTTGTCCCAGCAAACACACGGCCGCGAGAAAGCACCGTGGAAGAAGAGACATGACTCAAACCAGAAGGACTCTAGGCCTGGAATTTTGGGGGGTTTCCTGCTTTTTCCTTTACGCTTTTCAGTACTGCTGGAATTTTCTACAGTGAGCGCGACTATCTGTGTGAACAAACCAAAAATGTCTCCATTCTGAAAAGCAACTTCTGGCACGCACAATAAAGCTTTAAAAAAGTTAACAACCCAAAGTGCTGGCCTTCGTCACGTACCTTCTCGGCAGTTGTTCTGGTTTGTTTTTACCTAGAAGATGGACTCTGAAAATGGGACAGAAATGTTAACACGGAGGAAAAACACAGGCTACCAGGGTACAGCCAGAGTCTCCCCGAAGAACACAGGCGAAGTCCCTTCGCAGCCCTGGCCTCCCGCCACAGCCCAGGGCTCCTGCCACAGCCCCCACCAAGGCTCTCAAACCCCAGCCGGGACCGCCGTGTTGTCGGGGCATCCTAGCTTTCCCAAACAGAGCAGGGCACGGAGCAGACGCTTCCTCTGTACCATTCGATAACACGGCATTGACTAGGCTAGTTTCTCCGGCACACTGTCATTCATTCATTCAACAAGCACTACTGTGCCAAGCACTCACCGCACGGGGAGCTGTGAGATCCCAGGACGTGAGAAGCTCAGGGTAGTGGGGCCAACAGTGCCACACTCCCCTGGGGGAACCTGGGGGTGACGTGCTGAGGGCAGACAGGGAGAGAGCAGGGAGAACGGGGGCAGAGGGAGCCCCCGGGCGTGGGCACCCCAGGAAGAGCCGCCTGTCCCAGTGTTGTGTGCCGCCAGCTCTGAACCGTCTCTCGGTAATTAGACACAATCACCCGCCTCTCTGCTCACTACTCAGCCCAGGCGCTGAGTGCCAGCGTCCCCTGCCCGGGCTCCATAACTGCGGGGACGGTCACCTCTTACTACTCTCAGCATCGGCCCTTTCAATTCTGCCACGATGCCCTCGGCATGCCGGGGCCTCCAGGGAAGTGCAGCGAGTCACCTAGGTCCTGGGGTCCCCAAGCTGCCCCGAGCCTCGCCCCCGCTCATGGCCCCCCGCAACAGCAGCGAGAACGCGCATGGCGGCGGGCACGCGTGAGGCCCTTACTAAGTGCGCTGCCCTTGAGGGCTTCCACCCAGACGTCCCGAGCTTACAGGGGAGGACCATGAACCACCCAGGCCGTGGTGTGAGCCCGAAAATCAAGGCCCTCACTCTGCGCTGTCCTGACATCCGGTGAAACCAGGAGGCCCCAGATGGCCTCACCGCGAGTCCCCATCCCCACTCTGCTGTCTCAGATAAGGTCCCCTGGACAGACAACGGACACCTGGCGCAGCTCCTGCTTAGACCTGAGCAGCAGGTTTTAGCTCCCCGCCAGCCCTCGGAATTGTTCAAACGAGCCCACCACATCCTCCCGCGGGAGCCAGGGCACCCCGCCCCGTTACTACCCAGGCTGCCGCCCACAGCCCCAGCCGCTCGCCCTGCACCCGAGCGCAGCTCTGTGTGGCCCCGAGTGGCGTGAAGTGCCCCCTCCTGCAGGCTGCGTGACTCCCGCGCTGCTAGTGACCTCATCTGCCCAGTGCTGGGTGTCAGCCGTCCCCATGACCCTAGGACGGGACCCCTCCCTGCCATTTAAACAGTGAGTGACCACCCTGACAGGGATTCAACGCCAGGTCTCTCACCACCACCAGAGCTATCTCTCAAAATCACACGGTTGGGCCAACGCACCCAGGGACAAGGCCATTTGGGACTAGCGACCCGAACACACGAGCGAGGCACGCGAGGAAAGGCAGCGCCTAACTGCCGCTTCTATCGCTCTAAACGCCAGGACACACGGGGGAAGCATTCGTGGTCACTTTGGACAACAGAGTCTGTAAACTGCCAACAGATCAAAAATCCACGTTCGAAAACATTCCCCACGCAGGGTCCCGAGTTTTACAGGACACTCGGCCCAGCCAGCGCACCGCGCGGCCCCGAGAAGTCCAAGGCAGTGACGCAAAAGCAGCCACGCAGAAGGGGGGCGACCCAACACGCCTCAAGTGACAGCTCGAGCCTTCAGGCAACATCCCCCACCGTACATCTCAGGAGCAAAGGTCAGCTGGGGGGCCTTTAGATTCACCGTAACGTGCTGCCTGCAGGTTGCCGCCCCAGCAGCAGGCCCCCGTCCCGGGGGGTGCACTTCGCGTGGGCAGAAACACTTCTGTCTGGCCCACATCCCCAGAGCTGGCGCTCGCCTGCGCAGAGAATGCTGTTGGAATAGGGCCTGGAAGCTCAAAGCCACAGGTAAGTTTACTAACACACCCTTCTGTTTCTTTTTTTTTTTTTTTTTAAAGAGACACGGTCTCATACCGTCACCCAGGCTGGAGTCGGTGGCATCATCACAGCTCACTGCAGCCTCCACCTCCTGGGCCCAAGTGATCCTCTTGCCTCAGCCTCCCCAGTAGCTGGGACTACAGTGGTGTGCCACCATGCTCGGCTCTGTCACAGCTCTTTACTTGGGATGTCCACATTTCTCTCACCTCCCAGCCCTCCGTGGGGGAAGCCCTTGAGGTCAGAATCCTCTAACCTTGACTATGGGTCCTTCCCCACCCAGGTGGGCCCCATCACTAGAGGCAGGCGGCGGGGAGGGGGGTCCCACTAGGGCCTCAAGATGATGGTGCCAGGAATCCGGTGACTGCTCCTGACGAGGCTGTGGTTATTTAAGCCACACCTTGGCTGCTAGCCTATGTGATGCTGAAGCCCTCGGCCCCCACGTTCGAACAGGCGCCTGTCATCCACCCAGGCAAGGCCCGAAGGCCGAGGTCCGCCTCCGCTCTTATCTGCAGAGCCCAAGGCAGCGCCTCTCCGGCAGCCAGCCAGTCAGAACCAGTCTTGGGAGCTGGGGGGTGGGGGACAAAGGACACGCTGAGGACACCCCAACAGCGCCTGTGTGTCGTCACCAGATCCCCCGCTGGAAGGCAGGGACAATGCGGTGGCCCCTCTCAGCACCTCCCCAGCCCTGGTCGACTCTGGTCCCTCCTCCTAGCATCAACGAGAAGCAGAATCTCCAGGAAAAGCGGCTCCCCGGAGGGAGCGAGGCTGCAGCGCCCGTGCTCACAGCTCTGCTCTGCAGCAGAAAGGACGTTTCTGAATGAACCACCCGGACGTGTCCCGCCTGGCTGAGTCACTCCGTTGAGTTCAGCAAGCGCAAGTCACTGCAGGAAAAGCCCCGGAGCTCCCACCACCCTCCTCCAGGGATGCCTGCCTGCACCTGCCATCGGCGCAGCCTCCGGCCCGGGGGCGGAGCACCCCAGACCCATTCTGGGCTGCCTGGCATCCACTCTCGATGCCACAGCTCCCCGCAAAAGTGGCTCTGTCTAAACCCCGGCCCCCTCAGGCCCTGGCAGGCAGCCGAGCCCTGGCCGGCCCCTTCTGGACGGCAGCCCCCTCCGCTGCAGCCCGGCCCCCTTCAGGGCACCAGCAGGGCCAAGCCCCAAGGGCACACTCGTGGGACACAGGACGGGCTGGACAGCAGGAGCCATTTGAACTTCGGGTCACCCTCTGGCCAGACTGTGGGACCCCGGGCCCCTGCCCACCCAGTCCCAGCCCCCAGCCAAGCAAGTGCCCCCCAAGACCCACAGGCCCCCTCCTGGGCCCTCCTGGGGGGAGCTGCACAGCTGTCAGCAGCACAGCTGGGGCCACACCTGGGGGGGTCCCAGAGCTAACATGAATGTCAGCTTGTTAGCAAATGTTCCCAAGTCACATGACCCCCAGGTAGGGCAGGTCCCACGTGTTTCATTAAGGCAAAAGGAGTGTAGCTCACCTTAAATACAAACTCCATCAAGTCTTTCAACAGAAAACAAGAAAACAGGACAGTCCATGTCTCCCTTGGGAGGTCAGCTCTGGAAGGGCCAAGCCCGAGCCCAGGATAGTGACCAGGGCACCCAGGGCTGGAAGTGGCAGGTAGAGCCAATGGGACAGGCCTTGGCCACACACACAGTCCTCAGGGCAGGCTCAAAGGCACGGACACCGAGGCTGCGTGCGTGCTGCTGGGGGCCTCCCTGGCCCGGCGAGTGCCTACCTGTGCAAGTAACAAGCTCCCAGCAGCCAGTGCAGGATGGCCAGCCCCTGAAACAGGTACACTAGAACATTCCGCCCATTCTGCAGATCTCCAACACTGGCCGACACGCACCAACACTGACCAACACGCACGGCATAATCAATTTGGGTGACGAAAGCAGGAATAAAAGACCTTCAGAACAGCCTCACCCTCTGGCCTACTTCTAGGAACTTACGCTAGGATAAAGGGAAGACGACCAGGCCATCATCGGAGGATCCTGATCCCAGCAAACAATTAAATAAATCGTGGCACGATCCTGCAAAGACCTGCAGAAACATGCTACCTGGCCATTGGAAAGAATAGTACCGATACATACTCACTGAAATATCGACGACAGAATTTAAGTAAAAAGAGTACGGCACAAAAGAGTCTATCCGTGATGACATTCTTGAAAAAACACATACATAGGAATACAAACTGGCCAGGCGCGGTGGCTCACACCTGTAATCCTAGCACTCCGGGAGGCCAAGGTGGGAAGATTGCTTGAGCTCAGGAGTTTGAGATCAGCCTGAGCAAGAGTGAGACCCTCGTCTCTACCAAAAATAGAAGGGGGGGGGGAAACCCAGCCAGGCGTGTGGCACCTGTAGTCCCAGCTACCCGGGAGGCTGAGAAAGGAGGATCGCTTAGAGCCCAGGAGTCAGAGGTTGCAGCGAGCTACAGTGATGCCACTGTGCTCTTCCCAGGGCGGCTGAGTTAGACTCTGTCTCAACAAAAACAAACAAGGAAACTGAGCACCCCTCCTCACAACCTCCCACCTCTTCGTAAAAAAAAAAAATAATAATAATAATACATACCGTCTTTTTTTTTTTTTTCCCCAGAAAAAAAATATTTGCGGCTCCAGCGATCCTCCTGCCTCAGCTTCCTGAGTAGCTGGAACTACAGGTGTGTGCCACTACACCTGCCTAATTTTTCTATTTTTTGGTAGAGACAGGGTCTCACTCTGTTGCCCAGGCTGGAGTGCAGTGGTGCAATCACAGCTCACTGCAGCCTCCAACTCCTGGGCTCATTAGCGACCCTCCTGCCTCATTATAGCTGGGACTACAGGTGCGCACCACCAAGCCTGGCTGAAATCACTTTATATAACAAGCCCACTCCAGAGATGATGACATCAACCTGCTGATGACTGCAGAGCTCGTGATCTAATCAGGTCTTATCAAGCCCCATCCCCCAACACTCTCACATTGGGGATAAAGTTTCCAGCACGTGAACCTTGGGGACCCCACTTACACCATAGCACATACTTAGATAAAACTCTGTTAAGGAATTCTACATTTGAAATTATTAATCCTGGGTGGTAAGATTTTAGATTCTTTTTACCTTAGTATATCAATTGCAGGAAGGTTACTATGAATGTCATCACTGGTGCGGACACTCACCTGGTCCTCAGCCCTGCCGCTGCCCTTCGGTGCCCTTCTCTGCAAAGCAGGGGGCCGGGTGCCTGAAAGCCACATTTCACATGCTCTGTCCTGACCTGTGGGGTCCGGTGGAAGGTAGACGTCTGTGCTCACTAGGAGGGCAGTGGCAGCCAGACAGCGCAGAGAAGCTCCTAGGGGCCTGTCATGGTGGGGGCCACATGGCTCTTAGCAGGGCAGCCTGGGAGCACAGGGGGCAGCTCCGAGCAGGCCCCGTAGCTGGTGGGAGGCAGCAGGGAGCAGACAGGAAACAGCCTCCAAGTGCAGAACATCCTTGGGGCCGCACACTGAGTTCGCGTCTACAACACAGCATTTATCCCATGAGCAAGAACCAAGAAGGGTCCCAGGTGACCTAGTTGTAGCTCTTGGTCCAGGGACTCACAGTGACGCCATGTCGCCATGGTGAGGCCAGGTCTCCCCCAGGCTGGAGTGCGTGGTCTCCGAGGGCTGGTGCTACCAGAGCTGTGGCTGAAGCTCTGGGAGGGGGCAGATCAGGGCGAGGAGGGGCAGAATTTCAACCAGGAGTTAGGTGTGAAGGCGGGATAAATGCAGGAACACCTGCTGCATCGGGCAGGGTGGGTAGGAGGCAGGGAAAAGGGAGGGCGGAGCTTCACTTGCAGAGGCCCACCTGGAGGCAGGTGAGCTACCAGCTGGGCACACTGAGCATAGTGGGGGAGGGAGAAGCCACACTCCAAGACACACCTGTGATGGAGACCATGCCACAGGTACAGTGGACCCGGCAGGGGCTCGGGACGGGCCTGGCCTGGCCAGTGTCAGTTGGGGGCGCCCATGGACGAGTTGGCCTGGCAGCAGCAGGACCCCAAGGCTTCAGCCATAGGCCTGGTGAGCCACAAGGTCCCAGGACTCAGGTGGAGTCCAGGATGGCCTTGAGAGGGACAGGTAGGGCTAGTCGACAGTCAGGTGACCAACTCGGCCTGGTTTGCCCAGGATTTTCTCAGTTTTAGCGCTGAAAGTCCCACATCCTGACAGCCCTCAGTCCCGGGCAGACTGGGACAGCTGGTGACACCAGTGCCACCCTGGCAGTGGTAGGGAAAGGTGAAGGCGGAGACACAAGGGTGGTGGTGGCCACCGCTGGGGTGAGGTTCCCGCTCCACCCCTCACGGGCAGGCAGATGCACTGACCCTTGGCTACAGCCTGTCCCCCAGGTCTCCCGGCCCACACCCGCCACACTCCCCCCGAGGGTGGGGGCCGTCACCTGCCTCCCTTCCTGCAGCCACCCCTGACACAGGTAAGTCTTGTGATTTGACAGTATCTTTCCAAACATCAATAAAATAAACCAAAAATGATACTCAGTTTGAATACTACCATCTGATTTTAAAACGTTTTTTTGAAAAGTATACAATTTCAGGGCGATGGAAATGTTCCAAAATTAGACAGCGGTGACGGCTGCACAACGCTGGGCCTGTGCTACATGCCACTGCTCTGCACACTTCAGAACGGCCAAGACGGTGAATTTCAGGTTCAGTGAACTGTACTACAATTAAGAACAAAAAAGTCAGCCAGGTGTGGTGGCTCACACCTATAATCCCAGCCCTCTGGGAGGCTAGGGCGGGAGGATCGCTTGAGCTCAGGAGTTCAAGACCAGCCTGAGCAAGAGCGAGACCCTGTCTCTACTAAAAACAGAAAAATTAGCTGGGCGTGGTGGTGCACACCTGTAGTCCCAGCTACTCGGGAGGCTGAGGCAGGAGGATCACTCGAGCCCAGGAGTCTGAGGTTGCTGTGAGCTAGGCTGACGCCACGGCACTCTAGCCGGGGCGACAGAGCGAGACTGTCTCAAAAACAAAACAAAACAAAAACCAAGATAGCCCTCAGAGATCAGAAATTCAGCCAGTGTTAACTGGCGCAATCTGTGTCACCAGCTGGGGGTACCAAAGTCACCTCCCTAGAAGAATGTGTTCAGCAGCCAAGAGAGCGCTGTGCACAGCAGGCTCTGACCATGAGAACGCAAGTATTGTCTTGTAAAGCAGAACACAAAGAAAGGACTCACTTCTAAAAGTCTTTTTCCACCACTTTGACACCTCCAGGCTAATTTCCATGACTGGCTGGCTACACGTGGCTCCTTCCGCCCACACCCGACTCAGGGGAGTCCACTCTCTCGACTTCTGGCCTGGGCCGGACCCCGAGTCCACTCTGTCGACTTCTCACCTGGGCACGCCTTGTTGAAAAAGGACCCTCTCAGGACACAGGCAACAACACCCAGAGGGCTGGGGCAGGAAGCTGTGAAGGCCCACCCTGGCCTGGCCGTGGGGATGGGGATTAGCAGGACAGGCAGGCGATGAGGGCTACTCACTCACAGCTCCCTCCCCACGTCCCAAGCCACCTGCCGCTGATCTTCCACGGACCCACCCACAGCACCCCACCCAAACACGTGCCATGGCTGGTTAAGTCATGAGGTACTTTTTTTTTTTTAAGACAGGGTGTCACTCTGTCCCTAGGCAGGAGTGCAGTGACATCACCACAGCTCACTGCAGCCTCCAACTCCTGGGCTCAAGTGATCCCCCTGCCTCATCCTCCTGAGTGTGCACCACCACGCCTGGCTAATTCTTCTAGTTTTAGTAGAGACAGTGTCTTGCTATGTTGCTCAGGCTGGTCTCGAACTCCTGGCCTCAGCGATCCTCCCACCTCAGCCTCCCAGAGTGCTGGGATTATAGGCATGACACTTTTTTTCAAGCAAGGGTTGTATGAGAAAGAAAGACCCAGAAGGCTGGCTCGTCTGCTCAGACGGTGCAGCCACAGAGAGGCTGGCTGGTGACTCTGAAGGAGAATCCAGACCACCGTGGCATCTGACCAAGGTGGGTTCTCACCTGACAGGTCACTGCACCAGGGGACAGATCCCCTCCCTAGCAGCTGACTCCCGTCCCCGGCTGCAGAGAATGCAGCCGCCAGACACAGTCTGGCCCCGTTTTCACACTGTTCCATGTTTGCTGCGGGTTCAAAAACTGCTGGGCCAATGAACGACAGAAAAAACAGAAAACAGAATTCCTGCGGGAAGCACAATGGATTTCCCAGGCCAGACAGGGGACTTGGACAGCTATCCCGACACTGAAGCCATCAGCTTCCTGCCTATGGGTCACCCCAGCCTGGTTTACGGAAAACAGACTTTACCAGGTTTACCAGGAAAACGGACTTCATCTAGCACTTGTCGTTTTCCATGTGGCACAAGGTGGTGTCCAGGAGGCAGAACCACAGTCCCTGACGTGCAGGGTCCCCGCCACCCAACCCTGCTGCTCTCTGGGACATCTGCCCACAGTGGGGTGCCCCTGCAAACATGGGGAAACCGAGGCCACTGGGTTTCCTGTCCTGCACACACACACACACACACACACACACACGCACGGCCCTGACCTCTAACAGCCACGTGCCAGATGGACAGGAAGTTTCTCAGAACAATAAACCTTAATATTTTCCATTCTCTCCTCTCTGAAGCTTTGGAGGGACTTTTGATGACGTGTTAGAATTTTCCATGCTCACAAGAGAGGGCTGGGGGGGAGAGGCGGCGCCCACGGCTGTGCTCCCGCCTTAAAGCACGGCGCGCTGCCCACCACGCACGTCCCGCACCGTCCCCCTCCTAAAGGACATCTAGAAGCACGAGCCCAGAAGCCACTATCATTTCGTAGGTTATCCAGGGAGCGACACACCTGTGGGAACGCAGGGAGCAGGGAGCTCGCCCCGTGCCACGGTCGAGCTGATTAGAGAACAAAGGAGCCCCGATCACGCGGCGTTAGAACAAGGGAAGCGGGTGCTGAGCTTCAGGTGTTCAGGGACAGAAGCCGCCGAGAAAGGAGAACTCGGCTGTCCGACGCGACACAAAGAAACAGCCACGCACGTGAGCCTGGACGTGGGCGCTGTAGGCTGAACTACGTCCTCCAAAGAGATGCACCGAACTAACGCCCGGGACCTGTGAATGCGACCTGACTCGGAAG
>NW_012150619.1:1640741-1652871 GCF_000956105.1 Propithecus coquereli | reverse complement strand
AATTCTTACAGTCTCAAGTGTTAGGACAAGGGAAAAAAAAAAAAAAAAAAAAGAGAGACCAACACAAAAACCGGGAGCACCGACACATGCTGCAGCTGAGTGAAGCTCAGAACACGACGCCCAAGGAGAGACGCCAGACACGGAGGGTCACGCACCATGCCTGCCAGTGGGTACGGAGCTTCCTTCCGTGGCAACGAGAATATTTCGGAACTGGACACAGGTGGGGGTTGCACAACACTGTGAATGCCACTGAATTGTTCACGTTAAAATGGCTAACTGTATGTGAATGTCATCTCAAGAAAAATAAAAAAGGAGAGAGATGAAGCCACATTGCTTAAATGTATCAAAATGCCAATAAAAACACACGTGAACCAGCACGTGTACGGGTGGTTTTGACTCCGAGATGCGGTCATGAGGGGAGAGGGCCGAGGACAGCCCCAGGCTGCGCAGAGCAGAGGGTCTCGATCCTGAGCCCACCGGGCTGCCAGGCAAGCAGCTCGCTTCCCTCCAAGACAGTGCGATCAGGTGGAAGCACCATTGTCAGGCCTGAATCCCCAGCGGTCCCCCCGCCAGGCTGGGCTGGGGGCGCCCGGGACACCCAGGTCCCCACGGACCTCATCCACGCCCCCAAGACTTAAGGCTCCAGACCCTGTGGAAAAACCAGGACACGGCGACTGCACAGGTGCCCCCACCAACACGGTCCCTTCCTCTCACCCGGGGCTTTTAAGACAAAGGAATGTTCACCTGTGTGGCTTTTAATATGTAGTTAAATAACCAAAGAGATTTTATCCAAGTACCAGGCACAAAATGTATATTTAAGTATCAACCCCTTTGGCCATTGACGATGTCGAGACACGGGTTCAGTGTTCGGAAAAATGGGGGGAATGAATGAGGTAGCTGAGCCTGGCAGGAGGGCCCTGGATGGCCTCAGGGACTCAGGACAGGACAAAAGGAGCCAGCTCAGCGCTCAAGCTCTGGGGGCAAAACCTTCCTGAAACCACGGGCAGAGGCACCTGAGTGGTTTTTGTTTTCTTAGCATTTTTTTTATTGTGGTAAAATACACATAACATAGAACTTACCACTTTAGCCATTTTTTTATTCTTTAGAGAGACAGTTTCTCACTCTGTCACCCAGGCTGGAGCAGAGTGGTGTCATCATAGCTCATTGCAGCCTCAAAGTCCCAGGCGCAAGCGATCCTCCTGCCTCAGCCTCCTGAGTAGGTGGGACTACAAGTGCGCACCACCACATCCAGATAAATGTTTGTTTGGGTTTTTTTTATAGAGATGGGGTCTCACTATGTTGCCCAGGCTGGTTTTGAACTCCTGAGCTCAAGCAATCCTCCCACCTCGGCCTCCCAAAGTGCTGGGATCACAGGCGTGAGCCACCGCTCCCGGCCCCACTTTAACCATTTTTAAGTGTATGGTTTGGGGGCATTAAGTAAATTCATGCTGCGCAACAACCATCACCACCATTTATCTCCAGAACGTTTTCATCTTCCCAAACTGAAACTCTGTACCCACGAAACACCAACGCCCCATTCCTCTCTCTCAGCCCCTGACAACCACCATTCTACTGTCTGTCTCTATGGCCTTGGCTGCGCTGGGTGCACCTCGTGAAAGCGGAATCACACAGTGTTTGTCCTGTTGTGACTGGCTCATTTCTCGGAGCGTAATGTCTCTGAGGTTCATTCGTGACGTAGTGTATCCCAGAATCCTCTTCCTTTCTAGGGCTGAATACTGCTCCGTTGCAGGGCTGGGCCACCCTTTGTTCATCTGTTCATCTGTCCACTACATCCGGGTTCTTGCCACCTTTTGGCCACTGTGAATGACACTGCTATGAACATGGGTGTACGAGCAGCTCTTCAAGACCCTGCTTTCAGTTCTTTGTGAGTACTTGCCTAAAAGGGACTGCGGGATCACGTGACTGTTCTGCCACACTGTCTTCCATAGCAGGCGCACCACTCTACACTCCTGCCAACGGTCCGCCGCTGCTGATACAATTTGTCATTTCTCCACATCCTCACCTGCACTTGTTTTCTGATTTTTTGATCACAGCCATCCTAAGGGACGTGAAGTGACATCTCATTATGGCTTTAATTTGTATTTTCCCAATGACACTCGGCATCTCTGTGTGCGCTTATTGGCCATCTGTAACATTTGGAGAAATATCTATTCAAGTCCTTTGGCTATTTTTTAATCTGTTCATTTCATTGTTGTTGAGTTGCAGAAGTTCTTTATATATTCTGGATATTAATCGCTTATGCAGAGATATCTAAATTCAGAGATGTAAGAGATTAACGGGCCCACAGGGGCCAGGTGTGCCCAGCACCAGGCAGTCAGCACAGGCCAGCGAGGGGAGTGTGACCCAGGCCTCACCTCTGGTGACATCTCATGCTCGCTCAGTGTCCTGTGTCCTGTATCGTCACACACTCCAGGACAGCTGCGGGGACCACAGCCGTGTGCAGCAGTCGCCAACAGTGGAACTGCACGGCAGCCGAACAACTTCATTCTGGCTATGAAAACAGTTCTTCAACAATCAACTCACCGATAAACGGTTACTGCCCCGTGAGAGAGCTCTTATCTCCAAATGCTAACACAGCATGTGATTTTATTTGAATTAGCTGCTGTTAGTTTACCTTAACCAAGTGTCATTTAGATTAGATATGAAAAAAATCCTAAAAATATTACCATCAAAAAGACACAGAACTGGGAGAGAAAACAGACTATTAAAAAGAAAGAAAAATCTTGACTGACGGATGATGGGAGAGAAAGGGAAGGCGGGTGGGAAGAAGAAAGGCAGAGGCAGGGAGGCAGGCGGGCTCCCCGGCCAGGGGACTGGGCTGTGCTCCGGTGAGCTCCTCACCTGCTGTCGGCCTCTCCTGTCCCCAGACACGCCTGCCTGGCACCCGGGGAGCTCGCCGCCCTGCACCCCACTGCTTTCTACAGCTCCAGCACAGGAGACCCTGCAGCGACCCCTTCTCCAGCATCGGCCTCTGCCCCTCCCCCCCCCCCAGGTGGAATAAGGCACGATGCGCACGCGATTCTCAGTCCTCCTGTTCTGGGCGATGTGGTCACTTTCGCCCAGCCTGAGCTTTCATCCTGGGGAGTCCCCAAGCCTGTGTCCCAGGGCTTAGCCACTGGCAGATGCAGAGAGTCAAAAAGTCAGTACAGTGGTCAGCATCCCAGATTCCCAGGGACCGGGCCTGGCCCTTCCCACTGCTACAACCTCCCTAGCCTCAGTTTCTTCACCTGTGAAATGGGGATTCTGTGGGACTTTGGTGACAGCATGTGGTGACGTGAGCAGGTGCAGGCACCCGAGGGCAGCACCGCAGCAGTGCCTGTGTGACTCCCTCCACAGGCCAGCCCCCAAACAAGGTCCCCGGCTCCGAGGGACCCGCTGTGTCACCCGCACACTCCCTGCAACCCCTGGAAGGGGTTGAGACGGCGTGTTGGGGTGGCTGGAAGGAAAGGTGTTATCCTGCACGGTAACCCTTACTGAGTCCCTCCTGCTGTGCGTGTTTGTTTTACTAAAAAAGGCCCCGGCCTTCATCCAGGACATCAAGGGAACAGGCACCAGCGCAGTTACAGTGACGAAGCCAGCGGGGCTTTTCCCGGCTTTGGAATGTTCACACCCAAAAAGGGGAACCGACTACCAAGTACCCACAAGTTCGTACCTGAAGCGAAAGCGCGCAATTCACCCATCAGAGATTTCCTGGAAAATGCCCCTCCCTCTCACCCAGGGCCAAGTCCCCAGCAACGCACGGGGGACAGAAAGTGGCCCTCGGGGCGTCCTTGTTCCGAGTGGTTCCCCCTGGACCCCAAGTGAAGGCAGCAGCCCCTCGGCCTGGCAGGTGGCCGCCTGCCCTTGCCCCTCTGTGGGTGCCCCTTGGCTTGTTTAAGAAACATCTGCTGAGCGCCTACTGTGTGCCCAAACCCAGGTCCACGGGCGAGAGCGGAGGGAGGCCCGTGACCTCCACAAAGGAGTGGCCACGAGCACCCTCCCGGCCCCGGGCCCCAGCCCTCCAGCATTTCCTTGGGGTCCCTGTTCCCCTCCTGAAACAAGGGGACAGCCAGGGGTGCTGAACTAAAGAGGGGGTCCTTTGCAATGTCCCCTCCCCACATTCAGGAATTTCATTCTAGGCCATTTATATGAACCTGTGTGTTCAGGTTACAGGACAAGAAAAAATAAAACTTAGAAAACTATTTCCCCCGAGGCTGTGAACTGAAGAAATCATGCCAAACTTAGGACTATTTTCCACACGCTGTGCCCCACACGATAAAATCTACTTCTGTTTGGATCCGAGTGCTGGCGGCGGCCACACCTGGCACGGCGGCTGCCAGGCCCAGCCCACCTCCCCATCCTCCCTTCACAGGCTCTGCTCTGAGGGTTCAAACCGGGCGGAAGCCAAGGCCCAAACCAGGTGGGCTCTTCAGCAGTGACCCCGGGGCCTAGACAGAGCTCTGCTGTCCGCAACACTGCCACTTTCCAGGTGAGACAGCACCTCTTCTCGACTGGCTCCCACCCAGGGGCTCCAGGTACTTCCCAGAGCCCCACCTGCCTGCCACTCTACCTGGCCTCATGGTCTTCTCCCCAAAGCTGCCCCCCTGCAAGGACCCCAGCTCAGAACACACCCTCACCTCCCCCACCCCGCCCCCCGCCGAGGTTGAGGGAACAGGGCCCAGGACCTGCCCGTCCAGGGTTGAAATCCCACGGCTGCCACTGCTACAAGCTGGTGTCCTGGGCTCCCTGTCCTTGGTTTGCTGGTCTCTGAGATGGACGTGGCAATACTGCCCTCCACGACGTGAGGTGACAGCAGAAGAATGTAATGTGCTGGGCCAGGCAGCGCCTGGGAGAGTCCTGGAGCCCAGAGCAGGTCGCCTGCAGTCAGCCCATCGGGACCACTGAGTGTGACCATCTAACCTTCCAGCTCCCCTCCCCCTCCACTCTCCCGCCAAGAGTGACCTGCCCCGCACTAGCCCAAACCCTCCACAGTCAGCCCCCTCCAGACCGGGAACACCGCCGCGCCCTGCCCCCCCACCAGGCATACACTTGCCACGCACCCGCTGGTACCGGAGGGTCCCCAGCCCACCCTGGCGTGCACGCTGTCCTCACCTCCCTCCCCTTGAGCTCAGCTCCCTTGTCTACCCGTCCCCGACCACAGCGAGTCAGGGCCACGCTGGCTCTCCGCACTGGCCCCGCACACAGTAGGTGCTGGATAAATGAATAAACACTCCTTTGTTTCTGAGCCAGTGTTTCTCAAGGTAAGAACAAGCCACTACTCCAGAGCTATCAGAGCCGTCAAATGGTTAGCACCTAACTCTTCCCAGAGAACCCAGCTCAACGGGGGGCGCGATTTAAGATGGTCTGCTCTTCCTACACCGGGAGTTTCAGAAAACGTTCTGATGCCCTTCTGTGCGTCCAGACGACGGCTGGTACGATGGCCAGCTCCTCGTTTCCTTGTTTGTCATCTTCCGCGTAAAAGTCACTACGATATCCTGTATTTAACCAGGCAAACACTTCTCAAAGGTTTATCGAGCCTAGACGACTTTATACCATCCACTCCCCTCCAAAGTAAACGGCGAAAGGTTACTCAACCTGCTACTTCACTGAGTTTCAGGATTTTCTGACATGCCTGAATGACTCACCCACCAATCATTCTCACCCACGAAGCTACTTTCCCACATCTGCAGCCATGCGCCACACAGCAGGAGCGGCAGGGACGTCGCCTTTCCACCGAGAGCCACGTTCTGCAACGCGTGGCTTAAGGCCTACACCCGCAGGCACACACGTGTTCAAGGTGGATTAAAGATGTGGCTGTTACTAAAAGACCAATGTCTAGAAAGAACACAGAGTATTCAGTGCTTGAGTTGCCATTGGGTGATCAGCCACATTGCTTTGAAAAATGCAAACACAGCTTTTATTACACGTTTATAGTAAAAGGTCCCTATCATAGAATTTAAAATCTCATTCAAAAACTGTCCCAGAGAAAGTGAGTACCTCCTATGGCTGGATGTCATTCGGAAATGGCAGCTACTTGAATTTCACTATATTCAGACTTCAAAAACTTTCAGACAGGGGCTTGCCCGTGGTAGGCTACGTAAAGCCGCCAATGCTATCTGCTCACAGTCGGAAGGATTGTGCTAACCCCCAGCCCGGCGAAAAGGAACTGCCCTCCTCCCGCACATGCCTGCCCGCGCCCCGCCCCCAGGTGCACCGTCCCCTTCTCTGCTGAAGCTCTGGGCCCTGCTGGAATGGCTCCCACAAAAGCTCATCACCGCCTGTCCCACACAGTACCCCCAGGGCCGCAGTGACGCATCAAAGGCTCTAGGGTAGGGCTGTAAATCCTGGGAGGCTGGTAAGACCTCGCTGAACCGCATATGCATTTGAAACAACAGCTTCCCTGCACTCTGCCTTAATAAAACCTAAGGATCTGCCTCCGGTTAATTGAAAGCTGATCTTTTTGTTCGGTTTGGTTTTGCTGTTTGGAACAACAGATCTTATCGTCGATAGTCACTTGCTTCTTTGGCACATTAAGTAGTAGCCCAGTGGGTCTGAAAGTGACGCGGCATCCCAATGTGCCCACCTGAAAGCAGGGCGCCCATCCGGTGCTGGAATCATTCCGTTTAGCAACTAACTCCTCAAAAACGTTCTCTCCGGTAAGAGAGGAGAGTGTGACAGCTGGGCTTGTTTCTTCCTAATCATGCTTTGACATCTGGCGGCCCTGCTCGCTGGCTGTGTAGCCCTGAGAAAGTTACTTGATACCTCTGAGCCTCGGTTTCTGCATCTGTAAAATGGGCAGCAGAGGAACACCACTCATCTCCCAGTTACCAGCGGAACAGATGACAGTGTAAGCACGAGGGTCTAGAAAACTGCCCTACGGAGCCCAGTCAAAGGTAATCGTCACCATCTGGGGGGAGTCACAGGTAAGTCCCCCGTACCTGATGTACAGGAGGTCGTGTCAGCAAAGGAGCCAGAGCCAAGGACTGGATCGCTGGGACAAATACTACACAGCACAGAGCCCCCACCGCACCTTCAACACGGTCCAGGCCGTGCACCCACCAGGCGCGACAGCCCTCAGTAACCAAGCCCCCCTCGGAATGGCCTCCGTGCTAACCGCAGCGGCCTGGCCGACCTGCGGGGCCCAGACTGCTGACGCGCAGGCCAGCAAAACAGCCTGCCCAGCATGGGCCTGTTCCCTCCAGAGCACCACGCCCCCGGAAAATCTAAACCCATACCTCGCCACGTCGTTTCCAGACAGGCCAAAGTTTCCATTCTGCTTCACCTAGCAGATACAGTGGTGCAGGAAAAAAATTACTAAGAACATCCGTAACCCTGGTTAACAATCTGTCCCTTAGGGCCTATTCCATACACTACACGTTTTTACAACCTCGCAAAACCTAAAATATTCACCAACAAAATAGACTATGCTGCCAAAATCCATCTGAAGTATTAAGTATTGCATCATTTCAAAACTGAATCTATAAGTTTCAGGTTTTACAAGCAAACAATTGGAACTGAGGCCTGTTTGCTACCCAGCTCTTCGTACATGCAGAATCACAGCCGACTACAGAAACAAAACCAATCAGAAAAGTAACTGTGTGATTCTTCCAGAACTCCCACGGCCATATCGCATCCTAATAACTCACTGTTTAAACAACTCTGGAACACGACTCCAACAACGCACAGATCTGAGCCCTTCTTGGTGGCAGTCTGATCTCATCAATAAGGTCACCTGCACGCACCAGCTGGCCACGTCTAAGGATGGGTGGGCAGGCAGGGCCTCTCAAAGAGCCACTGGGGGTCCCTTTGTTGTCCCCCCACCTCCTGCCAAATCCTTCTCTCTCCTCCGTGTCTCCCAATTCCCAGAGCCTCTATCTGTCCCTCTCCCGGCCACCGCAGGCCGGCGCTGGCATGCAGGGGACAGTGGCGTGGAGGACAGGCTCTTTGCTGCCAAGCACGTGGCAGCTGAGCTGAGCCTGACCCGCCCTCTGTCCACCTGAGGCCCCAGAGCTGGCATGCAGGGTCCCACACGGGCTCCACCACTAACCTGGGCAGGCCTCTTAAATAACACCCCAATTATAAGCCTGTGTCCAGGAGCATAAGCCAAGATCAAACAAGACTGTGCTTTTCAAAGAGCTTGCACAAAGACGGCACGCATAAGCCCTACTGTTATTATCTGGAGGAGACAGAAAAGCGAGACCAGGGGAACGCCAGCCGTATTACAGGGTGACTCAGGGACCTGTCCGGCAATTTCCAACGGTCCCGCCCGGAAACTAATTGGCACATGGAACCGGCAGTGACCTTTGATCTTTCCAGAGAACCCTGTGGCTGGCTGGCTGAAGAGCATCCCCAGGCAAACCCTGCAACCTAGATAACCCCAGGCCAGGTTTTAATAGTACGACTCAGGAGCCACTAGCCTGCTGAGGAAGCACCGAGCCCCAGTCTTGAACTTGAAGCAGCCAGGCCTGCTCCCAGCAAAAATGCTGAGGGAAGCGGTGCGGAGCCTCTCCCCTTCGCCCGGCCTAGGTGGGGCTCCCGCCCCCAGCATCCAACCGGAGGCAACAAATCCCCGGAGAGCTGCCTGGGCCCTGCCTGGATGCGCCCCGGCACGTCAGGCGGGCCCTTGGCGGGTCCCTGCGGCTCTCCAGGCGGCCCATCAGGGAGCCGCTCCTCCCAACCCGTGGCCACTCACCAGACACAGACACCTCCATGAGCGCCTCCAGCGGCCGGTTGTTGTCCAGGTCCTTGCTGAGCTGCAGCTCGCCCGTGGAGGGGTCTAGCAGCAGCAGGCGCAGCTCGTTGCCCTGCAGGAAGGTGTAGTTGAGGCTGTCGGACAGGTCAGGGTCGTGGGCGGGGATGCGGCCAATCACGCCGGTGGGGAAGCTGTTGGACTTATTGGTGACGTAGTTGTTGAAGAGGATCTGGAAGTCAGGCAGCACCGGCGGGTTGTCGTTCTGGTCCAGGAGGCGGATGTGCACCGTGGCCCGGCTCACCAGCGGGGCGGACGTGGCCTGTACCACCAGCACGTATTCCCTCTGGACCTCGAAGTCCAGCTCGACCAGGGCACGCAGGTCACCACTCAGCAAGTCCAGCTGGAAGACCTCCGGCACGTTGCCTTCCACGATCTGATACATGATCTGGGCGTTGGGGCCTTCATCGGGGTCGTCGGCACGAATCCTCGCCACCACCGACCCCACCGGGCTGTTCTCCTCTACAAACAGCTCCAGCTCATCCCTCTCAAACACAGGGGGGTTGTCGTTAATGTCCAAGACAGTCACCTGGATTTCCACCGAGGCGCTTAGGGGAGCGGGGCTGCCCCTGTCCACAGCCAGGGCCCGTAGGTTGTACACAGCCATGTGCTCCCGGTCCAGCCGGCGCTGGGTGCGGATCACACCGGAAGTGGGCTCAATGTAGAAGTCCCCATCACCATCATCCCCGCCCTGGAAGGTGTACAGCAAACGGCCATTGGGACCTGAGTCCCGGTCCGTGGCAGAGACCTGGAGGACGCTGGTGGACGGTGGGGCATCCTCAAAAACAGAGCCCTGGTAGAAATCCCGCAGGAACCGCGGTGCGTTGTCGTTGGCATCGAGGATGAGGATCTCCAGGGAGGTCGTGTCCGACTTCTGAGGGATGCCATTGTCCCGAGCCGTGATGGCCAGTGTGTAGGCGGCCTGGTCCTCGTAGTCCAGCTCCGTTGTGGTGTAGATGGTGCCGGTATCCGGGTCAATGTGGAACTGCGGCACGGGGTCCTCTAGCACGTAGGTGATGCGGGAATTCTCACCCGTGTCCTCATCCGTGGCACTGATGGTGGCAATGGAGGTGCCCACGGGCCGGTCCTCGCTGACGCTCACCGTGTAGTGGGAGCTCTGGAAGACTGGCCGGTGGGTGTTGGCGTCGGTGACGTTGATGAAGACCTGCACAGTGTGCGAACGCGTGCCGTCGGATGCGGTCACCGCCAGCACGTACTGCCGCTCCTGCTTGTAGTCCAGCGGCAGCGCAAGGGTGATGAGGCCACCGCCGCTCTGGCTGCTGAGCGCAAAGCGGTTCCGTGTGTTGCCACCCGTGAGCTGGTAGGTGATCACACTGTTGGCATCGCGGTCTTGAGCCCGCAGGGTCAGCACGCTGCTTCCCACAGCCGCATCCTCGTTCAGACGAAGCTCATACGTGGGCTGCGTGAACAGCGGGTCGTTGTCATTCACGTCCAGCACAGTGATGGACACGCTGGCCGAGGAGCTCATGGGCGGCGACCCGTGGTCCACCGCCTCCACCCCGAAGCTGTAGTGCTCCACCGCCTCGCGGTCCAGCTCAGCACACACGGTGATCCAGCCCGAGCTGTTGTGGATCTGGAAGGGGAAGTCCGGGGTGGAGGCAGAGTCCTCAGACCCAGGGCCCACGGAGGCCACGTCCACCAGGCGATAACGCAGACGGGCATTCTCACCGGCGTCTGCGTCCACCGCCTGGATATGCAGCACCGAGTGGCCCAGAGGCACGTTCTCCAGCACGGCGGCCTGGAAGGGGCTGCTCACAAAGATGGGTGCGTTGTCGTTCACATCCAGCACCTGCACAGAGACCAGCCCCGAGGAATTGATGAGAGGAGGCCGGCCCCCATCCTGGGCTTTGATGCGCAGCGTGTACTCCCGGATGGCCTCGAAGTCCAGCGGGTTGATCACGTCCAGGCTCCCGCTCAGGGAATGCAGGTAGAACTGCCCCTTCAGGTTCCCGCTGACGATGCTGTAGTGTATGGCCGCATTCTGGCCTTGGTCCCTGTCCGTGGCCTGCACGCGAAGCACGGCCGTGTTGACTGCCACGTCCTCAGGCACCTGGACCACATAGCGCTTCTCGCTGAACTGCGGGTAGTTGTCGTTCTCGTCCTCCACCACGATGTGCACGGTGGCCGTGGCACTGAGCGGGCCGGGGTTGCGGCCTTGGTCGTTGGCTTCCACCAGCAGCTGGTACTCGGCGGCCACCTCGCGGTCCACCGCGGCCCGCGTGCGCACCACGCCCGAGCGCGCGTCGATCTCGAAGACGCCGCCTGCGCCCTGCAGCAGGCGATAGCGCATATTGGCGTTAGAGGGCGCGTCGCCGTCGGTGGCGCGGATGGTCAGCACCTCGTAGCCCACCTCTAGGTTCTCACGCACGCGCTCGCGGTACTCGGACTGCTCAAAAACCGGACTGTGGTCGTTGGTGTCGCTCACCGTGACGGTGAGGTAGGTGGCGGCTGAGCGCCGCGGCGAGCCGTGGTCCACGGCGCTAACCTTCAGGACGTGCGTGTCCTTGGTCTCGCGGTCCAGGGCGCGGGCGGTGCTCACGGCGCCCGTGGCGGAGTCGATGAGGAAGTAGCCGTTGGAGCGTTCGTCGAACAGCGCCTCCATCTGGTAGCTCAGGCGCCCCGCCTCGCCCTCGTCGGGGTCGTGCGCGCTCAGTTCGATGACCTCGGTGCCCGCCGGCTCGTTCTCGGGCACCGACACCTGGTAGCTGGGCAGCGGGAACTGCGGGCTCGTGTTGCCGCCCGCGCCCCGCCGGGCCCGGCGCGCCACCCCCGCCCCAGCTAGAGGCAGGCTCGGCGGCGGCGGTGGCGACAGCGGTGCGGAGGGCGTCCCTGCGAGGGCCGCCTCCAGCACCAGCTCCACCCGGATGGCGCCGGCAGCGCGCCGCAGGGAGCACAGCAGGCGCAGGCGGATCGAGCTGCCAGGCGGCAGGCAGATGGGGCGGCCAGGGCAACGGGGTCCGGGACGCGCCGGGCAGCTGCAGGCGGGGAAGGTGGTGAGGGCCGCGAGCGCCGAGTGCAGCGTGGCCCCGCCGCCGCCGGGGGCAGGGAAGCAGAGCGTCCCGCCCAGCCCCGGCACCGTGAGCACAGCCCGTGCACGCAGCTCCGCGCCGGGGGCCCGTCGGGGCCCGGGCCGGGGCCGGGCTCCGCAGCCGGGACCCTGCGCGCGGGCCCGCAGGCGGAGGCTTAGGGCCGTCGGAGAGCCACGGGCTACCAGGCGGACGTGCAGCGGCAGCGGGCGCCCCCCAAGGCGCGCGCAGCCCCGGGGCCCCGCGCCCAGCCCGCGCCGCCGTCCTGCCAGCCGCCCTTCTCGGCTCACGTCCAGCAGCTCCCGCAGCGCCCGGGGCGTGCGCGCGGTGTCCA
>NW_012150619.1:1618086-1640072 GCF_000956105.1 Propithecus coquereli | reverse complement strand
CCCGGAGGTGTGCGCCCCGCAGGATCGCTATGGAGACGCGGGGGCGCGGCCGCGGCGGGGGCTGGAGGCCTCCCCCCTGCGGCCTCCCCACCCGGCCGCCCCGGGGGGCGGGGCCGAGGGAGCCGAGCTGGAAAGGCAGGGCTGGGGCCTCTGGCGGCCGCTACCCCAGGGCCGGTGGCTCCGCACGTCGGGGGCCCGGGCGTGGCTCAAAGCCTCGCACCTCACCCCGGCAGAACCGATCAGCGGAGACAGTCGCCGCGGGCGGCCCGCGAGTTGGACCCGGGGCGGAGGGCTGGAGCGGAGGTGCCTGGGAGCTCCCTATTAAGGACCGCGGGGATGGGGATTACACATTTACCGCAGGACGCACGGGGGCTAAAATGCTTCACCTGGACAAAAACGTCCCTGGACTTTGACACCCAATAGGCAGCTACCGGATCCGGGCCCTGCTTGGTTTAAAGCAGAACTTTTGAATGAAAAGAAAACCTGGGTTGACATTTGGGATTTGGAGGGGACGGCGGAGTCTCGCTCCTCTCCAGCGCGTGCGGCCGGGCCGGAGCGTGCGCGGACTCCTTGCCTGTCCCAGGCCGTCGGTCCCGGAGCGCAGTCCCCGGAGGCCCCCTGGGGCGGGCACCTGGAGGTGGCCACCGGGAACTGTGCGACGCCCCCCAGTCTCCTGCAGAGAACAGGGGCTGCAGAGACCTTAGACTTTGAGAGCTGTGACACACACGGGCGCGCGCGCGCGCCTCCTGCGAGGAACCACGGGCGGGGGGTTAGATCTGGGAGACGCACCCCCCCCCCCCCCGCCTCCTGAGGGCACAGCCTGGAGAGGGGGTGGAGGCTTAGGACTTTGCGATCCCTCAAGGGGCGGGGCTTTGGGACTATGCGACAGCCTCCCCTCCGGTAGGCCTTTGGGACTGCGCCACCCCGGGTGGGGAGGGCTCGCACTCTCCGTCAGTGGGGCTCTGCGTGCCGAAGCCACGGCGTCCCCCTAGGCCTCGCAGGCGTCCGAAGCGGGGGCCGCTGTCTCGCTTTCCGAGAAGGCTCCTCCCGGGGTGGTCGCGGCGGTAGGGGTGGGAGTGTCGCGCAGTCACCGCCAGAGCGGGTCTTTTTGACCAGGGAGGGTCGGATCGCGCCGCCGCCTCTGAGCTGAGCTCAGGTGGGTGTGGTCTCGGCGAACGTGGGCGGCTTTGGAGGTGGGGAAGGGTTTCCCCGCCGGCAAGATAGGTATGTGCGTATCCCACGCACACTCAGCCAGTTTTGCTCAAAGTTGGTGAAACAATGTCTCTGGGTTGAAGCCCAATGTGAGCATTTTCTTCCCATTAGCAACGATTGGAAGACGTCATACTGACCGAAAAAGTAGAGTTGCTTTGGGACCTTTTAATTCTGGGAGTTTCCCTCGCCAGGCTTGTTGGGAAATGTGTGCTTTAAGGGACGGGGAGAAAGGAGAAAAGGGCGTCCCCTAAATGTGGCAGGGACCTCTCGGACTGCCCTGGGACTGGGATTTCGCTCGGGAGAGTCAAAGGGCAGGAGTTCAGGTCGGGAAGGCAGGGAGGATCCCGGGGTTGGGATTCTCAGGGTAGAAGGCCGCTGCACTGGGCCAAAGGGGGAGCCAGGTGGGGGAGGCCAGAGCCCCCAGGAATGTGTATTTTGCTATAGGGCTTTAAATAGGGTGGGTTGGGTTTACATAAACAAAATTCAGATACAGTGAATGGGTTCAGGTGTGGGCTTGTTTCCCAGAATAAGACACCAGCAGGCTGCAAGGTAACCGCAGGGACCGTCCTGCATCGTTTCCTGGTGGCAGTGGCTGGGCGGGGAACACAGATGAATCTCACCAACAGGAGGTTAAGCAGAGGGTCAAGAGACAAAAGGTGATTCCAGTCGCATGCGGACAGAAAAGCAAGCCAACTCCACCGCACCGTCTGGTACATTGAGGAGTGCGCACAGTAGGGAGAAGACTAAGAAAAGCAAGGACGTGATTGCAGGCACATTCAGGAGCGGGGTGAAGGGGGTGTCCGCTTCTAGACCCACAGGTTACCAGAGTGTTGCCTTCATGATAGGCTTTGAATGTGCATGCCTGTCCCTGTGCGTGCACGCTGGTGTCCGCAGTTTTGAGGAGGAGAGGAGAAGGAATAAAAAGTTTGCAGCCCGTGATGGGACGCAGGGTGGTCCAGCCGCATCAGCAGGACAGAAACCACAGATCTGAAGTGACCAGTGCCTTAGTGGGGTTGAGTTCCGATTCTGCCCCTGACTAGTTGTGCAACCTTCGCCAAGGCCTGACTTCTAGCCGTACATAACAGTAATCCGAGATTCCTAGCGTTGTTGAAGGATTAACGAGAGAATCTGAGGGGGTTGGCGCAGGGCTGGCTCGGGCACGGATCTACCGGGTCCAACATTTACTGTTGTGGCTGTTGTCCTCGTCTAGCCTAGCACGGTTCGTGGCTGCCTCGTCGCTGCCTTCCTTTTGTGAATTAAAGGTGGCCATGTGGCCATTCCGGAGGAGAGGTGGAGGCTGTAGCTTTCATCTGATTTCCCAGGGGGGTCTGTGCCCCCCAGCACTGGCACTGATCCGGTCACCCAGTGTGTTTCCAGGAAGTGAAGCTGACTCCCGGAGAGGGGGAGGGGTGTCCCTGGGGCTTTCTGGAGGGACGTGGTATGCGTGGTGTCCTCGTCTGGTGCCCAAGACTGTGGCTCCCACAGGCCACTGTTCTGCTCTCCCTGCCGCCGGAGGTTCTCTTCCCATTTGGGGGTAGCTTGGAGCAGGGGTCTCTCCTCCCTCCCCCCTACATGTCTACTATCTCTGAGGACCCTGGGCCTACTCCCTGACTCTCAGGGTCCCTTCCTGGGGGGACACATCCTGGTGGGAGGCTTGGAGGTTTAGCAATAGCACTCAATCCCTGCTTGTGCCTGTCCCCTGCGGCCACTGGCCGGAGGAGGCCCCAGGTCTAATGATGCTGTATGTGCCGGAATTGCCAGCGCCACTCCCAGCCTCGGTGGATCATAATTGATGCTTGTATTTTGCACACGCCCAGAGAGGTGTTTCATGTGAAGTGTTTTTAAAAATAAAAATAGAATAAAAAAAGAAGGCAGAAGCTATGCATTTCCAGTGTTGTACATGTTGTAAAAAGTAGCTCAGGACGCTTTTTGCCAGGGGCTGGAACCAGAACCCACACGAATTCTGGAATCTGTTCCTTACACAGTAAATTCCTGGGCCAGTTTCTAAACAGCAAGGAGCCTCAAGAAATCGCCCCATGGGTGAAAGCTGAAAACGAGTCCAGGCTGGGCTCCGCTCTGCCCCTTTTTAGGAATTCGGAGGGAAGACCTCTTGGGAACGCAGCTCCTTACAGCCCGCTCCTCTCCCCTACCCCTTACGTCTGGTGGGGCTGGACGCATGGAACAGTGTGGCAGTTAAAACATGGAACAGAAACAGAACCTTAAATTAATAGAACATCAACAGAGGCAAGGGGCTGAAAGGGATTTAGATCCTAATCAAGCACCACTTGTGTACTAGGGCTTCGCCGAAAGATCAGGATAACCTTGTGACAAAAAGGAAAAATGTTTTTCTGCTTGGAAGTTGCTAGAACTTTTCTAAATACAAGTGCTGGGATTTCTTGCCCCAGACCATTGCGTGTGGCTCCCTTGGTCCCTGGGGGAGGCTGCTCCTAGGGCTCGTCCCCCTCCGGTGCTCCTGAGATGCCAGCACCTGACCAACCTGTGCCCCATGCTGGGGAAGCCTTAGCTCCAGGAGGGTTCTGGAAGGCTCCAGGAGGGTTTTCTGGTGTCCACAGAGGCTGGAGACTCAATCTCCAGCCTGACTGGAAATTCTGTGGACTCAGGGTTAAGGGCACAGGCCTCATGTCCAGAGCTGTCCTTGTGTCCCTATGGGGAGGACAGACAAGGTCCCCACAGGCCCACTGGGCCCATCTCTGGGCTACACTGGCCCCTAGTGGCCGAGCACAGCCTATACCCTGCCGGGAGCCTCCCGTGGTGCCTGCGTCCCTCCCTGAGAAAGTGCCCAGCAAGCATCCTCCGTGAGCAGGTGGCAGAGAGCAGCTCCGTGGCCCCGTGCTGAGAGCGGCACCTCGCGCACATGCGCACACGCTTGGGGTGGTGCAGCCCCGCTGGCCCTGGGCCTCCTGCACCCTGCCGGCTGCACCTGGGGCTCAGCCTGGGGCGCTCTGCAGGTGAGCTCGCCAGGTCCACTCAGAGTGCGCGGCAGGGGGTGGGGTTTCCCCACCCGGGGCTGGTCACAGACCCCCCCGGAACAGAGTGAAGGGCCAGACCCAGTGCACGAGCACCTGGAGGGCACAGGTGCTGCGTTGGGGTCGCTGTTTCCTGGACCCTCCATACGCAGAGCGTCGTCATGAAGCCACTGTGGGGAGAGCACTGTGGCTAACTTCGTTTTCTCCGTACATACTTCCCTCCCTTTCTGCAAAAAGAGACACTCTCCACATACCATAAAATTCACCCTTTTAAAGTGTACAACTCCGTGGTTTTCAGTATAGTCACAAAGTTGTGCGCCCATCACCACTATCTAATTCCAGAACATTTCCATCACCCTGAAAAGAACCTCCAAAGTCAGATCCAATGCCCCCAACTTACCCACCCCATTCCCAGCGCGCATCTCATCTCCTCTGTGTCTGTGGTGCCTGCCCCCCACCCCCCACCCCGGCCGCCCACACTTTGCGTCCCCGGAATCGCACACCGCGTGCCCGCGTCTTTCACCGAGCATGGGCTTCGGGCTTCCTCCTGTGGGAGCGCGAGTCAGCACTTCCTTCCGTGGAAGGCAGTAACCTCCCTGCTGTGAACACACCACAGGTTTGTGTATCCACTCGCCAGTCAGTGGCTACTGGGGCTGTTTCTGCTTTTTGACTATTTTGAATAACCTCCCTTTCTTTGGAGTGGAGAAAAAAGGGCAGGACACTATTCTCTCTGCAAAATTGCACACAAAGTCTTTTTGAAATTATTCTCCATTTTCATATTTTCACATTGTAACTAAATCCACGCCGTCCAGTGGCACGCAGCCAACTTCCCTCTGCCCCTGCGGGTGCAGGGAGGGGCGCCAGAGCTGCCCTGCGGTGGGACTGGCATGGCAGAGCACCGCAGGGAAGCCGGTGACCTCTGCTTTCCTGCCCCCTCCTTGACACCATCGCCTGTCCTCTGATGCCCTGGCTGGGCAGGAGGGCTGCTTTAGATCTGAGACACACACCCCACCTCCTGAGGGGCACAGCTGGAACAGGGAGGCCAGGGCAACGATGCCTAGCACCTGCTCGCTCCTTCCCTTCACGCACACATGCAAGCATGCAATATTCATCCCAGACTGCCCTCGTGGACAGGGTATTCTCCGGGGAGATCACAGACAGCAAATAAAAGAAAATATACAACTTCAGGCGAAAAACTAAAGACCAAGGGGAGGAGAGTGTTGAGAGGGCTGTTTGGGTGGGATGATCTGGAAAGGCGACAAAGGGGCAGCCTGAAGGGTGAACGTCTGGGGGAAGAACATTTCAGGCCGCAGGGAGGGTGGCAGGTGCAAAGGCCCTGGGGCAGGAGTGTGGGAGTGGAGGACTGTGGGGGGGCTGGACCACAGCCAGGACTCTGCTCTCTCTGTGGCCGATCGGGAGCATTAGGCAGCGGAGAGCAGGGACAGTGATGTGGTCCGAGCTTCCACACCAACACCTAGCTGACTCGAAGGGATGGGAAGCCATGGGAGGCCACTCCACAGCACCCTGGGGGGACTGACGGGACATGGAGGAGGGAGGAGCAGTCGCGTTGGGGCTGGAGTTGGGAGCGAGTCAGCAGCACTTGCCCATGGCGGGGAAGTGAGGGAGTGAAAGAAATAGCGAGGCCAAGCTTCCCCCCAACGTCTGGGCCGGCAACAGGGCCGTCAGGGGTCCAGGTAACGGGGCCGGACGATGTGTCCCCTCCCTCCCTTCCTCCACCTCCACGGCAGCCACACCCACGTCCTCCACCATGAAGCCTTTTTGCCTCTACAGAAGGGGCCTCGGTGCACCAGACCCAAGTTCAGCTGGGAAACCATTTAGGGGAGCCACTATGCGGCCTCCCTCCCCGAGGGGGCTGTGGAGGAGGCAGAGGCGGAAGGGCCCTGGGTGTCCTGCAGGGACGGAAGAGGGTGGCCCAGGGGCTCTGAGCAGGTCCCTGTTTGGCTCCCTCCTCGTTTGTGTCTCTTGCTCAACCTGCAAAACTTTTCTGGGGTGCTGGGGAGACGGGCAGGTGGACGTGGGCAAGAATGATTTTGTTGGTGATTGTGCAGCATGGGGGAGACCCAGACAAGGCAAATCCGGGGCCCACATCCTAATTACATGTGCTCTAAACATGAAAGGAAGGGAGGGAGGAAGGAAGAGAGGGAGAGAGAGGGAAGGAGGGAGCGGGAGGAAAGGCCACAGCACCAGGGTCTCAACGCTTGGGAGCCAGTCCGGGTGCCTCTGCCTCCTCCTGCACAGTCGCCCTCCTGGGACCTCGGTGTCCACAGCTGGGAGGCGAAGGCGCGGAGAGGCAAATAGTCCCCATGGGTGGCTATTTTTGCCGTTATTACAATGGAATGTTCGCTCACCCAGCCACTTCCAGAACACTCAACACCGAGTCCAGCGCCCCAAGTGAACGTGTTGGGAACAGAGCACAGGCCTCCCAGCTCCCGCCACCCAGAGGATCAGTGAGGACAGCTGCCCAGAGGATGGGGGAGGGGGCCAGCAGGACACGGGCCAAAGGGGAAGCCTGACCCCGAGCCCAGAGAAACTGTCTGCCTGTGTGCTTACCCCAGGGCCTGAAGGCAGGCGGCCATCACCCAGGTCCCCGAGTGGATGTCTCAAAGGAAGTCCCAAATTCCAGGGAACGTGGGGACTTGGGCCATCTAGCAGCTGGGGAGGGGGAAGGGGGGAGCACGCAACTGTCTGAGACCCGTGTGGCTTCCCAGCAAGAGGTGCCAGCCCTGAGAAGCCACCAATGCCAAATGGCTCCTGGTTGCCAGTCTTGCCAGGGAGAAGAGGCAAAGCCTCTTTTCAGGAGGACTCTTCCTCGTAGTGTCAGCCAAGATCCCCAGGGGAAAGCTGGCCCGAGGTCATCTGGGATGTGCAGGAACGGCCGTGTCGGCCGGGCGCTGGCTCCAACCCGGGCAGCATGCGGCCCCAGGCTCCACCGGCACTGCTGGCAGAGGGCGGCCCTCACTCGGGGCAGGAGCCGATGATTCATGCCTTGCTGGAATTTGTCAAGCAAGCTGGGATCTGCAGCTCCTCCGAGGAGATCAGTCCGTGCCCTGATCAAAAGGGAAGAAGATGGATGAGGACACCATAAATAGGCCAGAGCCACCGGCTGCCCTCAGGGTGCAGGAGCTGTGTGTTCCGGGTTCCCACGAAGCTAAGAAAGTCAAATGCTGCCACCTGCTTCAGGGGGATGAGGGGGACAGGAGGAGCTATTGGCAGAGCATTCGGTGCCTGCAAGTTCCAACTTCTGCTAAAACTTTTTAATTGATTGCTTTGCGTGATTCGGGGCACACAGGCTTCTCCATCCATAAAATTCGCTCGCTCACCTGCGCACCCAAGAACAGAGACTTGGCTTGCTTTTCCCAGACTCTCCTCTGCAGAATTGGCAGCGATGCGTTTGCTGGGCCTCTGTCCCTGTCATCTTTGGAGGGTGGGCAGGCCAGGAAGCGCTGGGCAATGAGTCAGAGGGCCTGGTGGTGGCCGCCTTCTCCTCTCTGGGCCTCAGTCTTCTGCTCTGTAAAGTGGGTGTATTCATTTCCTGTAGCTAATGTAACAAAATCCCACCAGCTTAGTAGCTTGAAACAGCAGACATTTATCATACAGGACTGGAGGTCAGAGGTCTGAGATGGGTCTCAGTAAATGAGCTAAAGCCACAATGTCTGCAGGGCGGCATTCCTTCCTGGAGCCCTAGGGAAGAACCCCCTTCCTTGTTTTCTCCCACCCCTGGTGGCCACCCATGGTCCTGTGTTCAGAGCCCGAAGTGGCCCAGCGAGTCCACCGAGTCTTTCTCACATCACACCTAACACTGATCTGCCTGCCTCCCTCACCCACCTTTAAGGGCCCCTCTGATGACATTGGACCCACCCAGATAATCCAGGGTGATCGCCTCCCATCTCAAGGTCACCTGATCAACAGTCTCAATCCCATCTGCATGTGAATTCCTCATGCCACGTAACAACATATCAACAGGTTGGTGGACATCTCGGGGGTCAGCGCTCTGCCTGCCACGTGGGGGCGGGCTGAGTTCTTGTGCTGAGAAGCCAGCGCTCACACAGTCTGCCGGAGCGCGAGCACGGCTGCGTGTCGGCAGAAGCGAGATGTGTCGATTCATCAGCACTTACCCGGGGAGGAGGAGTCTGGGAGAATTCCCAAGTCTGGCCCTCCAAGGGGTACTCACTGTGACCCTCAAATCCTCACCTCATTTCTTTAGAGACGCTTCTTGGAGCCAAGGCTGTGGGGAGGCTGCTTCGTTTCGTCTGTGCCACACACGGTTGTTGTGGGCCTGCCGTGCTGAGTTCAGCCTTCTGAACAGACGTGCATACATACCAGTTAAAATGCCGCACAGTAAAACCAAGGGACATGATCACTCCAAACAGAAAATGTTGTCGCCCCCTTGTGAGGGAGAAAGGTATCTGAGAAAGCTTTCTTGGGTAACTGTTTTGAAGGATGAATAGTTCACCAGGCAGGCGGGAATGCGGAATTCCAGCCAGAGGGAACAGCGGGTATAAAGGCATAGAGGAACGAACAGTATGCATGTTGGGGGCAGGGTTGGGGCCCATAGCAATTACTGAGGGGTGACGTCTGGGGGTGGGGAGGTTGGAGATGAGACCAGAGGGGGGCAGGGGCTGGGTTAAGGAGTCTGGCCTCTGTACTGCAGGCGCTGGGGATTTTAAGCTTCAGAGGGACGTGGTCAGCTGTGCATTTTAGGGCATGGGTGGGTGGGGAAGGAGGGCCGGGAAGGAGAACAACTGACTGCAGAACTAGACACCTGTGGTGGGACAGTGCCCAGAGAACATGGGTGCAGATACTGCTCCCCGCCCTGCAAGGATATCTGCCCATGAGACCACGTGGAACCCAGGGCCCACCCACAGCGTGGTAGCCGGTCTCCGAAGTGGCCCCAGTGAACACCTCCTGGTGTTCCCAGCCTTGTTTAGTCCCCTCCTGCGCTGGACCTGGACTGGACCCGACACTGACCGACAGGGTGCAGTGAAGTGACTCTGCCAGATCTAAGTCTCAACAAGACCTGGCAGCTTCGGCCACGCATTCCTGGACACCTGCTGCCCCCTGAGAAGTCTGACCATCCTGAGGGAGAGAGGGGCCACCTGGAGAAGCCCTGGAGGATGGGACACTGTGGAGAGGCCACCAAGAAAATGTCAAGGGTCCAGACAGGTGAGTGAAAAGCCATCTCAGATATTCCACTCCCAGCCACCATTTGACTGCAATTGCCTAAGAGACCACAGGCAGAAGAACTGCCCGGCTGAGCCCAGCCAGCTCACAGAACTCCGAGAAATAACAGCAAAGTGTCGTTTTCAGGCACAATATTGTGGCATGCTTTCTTTCGCAGCAGGAGGTAGCTGACACGCTCCACTCACCAGCCGAGGGTTCTTGCGTGAGTCATCTGCACAAACTCCACTGCACTGCACAGATGGGGCTGATTCTCTTTAACATGGCCAGGAAGGTCTACGTCCTAACGGAGCATCGGGAAGAGCAGCTTCAGAACAACACTGTAGTCCTCCCCTTATGAAGCGGTAAAGGTTTCAGAAATGTGGGGTCCAGTCTCAGAGAACCCTGTGAAGTGTCTTTCCAAATACGCTATGAGAAGGTCACCCCCGTCCTCGAGTGTCCCGGCCAGCCCCTCATCTCTGGGCCTTTCCAGGCCTGCCTTGCCCACCCGGCCAGCGTCATCTCCCATGGCCCACCCACCTCCTTCCCCTCTGTGCTTTAGTCAGATGCCTCTTCTGGGGGTCCCCGACACCGCCTCTGCCCCCTGGGCAGGCTGGGCGCTCCTCCTGCTGTGTTCCTACTACCCCTGCACCGTCCGTGACAGCGGTCATTGTCCTGGATCGTCTCCCTAGGATGACCCCTGAAGGCCAAGACCAGCCGCTTCCATCGGGCGCCGGGCAGAGGGCCAGGTGCAGAGGGGAGAGCAGGAGACACTCATGGGATGGACACGGCTGCAGCCAGGGCGACCTTTAGGGAGGTGGCATCTCCGAGAGAGACAGACCCCCCAGGCACACAGGTCCAAGCAAGGCTGGGCTGGGGACAAGTAATGTGGACAACGTGAGGCCGAGTGATCCTGAGACAAGAGGAGGGAGCGTGAGGGGCTGGAGCGCCCTCAGGTCAAGCAGCACTCAGGCCTGTCCCCAAGGGCGGGTAGGAGTTACACCTGTCACTGTCACAGACGTGTGTTGATTATGGCCATCTTCAAATGACCTCGTTAGGTTGCACCTATCCTGCCTAGAACAGAGAGGAAATGTGACAGTTTTCCAGGTAGCATCCACTTCAGATGACCAACCTGGACAATTCTAGGCTCTTCCCGCCCCAGTACTCCCCCAGCACATACACACAGACGCCCCGTCACTGTTTCTGCTGCACATCCCGGCTGCGGCTGAGTCCTGGCATCTCTACGGCTGCCTTCAGAAGTGCCCAGGAGGTCACCAGGAAGGGCTGCGGCTGCAGAGCCCCGAAGCTTGGAAACAGCTTTCCTCAGCACGAGAGCCGAGGAGGCGGCAGGCGTGGGCCGGACCCGCTCCCATGGGCTGGCCACCGAGGTGCAGCCTGAGTTCTCTGTAAACACCTCCTCCATGGCAAGGTGGGAGTCACGTTATCGGCAAGGATGCAACACCCAGAATGAGCCGATGGGTTGACTTGGCTTCTGGCAGCACAGTGACCAGGTACCTTAAGATGCCATCCCGCTACCCGACTGTGGATAGATGTCTGCAGACATGACACTATTGCACTGCCAAGCTCATTAAAAGACTTCCTTCTGGAAAAGAAACAATAAACACACACACACACACACACACACACACACACACACACACCCCCAGCTGGAACCAGGGAGATGGACAGTGAGCATTTCCCAAGGCAACGCAAAACGCAGAGCAGCGGGTGCTGATGGGCGGAACCCGAGACTCCCACACCAGCCTGAGACCCTCGAGGAGGCTACCCGCTTAAGGAGAGAGTGGTTCTGGCTCAACCTTCCTGCCAGCAAAGGGAGCCCCCTGGGAAACCTGTGTCTGCTCCAGGTGGAAAAATTTAATAACAATAATAATTTCCCTTGAGAATTCGCAACCACGGGCCTGCTCTCATGCAGAGCTGAAATTAAATTTGCACTATCTGCATGGACAGGGAAATCCCAACTCAAGAAATTAAATTAAAAGAGTCCCAGATTAGGATCACCCCCTCATTCTTGGCAGAAGCAAACAAAAATCCTTTCTGGAGGGAAGCAATTTAGGCCTTCAGGATTCCTACAAATAAAGCTCAGCTAAATATGAGCTCATGCTGGGCACGGTGGCTCACACCGTAGTCCTAGCACTCTGGGGAACCAATTGAGCCCAGAAGTTTGAGAGCAGCCTGGGAAATATCAAGACCCCAACTCTACTAAAAATAGAAAAATTAGCCGGGTATGGTGGCATGCACCTGTAGTCCCAAATACTCCGGAGGCTGAGGCAGGAGGATTGCTTGAGCCCATGAGTCTGAGGTTGCTGTGAGCTATGATCACAGCACGGCACTGTAGCCTGGGTGATGGAGTGAAACCCTGTTTCAAAACAAACAACAAAAAACAAATATGAATTCACATACACACAGATGAAATGCAAGGAAACAAGCCACCATGAGGTGAGGGTTGTTAGAAATAACAAATGAATTTTGACCTCTGAGAACTGTTTAAAATAGATGAAGTAATAAAACATAGAATAAGGAAGATCAAAAAGGAAAAGAGTCAATTAAAAAGAAGGCCAGACGTATTTGAAAAAGAACCAAATATACTTTTACAAATGAAAATACACATGTTGAAACTGTAAAGTCCGTGAATTAAACAGCTGAAGAGAGAATCATTGAATTGGAATGTAGATCTGAAGGAATTTCCTAGGCTGCAGCATAGAAAGACAAGACACAACGTATGAAAGTAACGGAAGGAGGCAGGGAGGAGAGAATGAGAGAATCTAACGTGCACCTAATGAGAACTCCTAGATCTCCAGACCTACTGGATGAGATGGTACCAAGCCGGGGTAGGGAGGAGGAGTGGAGGGCTATTCCAGGCAGAGGGAAGAGCACGTGCTAAGGCCCTGAGGAACCATAACCAAAGCCAGTCTGCTTGTGCTGCCCTTAGTCTGTGCTGGCCTTATGCAGGGACGCCGGGGCACAGATGGAGCTTGGCCACTGTCCGTGCTTGGGCAGCAGGCAGTCTGGTGGGGACGCAGCCACAGTGAGTCGGGCAGCTGTGCTGCTGCCCGGCCAGCTCCGTTTCCCCTTCGACTGCCAACTGCACCCCTTCTCCTTCCACTCTCAGGCCACATGGCCCAGGTAGAGCTAGCCCCAGTCCTTCATGCTTCAGTGGTGACCGTGTGACCCTGGCCAGATCACCCACAGCCAGTGAGACCCAGTTCTGAAACTTTTGTTAGAACTACTGGGAGAGGAAATCTCTGGTCCTGCCAGGGTCGCGGACAGGGGAGAATGTTAGTCTGGAACTGCCGCGAGACGCAGCCGACGCAAAGAGAGGCAGAGCCCTTCAAGCTCTGAATCCAACCGTGTCCGAGGACACCCTGGACTTAGCAGTTACCTGAGTTACTACATTTCCTTTCCTGCATGATCTGGTCTGGGTTGGTTTTTCTGTCTTGTGTAACCTCACTCTATCCATGAAACGGTGGGAAGCCCCAAGGTTGGGGACCCCATGGGAGGACCTGGCCCAGCCTGGGGGTCCGGGAGGCTTCCCACAGGAGGTGGTAGCCAGGCCGGGCTTGACGGCCGCGTCAGAGTTAGCTTTGGGGAGAAGGGTGTGCCCAGCGCGGGTGTTGGCTGCCTTCCCGGGAGTCAGGGCAGCTCACTGGCTCCTGGGCACAGTCTCCGCCCAGGCAGCTTCCGTTGGCCTCTGGCCTTGGCAGGAGCTGGAGGCCTGAAGAGGATGATGACTCGGAAGCATTTCATGGTGTGGGGAAGGCCAGGCCCCCAAGGGTGTTGCCTCATGGGTCACGTTGGTGTCAGGACCACGGAGGTGGGTGAGAGGAGCCATGTCAGAAGGCCATCAGCCCATGCCTGTCCCTCCCCAGCCCCCAGCTTAGCCAGCGCCATGGCCAGCCCCTGGTGGCGATGCCCGCAGCGGGTGCAATGTGCAGGTGGTCAAGCTAAGTGGGCTTAAGGGTCTACTCCCAGCTCTGCGACAAAGTCATTCCCCATCCTCGGGGCCAGTCGCCGTAGCACCCACACTGCTCAGACTCTGGCAGACCAGTCAGCCAGTCGGTGGGCTGCCTGGGCCCCTGTACCTGCCACTGCCAGCCTGTGCTTTCACGCCCAGCTGAGATGTCCCCTCCTCCACTTGTACATACGTTACATTTTCCTTTGTCTCATCTCTGTCAACCCAGGGCCCAGCCAGGACCTGGCAAGAACACCGATGGGTAAATGTTTGCCATAATGAATGGCTGGATGAAATTTCAAGGTCCAAAGAGTCAAGCAGGATAGGTTATTTGTTTTTATTTGTTTACTTAATAATTAGTTATGTTGTACTTATCATATACCAGGCACTGTTTTAAATGCTTTATAAATATTAACTCACTGACTCTTCTTAACAATCCTTTGGTGCCATGTTCTGTTTGATCTCTACTTACGGACGAGGAACCCCAGTCACAGAGAGGCTGTGTAACTTGTCCAGAGACGTACAGCAGTGTGCAGCAAGGCCAGGAGTCAAGCTTGGGGGTCCCTCTCTAGTCTGTGTTCTTAGCCCCTGGGCCACTACACGTCATCACCCCAGGTGTGCAGTGAGGGCACCAGGCCCAGGGAGGGGAAGGGACTCACCTGAGGCGGCAGCCAGTGGCCAGCCCCTCCTCCCTCCCTGGCTGGTTCCTCCCTCCTCTCGGTGGAGCCCGGGCCTCAGGTCTCCAAGGTTCCTCTTCTTTGGAGGCCCAGGTGAGCTCTTTCCCCGCAGATACAGAGCCTGTTTGGGTTGCTCCTCCCTTCTCTTGGTGACAGTTGTGCCCGTGGGTGCCCGCGGGCAAAGGGGAGGCTAAAGTTGTGGTTTGTGGGTGTGTTTCAGGAGTGCTGGGTGACGGGTCAGTCTGTGTGCAGGGGAGGAGCTGGGTAAGGGGGGGAGGGGACCCGGGATGCGCCCAGCTGCGGGGAGGGGTCTGTGGGGTGAGGGGGCTGCTGGTTCTGCGATAGCAGGGGCTGGCTGTGGGGAGGGGACGCCGCAGGGCCGGGGGCTGGTCCGGCACGCACACCTGGCCCTCGGCCTCTGTGTTGCTCAAACTGCTCTGTTCTCCCAGAGCAGGCCTAGAGGGGCCGAGCCTGGGGTGCCCCGGGCACAGGCAGCTCCTTGGGTGCCTCTGGGGAGGTCCCTGTCCGCAGGCAGCCATGTTTAACACCATGTGATCCGGTCTGGGTGGTCACATGACCCCAAAAGCCACTCCATAGGCCAGCCCAGTACCAATAGCTGATGGCAGGAAGTGAGGAGCTGACCAATGGGATTCACCCCTGGGGACCCCAGCCCAGACATCCCAGGGAGAGGCAGCTGTGGCGGGTGTCTCTGGAGAGCTGAGGATGCCGAGTCTTGCTCTGGTGCCCTGCCTAGAGTGCAGTGGTGTCAGCCTAGTTCGCAGCAACCTCCACCTCCTGGGCTCAAAGCAATCCTCCTGCCTCAGCCTCCCAAGTAGCTGGGACTGTAGGCATGCGCCACTGTGCCCGGCTAATTTTTCTAGTTTTATCAGAGACGGGGTCTCGCTCTTGCTCAGGCTGGTCTTGAACTCCTGAACTCAAGTGATCCTCCTGCCTCGGCCTCCCAGAGTGCTGGGATTACAGGCGTGAGCCACCGCGCCCGGCCTCGATCCCCAGTGTTGAATGTGGGGCCTGGGGAGGCGTTTGTGTCATGAGGGTGGATCCCTCCTGGTTGGCTTGGTGCCCTCCCGAGACGACGCGTGAGTTCTCACTGAATTTTTGGCCAGTTGTTCAAAGGAACCTGGCAGCCCCTCCTCCCTCTCTTGCTCCCTCTCTCCATGTGACACACCTGCTCCCCCTTCGCCTTCCACCTCTATTAGAGGCTCCCTGAGGCCCTCTCCACAAGCAGATGCTGGCGCCACACTTCCTACATGGTCGGCAGAACCGCGAGCCGAATAAACCTCTTCTCTTTATAAATTACCCAGCCTCGGTGTTCCTTTCTAGTAGCGCAGAACACACCAACACGGGGGCACAGACATTCAGTCCATAACACCTCCTCAAAATAAGTGTTTAAACTTTAAAATTTTAAAGAGGCATACCACTTCACTCCCATTAGGATGGATGTCATTTTAAAAATAATAATAATAAATGGAAAAATCACATTCCGTTGGCCAGGATGTGGAGAAATGACATCGTACACTGCTGGCGGACTGTCGAATGGCGCAGTCCCTGTGAAAAACTGGATGGCGTTTCCTGAAAAAGTTAAACATGGAGTTGCCACACAGCCCAGCGATGCCATTCCTTTGGGTGTATGCCCACAGAGCTGGCTCTGGGGACTCACACATACGGTACAGCTATGTTCTCGGCAGCATTTTCACAATCGCCAAACAGTGGCACGACCCAGGGGTCCGTCAGTCCGTCGGCGGGCGCGTGGACAAACAAAACGTGGTCTAGCCTGCAATGGGACGTCATCTCGCCGTAAGAAGGACGGAAATCCTGACACGTGGTACAGCGCGGATGACCCTTAGGGACTTGTGCTAAGGGAGAAAAGCCAGTCACAGAAAGACAAGCACCGTGTGGTTCCACTTACGTGGGGTCCCGAGAGTCGTCAAGCTCACGGAGACGGAAGGTGGAATGCTGAGTGCTGGGGTGGGAAGGGGCAATGCCAGTGTTCAATGGGGACAGAGTTGCAGATTTGCAGGATACAAAGGCTCTGAGACAGACGGTGGTGACGGTGACGCAGCAACGTGAAGGTACTCAACGCTGCACCGCACACTCAACCAATGCTGAAGGTGGTAAATTTTAGGTTATGGGTATTTTACCACAATACATAAATATGTGGGTAAGTCTAAGTAAACACTGGCTGTATAAAATAATGAAGTTAATTTTTCTTGGTGTTTTATAAATATAGAAATTTTAAATAGACAAAGGTCACTGTCCTGACTTCCTTCTGAAGAGCACAGAAAGGGAAGGGGGAGGTCACACTGCTGACACACACAGCTCAGCAGGTGCCTAAGGCCGGCACCAGCGGTGACTAGTCACACCGATGGCAGGTGGCCCTGTTAGGGTGACGAGAAAGGCCCTCTGCTCCTCTCACCCAACTCCGAGAACAACATCAGACGTACCACCACCGAGGGGCATCTGCAAAATCCCTGACCGGGACTCCTCAAACCGTCCAGTTTGTCAGAAACAAGGAGAGGCTGGGTAACTCTCACAGCCAGGAGGAGCCAAGGAGGCGTGATGACTCAGCGTCATTACTCGGGGTCCTGGATGGGGTCCTGGGACAGCAGAAGTATGTTGTGTCATGTCTTAGTTCCTTCTGTGCTGTCTAACAGGACACCCAGACTGGGCAATTTACTAACAGAAGTTTATTTGGCTCGTGGTTCTAGAGGCTGGGAAGTCCAAGAGCAGGGTGCTGGCATCTGCTGGGGCATCTCACCACGTCACCCGGGGCAGAAGGGGGAGGGGTGAGAGAGGCAGCATGAGGGAGTCGGGAGGGGACTGCCAAACTCGTCCCTTTATCAGGAACCCGCTCCTGAGACTAGGCATTAATTCATTAACGGCTCTGCCCTCGTGCCCTAATCACCTCTTACATGCAAAACACATGCGTTCTGTCCCGGTCGTCCCAAAGTCTTAACTCATTCCAGACCAACTCAAAAGTCCGAAGTCCAGAGTCTCATCTGAATCAGATACAGTTGGGGCTCAAGGTAGGCCTGAGCCTCAGGCCGATTCCCTGTGAAATTCACAGGTTCCGCTTCCAGGACCAGCGGTGGGACAGGCGTAGGATGGACAATTGCAAACGGGAGAAGTAGGCAAGAAGAAGAGGGTCCCCGGGTCCAGTCAAGTCCAAAACCCAACAGGGAAAAGAACATCAATCTGAAAGCTGGAGAATCATCTCCTTTGACTGCAGGGCACACTGGGGCAGGGCTTGGGCCCAGGGCTTTGTTGGGCTCAGTCAACTCAGCAGCTCTCGTGGGCTGGGGTCTCACCTGCAGCGTTCAGGGACACCGAGGGCTTCACCCCTCCACAACCTCCACCCTCTGGCCTTTGTCGGGCCCACCCTCCCTCAGATGCCCTCTTGGGCTGAAGGCCTCCCCTCCGAGAACACCCCCAGGCTGAGGCAGGCCCTCCCTCCGGCTCGCCCAGCCCTGGTGTCTACGTGGGCTGGCAGATCACACATGGGTCTTCCTTCTCCAAAAGAAGGTCTTTGTGGGCCCAGTCTGAGGGGTGCTGGCCTCTGTGCACAGCTGTGGCGTGAGTGAGGGGCAGCAAGGGGGGAGGCCGGATGACCAGCATCCTGCAAAGTAGGGAAACTGAGGCTCAGAGAGGAGCAGGCACTTGCTAGGGTCACCCAGCAGGTAGGACCCAGAGCCTAGATTAGAACCCTTGGGGACAGAAGGCAGGGATGCTAAGGAAGAAGACGTTGCCCATGTGGCCCACGTCCTGCCCACATGTGGCACGCTGCTGGGTGTCAGGGGCAGGGGGCGGGGGATGGGCTCCGGTGGGCTGGTCCAGGGGGCGTGGCATCTGGCCCCTGTGCTGCCCTGTCAACTGCGGCCACGAGGTGGCGCACTCTGCCACACTCAGAAGCCAGACCCCAAGTCAGTGCCGCAAGCCCCATCCCAGGGGGCAGGCTGGGGCCTCTCTCTGTCGCCTCCCTGGGCCTTGGCTGGTCCCCACTGAGGAGCTGTCTGTTCCGCCAGAGCCCGACCTGCAGGACCCACTCCCCGAGGTCTATTTCCCTCCGCGCTTCCTCTGCCCGAGGTGCCCCTGTGAGCCCATCCTAACATTTTTGAGGCACAGGTGCAACTTACAGCAGAGGCCTGCGTCTGCTGCGGTGGGTTCCGGTCTTCCTGAAAGCCGTTACTAAGCTAGTGGCGCCTCTTACACCCTCTTACACCGGATGGCACTTTTAAGTCAAGGAGATCCGTGAATTCGGTTTTGGTGTCATTTGGCCACTCATCAGTGCCACATTGCCCGGCGCCTGCTGTCTGCCAGGCACCCAGGCACCGAAGCACAGACAGTGCTGATTTACACAGAATGCTTGGAGCTACCAGAGTGCCAGCCCCCTGGGCGGGCAGGCTCCGATTGATTTCCTGTTCCGGACCCCTCCCCAGAGGCCCCCGTGGCCCCGCCCCCACACAGGCTGTGGCTCACCTTCCTCAGTGGGAGCCATGTGGGCAGAGGCTGCGTCCTCAGACTCAGCCCCAGCCTGGGCGGTGGGCTTCTCACCTCTGCACCTTGCGGATGAGGAAACCGAGGCTCAGAAGGCTCAGAAGGGAAGGGGTGTCCAAAGACACGCAGCCACCAAGAGCAGGCTGTTTCTCCCTCCAGAGGCAAAGAGCACACGCAGGGCAGTCCTGACCTTCCCTGGCAGGGCCCACACGCTCTGGGGCTGGAGGCCACGGTGGGAGCAGCCTGGACCTGCAACTGGCAGGGAAAGAGCTGGTCCCCAAGAGAGCTGTCCGGGGCAGAGGCCAGTACCCAGAATCCAAGAGGGGGTAGCAGCTCTGAGGCCAGTGTCCTAGTCCAAAAGGTGGGACAGCTGGTGGGAGCTGAGGGCAGGAGGAAGGGAACTAAAAGGGGCCCTGGCCCAGGGCCAGGGCGAATGAGAACTCCCCCTTGACACTGGACTCTGGCCAGGTGGGACCTGCGGGCAGGCTGGCCCTTCTGAGGGAGCACAGGATGGGCAGAGTGGCCCTGTAGGAGCTCAAAGAAAAGGGCATCAGGGAAGGCTTCCTGGAGGAGGGGGCCCTTGAGCATGAATATGCCTGAAAAGAGCACATCGGTGGGAGCACAAGGACTGAGATGGCCACAGAGGAACTACTGTCCCAGGGTTCACAGGGAGGGACAGTGGGTCCAGGACTTACTGTGCCCCAGGCCCTGGGCTGGGGAGCCAGAGGCGATCAGATGTGGCCTCTGCCCTCAGGCAGAGCACAGGCTGGCAGAAGAGACAGGTGCAGAGGCAAAGGCCACTGGCTGGTTTTGGCCCTGGGATGAGGGAGGCCGGGGCACCCAGGCCGGCCAGTGAGGGCAGGGCCACCCCCTTCCACTCCGCCCCCACCCCGGCCTGGTGGGCGTGGCCTTGTCCACCTGGGCCTCTCTCATCAGCATCCTTGGTTTGTATCCATCACCTCCCTCTGGAAGCTGCTGTAAGTCCACTGCTATATGTCCGATACAAGGACCACACACGTACCCTCGTGCACCCCGTCTGTGTGTGTCTCCTCAGGCTCCTCAACACCCCTGGGGGTATCCTTCTGCCATGTGTCATTGCTTCGTCACTGTCCCTGTCTTTTCATGCCGGTGAAGTGTCAGGGCCATGGCTGCTGTGGGCTCGTAAGGCAGCCATGGCCGGGCCTTGCACTAACTGTGTGATACTGGTCCAAGCACGTTACCTTCCGGCACTTGCTTTCTCCATCTGTGGAATGGGCACAGTAATGCCCACTCGCTGCCTCTTTCCCAGGTTGGGTGGGAGCAGGTCACCTGGGTTCCATTTTTGTAACTGCAGCAAGCCCAGCGCCAGCTCTCCCTAGCCCGGGGTCTGGCAGGGGATGTCGGGGGTAAGGCTGATGGCACAGGCCTCACGGCGGGGCGGGGTGGGGGGGCTGCACTCTATGCCGGGGCTGGGAACGTGGGTTCTGCCAGAGGCCTGGGTTTTCCCTCTAGGTCTCAGAGTCCTAGTGCAGCTCCGGCAGGAGGGGTCCCTAAGCGCTCCCAGCCTGGCCCCCCGCCCTGTTTCTGCATCCCCCCCTTTCCAAAGCTGGGTTCCGAGGCCAGGGTGCTGGTCCCAGACAGGGCTGTGTGGCTCTCCGTGGCAGGCAGGGAACTCAGAGCCCTCTTGGCCTGTCCACGTCCCTGTCCCGAGCCTGGAGCATCCTCCCCATCCTTTGGGTCCTCACCCGGCTCTGCCACAGTTTCTGAGTGGCCTCTCTACAGGGGGGCAGCAGCTGCAGCGTGAGGTGGGTGCTTCATTCCCCATGTCCCCCATCTGGACAGTGGCAAGTCGCCTGGCTGTGGGAGGGGCTGTATAAGCGCTGCTCAGACCCCCATCTTAGTCTTAGTTTTCTGTGGCTTAGAACAGAACACCTGAGACCGGGTAATTTATAAAGAACAGGAAGTTACTTCTCACAGTTACGGAGAAGTGCAAGGTCAAGGGGGCACATCTGGTGAGGGCCTTCCTGCCGTGTCCCCAGGCAGTGCAGGGCACCGCGTGGCCAGGGGCTGAGTGTGCTCGCGTGCTAGCTCAGGCCTCTAGTCCTTTTCTTGTACAGCCACCAGTTCCCCTCCTGTGCTAACACACGGTTATGAATGGATTAATCCACTGATAAGGACAGAGTCTTCCCGGCCCAGTCACCTCTGAAAGGCCCCGCCTCTCAAAACTTGAGATTACATTTATTGGGGAGTAAATGTCAGCTGAGTTTTGCAGGGGACAAATATTCAAGCTATGCCCCCCCTCCACCTGCTTGTCACCCTGAGGCCTCCAGGCTATACATCCTGGAAGCCTCCTGTACCCAGCGGCTGTCTCCACCTGCAGTGCTAACTGGATCCCTGCCTAATACCCGGCCGTGGCTGCCCACCGCCCCGGGAGGAGGCCCGAACTCGGCGGGCTGTTTACGGGCCAATCCCTGCCTTTCTCCAGCTAAACAGGACAAGTGGACCCCCCCCCAACCAGGACTTTGCATGTGCTGTTCCCTCTGCCTGGAATGCCCTTCCTGCAGTTAACTCCTGCTCGCTGGGGCATCACCCCCTCCCAAGGGGGACCTGTCCTGGTGGGCCCACCTGGATTTTCTTGGACCTATCCAGGCAAGCCAGAAGTGCTCTTTCTAGAAGGTACAGATGCTGACTGTCCTCCTGTCCCGTGACAGGCAGCAGACTGGGCACGGTAAGGGCATGGACTTTGAACCCCATGGACGGACCCTCCCGGGCTCAGGGGCCCAGCTGAGCCACATGATGTCAGCGCACTTGGCCCTCCCCTCTGCAAAGCGGGAAATAAGCAGTGCTCCCCTGACGGGGGAGGTGTGGGCTGGGGCCCGGCCTGGCACGGGGCGTGGGAGCAGCAGTCTTCCAAGCCCCCCTCTTTACTTCCATCCACTAGGGGAGTGGGAGTGGGGGGCTCCTTGGACTTCCAACATACCCCACAATCACCTGGGTGCCTGTCACTTTGCAGAGTTCAGACTTGTGCCCCTTCACACCCCACAGTGTGTCATGAGGTCCCTGCACATGGCTTCCTGGGCAGGCAGCACTGGACGCCTAGGAGGGGTGGGAGGCAGGTGTCAGCCAGGAGGGACTGAGGAAGCACCTCCTTCCCACTGGATCCTGACAGGGACCAGGTGCCAGGCAGTGCCAGCAATGGTGACTGTGGAGCGGGCCTGGGCCGCTGCCGTCTTTGCACCAGAGCTCAGAGCCTCCCAGCTGCTGCTCCACTCAGTGTCCCTTAGGAAGTCCCAGCCCGGGACTCTTCCCCCAAACTTCGGGCTGCTCTAGACCCAGGCTCCACTGCTCCTCCCCTAATCAGGATGAAAATAGAAACCATCAGGGCCGGGCGCGGTGGCTCACGCCTGTAATCCTAGCTCTCTGGGAGGCCGAGGCGGGCGGATTGTTTGAGCTCAGGAGTTCGAGACCAGC
>NW_012150619.1:1613994-1617796 GCF_000956105.1 Propithecus coquereli | reverse complement strand
AGTGAGACTCTGTCTCAAAAAAAGAAAATAGAAACCATCAGCACTTCCCAGGGCCATTGGTGCCAGGTGCTGCCATCTCCCGGGATGAGGTGACAGGGAAAGGGCTGGCATCCAGAGCTGGCAGGCCCCAGGCTGTCCCTGGTGGCCCTGGGCAGGTTCCCGAGCCCTCTGCGCCTTGGCGTCTCAGGTAACGTGGGGTTTTGTGTATGTGGGATGACAGCTCGCATGCCGCGTGCCAAGGGCAGTTTAGCGAATCTTCCTGGTGCACCTGCTGGGTGCCGGGTCCAGTCTCAGAAGGTGAGGGAGGAGCTGGGTGTTGGACTCGGGTTGGCGTGACACTCTGATGCCCATGCCTCTCGATGACTTATTTCTGCATGCCTTGGTCTGGCCACCAATGCCCCTGATTTCACTTGCCACCTGGGGTTTCTCTTGAGTCATCTTGCCTTTAATGCGCCTCAGGGCTCTGAGGCCAGGAGTCAGGGATCTGGGGACCCAGTTGGTCCTCAGTGTAAGCAGGCTCCAGGCCACCGTCCCAGGCTGCCAGTGCAGCTCAGGGCTGGCGGTGTCCACTCGGTGCAGCCCTGCCCCCGCCACCCCTCCGTGTCCAGCTCCGCTTTGAGCAGAGGAGATGGGAAGCCAGTGGTGGCCTGGCTTATCACCAGTGGTGTGGCCCTCGGGGACAGGTGGTCACGCTGAGCCCACGTCCTTGTGTCAGTCTGCTAGGGTTGGTGTAGCAGACAGACACCACAGACTGGGCGGCTCAAGAGACAGAGGTTTGTTTCCTCACAGTTCTGGAGGCTGCAAGTCCGAGATCAAGGTGTTGGCAGGGCTGGTTTCTTCGGAGGCCTCTCTCCTGGGTGTGGAGATGCCATCTCCCCCTGCGTCTTTTTTTTTTTTGACAGAGTCTCACTCTTTCACCTGGGCTAGAGTGCCATGGCATTGGCCTAACTCACAGCAACCTCAAACTCCTGGGCTCACAGCAGTCCTCCTGCCTCAGCCTCCCGAGTAGCTGGGACTACAGGTAAATGCCACCACGCCTGGCTAATTTTTTCTATTTTTAGTTGCCTGGCTAATTTTTTCTATTTATAGTAGAGACGGGGTCTCACTCTTGCTCAGGCTGGTCTTGAACTCCTTGAGCTCAAGCAATCCTCCCGCCTTGGCCTCCCAGAGTGCTAGGATTACGGGCGTGAGCCACCGCGCCCAGCCACACACCCCCCCACCCCAGCCCGCTGTGTCTTCACTTGGTCTTTTCTCTGTGTGTCTGTGTCCTAATGTCCTCTTCTTATAAGGATGTGTTGGACGAGTCATGCTGGATTAGGGCCCACCCCAATGACTTCATCTAATTAATCACCTCTTTAAAGACCCTGGGTCCAAATACAGTCACAATCTGAGGTGTTGGGAGTTAGAACTTCCACACATGACTTGGGGGACACAGTGCAGCCTGCAGGTCCTGCTCTGTAAATGGGTAACCAGATGGCCGTGAGGACCACTGAGCAGGGCGTGGGCACCTGTGACATCCAGTGCCCCACCTGGGGGTATGCAGTCCATGCCTGTGCCAGGCAGGGTCTGTGTCTGTCTCTGCTCACCAGTTTTGCCCCCTGTCGAGCAGCATCTGGCACAGGGTGGGTGCCCAGTGGAGGTTTGTAGGGTGGACTCACAAAAGGAGTTAGGGGTCCAGGGCAGCCCCAGAGGTCTGGTTTCCCTCCGGCTCCTGCCTGCTGCCTCCTAGTTCTGGCCATTCCTGCAAAGAGCATCCCCTGGGCATGTGCTCTGTGCCATGCTGGGGTGCACAGCTGTCGTTTATGTCTGCTGTGACCCTATTCAGGCACTGCCTGCCTGTTCCAGGTGGTTTAGATGGCACTGCCACAGTGCCCCCAGCCCATGCCCCGGCTGCCATCCTGAGCTCGTATCATGAGAGCAAGCAGGGCTGATTAGAACCCTCCATGAGACTTGCTAGAGGGGTGCAGCCAGGGAGGTGGTCTCTCCTTGGGACTGCCAGCTGTAAGGATGGGGGTTCTGTCCCAGGGCGAGAAGCAGGGAGGTTCAGAGATGAGAGGTGAGAGCAAGAGTGAGATAAACACTCTGCTGTTTGTGGAGAGACTTTGGCTACAGCACCTGCCAGTTTCATTAGCAAACAGGTTACTTTGGGGGCTTGTTTGAGGGGGATCATTTGTGAACAAAAGGGCCCTGACAAGGACGCCTGGCCTGGCTGAGGTCCTGAGGTGCTGGGGCAGAAAGGGGAGGGACACATACATGGATAATCTGGGTCTTTCCTTGTAGGAACACCCCATCTGGGTTGAAAAGACGAGAACGCAAACAGCCATGGAAACAATCAAAAGTGTGGCCCTAGTGACGGAGATGGAGGTGGTGGTGGCACGTGGGGACCCCGGGGAGGTGGGGACCATTTCTGGCCAGGCAGGCAGGCCAGGTAGGTTTGGGGGCTTTGGCCGGAGCAGTGACCTGGAGGCAGGAAAGTAGAGCTCCTGTTTGGGAGAAACACAGGCCCGGTTTCCCTGGAGGGCAGAGACAAAGCAGGAAAGCCCAAGTGCTGCAGCTGGAGGGAGGAGGAACAGTGAGAGCTGGCAGCTGGGCCTGGCACTGGGCAGGGACTCTGGGCACAAATGTGACTCAGACTCGGTCATCCTGGGAGGAGATCACACCCCATGCTGCCCCCGGAAGGTGCAGGATAGACCCCACGCTGCGTAGCACTTGCGGATGCACCGGGCTCCTCTAGTCTGAAATCACTGGGTCCGTCCCACAGACGGGAAACTGAGCCTCAGAGAGGAACAGCCTCCAGCCGGGAGCCCACCTGAGTGCTTGCCCCTGACCTAGGTCTGCCAGGCTGTCTCAGAAGGCAGGAATCCTGGAGGAAGAGGAAAGAGGGGCTGGGATCTTGCCCCAGGGAGCTTCAGGTGCGCTGGAGCTGGGAGCCCTTGATTACAAGGAAGGGGAGGTCCTGTTCTGGTGACACTGGGTTTGTAAGGTTGGAGGTGCCTGTGGGACTCCCAGGGTTACTGCGTGGGGGGCAGGGCATGGGGTGCACTGGAGACACATGTGGCAGACGGGAAGGATAGGACAGGGCAGAGAAGATCCACCTTGGGGGAGCAGGGAGGCTGGGCAGAAAAAGCCTTCTAGGTTTTGTCCCTTCCTGTTCCCTTCTGCCCTCCCACTCCAGCCCCCACAGCCATCCTCCTGGGTCAGACCTGGGTAGGGAGCTGAGAGTGGGTGCCCCCAACTTTGGGTAAGGGCCTGGGGTTCCAAAAGCTGGTCCCTTCTACCTGGTCCCTTGAGCACCCTGTTGTGAGCTGTGGTTTCTCCTGGCGTGTCCAGCACCCAGGGGCAGGTGGGCGGTGGGTGCACTCTGTAGGTGCCCCGCCCCACAGTGCAGAGCCGGGGAGACGCAGCGGTGTGGGGCACCGGCAGCGTGTTCCCCTGAACGACAAAGGTGAGCTGTAGAGAACGGGGCGAGCTCAGATCCTGGGGACAGAGGGTGCCCTGGGCATGGGTAGCGGAGGATAGGGAGCATCCCGCCAGGTATTGGGCGAGTCACCTCCCCTCCAGGTGTGGGGCTGTACTTTGGGCCCAGCGGTGGCGGTCAGAGGAAAGACATTCCTGCAGAGAATGCGGGTCGCCGCTGGCAGCAAAGTCATTGACCCATCTCCAAACCGACAGGCGGTCCCACCGGGCGTGCGGGCTGCGGGCGAGGCGACAGCAGCGTGAGCGCCTGTGCATGGCTGTGCCCGTGGCGTCCGCCGTGACAGACGCGCGGGATGGCGTGGCCGCGGCCGTGACTGGCGGCCGG
>NW_012150619.1:1592016-1613449 GCF_000956105.1 Propithecus coquereli | reverse complement strand
GTGCAGGGCCCCGCGCGGGCGCGCCCCGCTCACACGCCCCCGGGTCCGGTGCGGCCGGGACGCGCGTCACGGCCACCCCCCGCGCTGGGGGCACTGGCGTCCGCCGGGCCGGGGTCTGCCAGGCCGGCGGGGAGAGGAGGACGTCCCGGGGGCGCAAGGCCCAGACTGGGGCAGGGGTCGCCCGTCCGAGGTCACCGAGGCTAGGCCGCTGGAGGGGGACGGGACCAGGCAGGGCGCGGTAAATGCTGTCCTACTGACTGACTCTGTGGTGGGGCAGGAAAGGAAGGGGGCTCCCCCCAGCTCCTGCCACCCCAGAGGCGACCCCGCCAAAAAGTTGTGGTCTCTCGTCCCCTCCCTGCACCCCACTATCTGCCCTGTGTCCTTTCCCTTTGTTTGGGACGTTTAGCTGGTGGGGCTCTGCTGGGGCGGGTTGGCACATTGGCAGGAGCCCAGGCCCGTGTGCCTGCCAGGAGGTGGGGTGGAGTGTGGCAACCCCCAGCCTGAGGCCCCACCTGTCCAGAGCAGGACCTGCGTCCTGTCCAGGCCCGGAGCAGGGGAGACAGAAGAGCCCGTGTGGCCTGAGGCTGGTGCCCCGGGCCCTGGCTGTTGGCTCTGTGGCAGGAGCGGCAGTCCCCCAGGGCCGGAGACCTGAGCATGGCTCCCAGAAGCTAAGTTCACTGTCGCGGCTGTTGCCAATGCTGTTTTCAGAGGTGGGAGATTCTGTTTGGGGGAGATGTATTGCAGCATGGGGTTCCTTGCTTGTGTGGGTGGGTTGGGGAGAAAATTCAGAGTTCTGGCCTCTCTCACAACCCCAAAACCAGGCTCCTGAGACCCAGAGCTGGGGCTCCGTTGGGGCTGAAGTGGTTAAGAGAGGAACTTGGAGACTTGCCTTCTTTGCCCCCTGCTCTGTGACCTTGGGCCAGGCAGGGAGCCTCTCTTGCCTTAGTTTCCTCACCAGTGGATGGGGAGGAGGCAGATAAGATGATTAAGTGAGGGGACACACACCCGGGGTCAGAGGTCAGGTAGTGCCCTGGGCCCCAGGCTATGTGTGCCCCAGGCCCATCTGGGGACACACAGCCTGGCTGGGTGAGTACGTTCTAGTCCCTGCCCCGTGCTGTGATAAAATCACATTCCACAGTTGTTAGCTGGAACACCCCCCCCCCCATCAGTGGCCTAAGTAAACTTGCTCCTGTGTCCTGCCGCAGACCCCTCTGGAGAAGCCCTGCCTGGCCTTCCCCCTGCCTTGGCTGTGGTGTTGACCCCTCTGCAGCACTTTGTGACCCCAGGGCAGGGGCCGAGAAGCCTGCCACACCGGCGGTGCGGGACTGCCAGGGAGGTGCGGGCTGAGTCCTGGAGACTGGGCACCCTGTGTCTCTGTGGGCCACTGCCCGCTGCTCTGTCTGTCTCTCCTCTCAGCTGCCCTTGCTGATGGTGCATGAGTATGGCCGTCCCAGCAGAGTGCCCTGGGGACAGATGTCTGTCATTTTGCACACTGGAGAGCCATTTCCAGGAAGTGCCTGGGAAAGTCTCAAAGTTGTGTGTTTCCCAAGGCCCTGGGAGCCTGTTTGCTCTGCGTCTCCTGCGGAGGTGGTGGAGGCCCTTGGCGAAGGAAGGACCGGGGGTCTCTCTCCAAACTGCCGACCTGTGAGGCCTCCCCCTCAGTGCCGCCTCTTATCTGTAGGGTCCAGCCCAGAGTGGATGTCGGGGACGGCTCCGGCGCCAGCTCAGGGTGACCTTTGCTTTCCTCGCTCTCCCTGGGCCTCACCTTCACCGACTGGAAAACCAGGGAAGAGACTCAGACCTGGTTTTCCTGAATCATCAGTTTTGCTGTATAATAGAATAGAATAGTGGTTCGGGCACAATGAAAACAAAGTGTTATTAGATTCTAGTGAGCCACTGTTGCCAGGGAAGGCTGCGAGCAAGGCTGAAGCTCGTTTTCTCTTTGCGAAGAGTGGCAGAGCCATGTTACAGATGTTACAGAAACGCCAGCACCAAACCCCACCACCGTCTTGATGAAATCCACGTTATGGGGGAGCCAAGGCGCCCTGATGTTCGCACGTGTGATCTGTGTTAGTGGTTGTGCCCTCTCGATGCCCCCTCCCCTCCTGGGGCCACGTGGAGGCCCCTCCCGGCTCCCCACATTCTACTGCTAGACCTTCCCCTCCAGAAGCCAGATCCATCCGTCCTGGGGGGCGCGCATGGCGTTGGTCAGTGGCTCATTTCTGGAGGCGGCCCCCTTTTGGGGAGCTGGACAGGTTTCCCCTCCTGAGGGCTGCTGTGTGTGTCAGGATGGGGGCTCCTGCCCGGTGGCTGGGTGTGGACCTAGGAGCACTCCCAGCGCCTGTTGGTGTGAGGCATGTGCTGGTTGGCAGGGAAGACACCAGTGCCTGGCTGTGTGGCCTGGTCACTCCTCCCAGAGTTTCTGCCCCCTCCCCTGTAAGACAGCCCCCGAGGCTGCTGCGTGCCCCGTTGGGGGAAGGGAGGCCCTGTTTCGGCAGCCCAGTGTGAGCCGCTGCGTGGGGCAGCTGCTGAGGGCTAGGACAGTGGCAGAGCGTCCCTGCGCTGACACGTGAGTTGGGGAGCTAAGACGTGGGCCACGGCGAGTGAGTGGTGGGTGGGATACAGAGATGCTTGCTGGGAAGCAGCTTCTCTTTGCATAGCTCAGGGATGGGCCCGTGCTGGACGCTGTCCAGGCCACACCGGCCACTCACATGGTGCTTTTGAAGGCCTTTGGTTTGGGTGACCTGCAGGCTGGCTTGGGGGCTCTGGCACCGCTGTGGGCTTAGCACTGCCTTTTCCTTGGCTTTTTGGTGGCACAGCAGTGGGCCCTTTCCTGAGGTCTTTATTCTGGGCAGAGTCCAGAAAGCACTGCTTGTAAAGGGGAGGAAGTTCAGGTCCTCAACAGGTGTGGCTGGTGGAGCTGGGAGGAGGCCTGGGGCTCTGAGGGGACGGTGGCTGTGTGAACAGAGCCTGGGGGGGTGGGCCCAGGGCAGCCTGTCACCTGCCTGGAGCCCAAGGCTGCTGGAGAAATGTAACCGGTTAACTTGAGAACTTAAAGGCGGGGTGCTCCGACTTCTCTTACAGAGAGAGACGGGCAAGAAAACGAGGTTTTCCCCAATTAGAGAAAACCGCGCTGGCTTTGCCTTTGGTGGCTCTGCATGTGGCCCACACAGAGGCCCGCACAGACGCCGCGCTGGTAATTCACTGCTAATGATGTCGCTCTAAGGGCTGTCGTTAAGATTGTTTGGCATTTGAGTTATAACCTAGGGTTGTGATTATGTGTGAGCCCTGTGATTAAAGTCCCCGTGGTGACACAGGAAGACAGGAAGTAGTGGCCTATCAAAAAAATTAATAATAGTAATAGGAATCACTCAACCTGCATGTCAGACGTGGCGCTGACTTGTCATGCCATGTGACTTGTCTCACAAAGCCCTCACAGCGTACACCTGCACCCCAGCCTGCAGAGGGGGAAACTGAGGCACGGAGAGACAGTGCAGCTTGCCCGAGTCCCCCGTGCAGTAGCAGAGCTGGGATTTGAGCGTGTGCCGTTTGGCTCCAAAGGCTGCACTCATGACACTGCAGCCCTTCCGTTGCCCCGATCATCCTTTCGGAAAGTTCAGTCAGGTTTCTGGGGCTTTGTGAAGGAAACAGAAGCAGTAAGTTTAGAGTCACACGGTGAGACGTCTCTCTTTGCTACCGAACACGCAGTCACAGCAAGATATGACGGCATCTCTCCCCTGCCCGACGGCATTCTAAGTATGTTACACCATTTATTCCCATAACAACTAGAGGTGGGTGCTGTTGTTAGCTCCGCCCCACAGACGAGGAGGACCCCACACAGAGAAGTTCAGCCGCTTTCCCGAGGCCACAAGCCGGTGCGTGGCAGAGCCAGGTTTAACCCAGTGGGCTCTGCTCCTAACCCAAGCCCATGGGTGGGGGGTGGGGGGGTTGGTGGAAAAGGTTCTTGGTCTTGCTGCTGTGTGTTCTGGGGCAAGACACTTAACTTCTCTGGACCTTAGAGAAGATGGGCCAGCTGTAAACAAAGGTCTTGGCCTAGAGTATGGAAGCCAGAGCCTGAGAGCTGGCTCCTGCCCTTGGTGGCCTTGTCTGTGCCACAGGGAGGCCTGGGTGGGTGGAGAGGAGGCCTGGCGGTCACTTCCCAGGAGGAGGAAGGTCTGGCGAGGAAGCCTGGAGCTTGGGCTTGGCTGCTGTCGGGTGGGGACGGCCTTGGGTTGTCTAGCGGTGAGGGTTTCTGGATGGCCCCTGACACCAGCCGCCACGTCACTGCCCTCTGGGCAGCGGGGTCCGAGGAGGCAGATCACGGGAAACTGTGAAGCTCTGTGCTTGGCGAGCGGTTACCTGTCCCTCGGGACTGGGGGGGAAGGGCGGCTCCACCCCACACCCCCTGTGCCACCAGATTCAAGTTACGCTGTGGTGGGAGAAACCGAGTGTGCCGGGACCCTTCGAGGGCCACGGTGGTTAGGAGGGCTTTGGGGGCGTGGCCTCTCTTGGTTGGTTCTCCCAATCCGTGGGAAGGGCTGCTGTTCCGACCCGGCCCCTGTGGGCAGGGACTTGGGGCTGTACAGGGCTGGGGGCTCAGGTCAGGGAGGCGGGAGCCCTTCCCTAGCACCGCAGCCTGGAGTGCAGGTGAGGGGCACGCCTGACCCCTGCCTGTGTCCTGGTGCCCTCCTGCTGGGGGCTCACCTCCCTTCCTGCCTCTTCCGCCATGGTTCCCACAGGACAGTTCCTGGCATGGCGGGACCCTGGGCCTGGCACGTCTCTGCTCCATGATCCCACCCGTCCCTCTGCCTCTGTCCTGGCTTTCCTCTTCCTGTGGTGGTTTGCTGTTGTGTACTGTTTATCCCGGTCCCTTCTAGAAGGTGGGCTCCGTGCAGCCAGGGTCTCTCCACTCCCGCTCGGTGATCTGGAGCAGCACCTTGAGGGCACCTTGCTCTGCCCTTGCTGGGTCACTCTGTGGCCCAGACTCCAGGGACCTTGGGTCCAGCGCTGAGCTGGGCAGTGCGGTGGGGCGGGGCCGGGCGTCTCTGACAGCTCCCTGAGGGGGGAGCAAGGCTGGGAGCAAGAGAGTTTATTCTTTTTAAACATCTTTATTGGGGTGTAATTCACATACCATATCACCCACCCACCTAAAGTCCACAACTCACTGACCTCTACTGTATTCACAAAGTCGCACAACCATCTTTGTGCCGCCACAGTTGAATTTAGTAGATTTTCATCACCCCAGGAAGAAACCCCAGACCCTTTCGCAGGCACCGCTAACCTGCTTTCTCTCCCTCTGGATTTGCCTCTGCTGGGCATTTCTCACAGGTGGCATCAGACCGTGTCGCGTGTGGCCTTCCGTGTCTGCCTTCCTCACTGGGCACGAACGTGTCTTCCTCCGTGCTGTAGCTGTGTGGCGACAGAGCTGTGCTTGCTGCCTCTTCTGGAGTGTGGCACGTCTTCCCTGCGCCCTGCGGCCCCGAACCGACCTCGGTGGGCTGGCCTTGCCTGCCCAGGCACCGGGGGTCTGTGTTCACTGCAGCCCTCCCGTTGGTGTGGCTGCCCTGGGGCTGCTCGCGCTCACCAAGCAGGGCACCCCCCACCTCGAGCCAGGGCACATCTCTCCCCTCATTCTCCTGCTTGGCTTTTGTGTGAGCTGCACTCAAGTCGCCTCCTCCAGGAAGCCTTCCTGGCCTCCCCTGCCCTGTGCTGATCACCCTGCCTGTCTCTGAGCTCCTAGAGAGCAGGGCCCTGCCTTTCCTCTGGTGCCTGGAGTTGTTGGGGACAGCAGACAGTGTCTTGCAAGTGTGTGTGGGAGGAATGGCTTTAGGTGAGAGTGGGCCCTGGAGCAGGTCTCTTGGGGCTCTCACTGATGGCCCCAGAACTTGTCCCCCAGCCCACTATTTTTGTCACTTGATTATCCTCTGTCTTTGTTCAGATCAGTTGGGTTGAAACCATCTCTTGCCCTCTGTGTCCTCCAGGGTATCCCAGGGGCAGGGTCTGGCGTGGGGGTCCTTGGACACTGAGGCAGAGCTAGCGAGTCCATGCCGCCCCCCACCCTGTCCCGCCTTGCACTGGGTGGCATGCTGGCTTTTGTTTTTAATAGATTGTGTTTTTTTAGAACAGTTTTAGGTTTATGGAAAAATTGCAAAGATAATACAGAGAGTTTCCATATTATATCCCTCAATGCTCACAATTTGTTTTATCGTTAACATCTTATATCAGTATGGGGGTGCCATTAACGTGGCACAGCTGTTACAATTCATGTAAACGTTGATATATTATTATTAATCGAAGTACATAGTTTGTTCACATTTCCCTAGTTTTTACCTAATGTCCTTTTTCTGTCCTGGGACTACCTCCAGGACACCGTGCAACACGTAGCTGTCGCGTCTCCTTAGCATCCTCTGGGCTGTGAGAGTTTGTTAGACTTTCTTTTTGATGACCCCAGCAGTCTCGAGGGGTATTAGGAATTTTGTGGGATCCCCTTCCACTGGAATTTGTCTGTTTGGACAACTGGAATTCCGCTGTTGGAACTGGGGTGTGTGGCTCACGGCTGGAGCGGGCGGGGCGTGGGAGGGACGCAGAGGCGAGGTGCCCTCTCATCACTCCTCGTCAGGGCGCCTGCGTCCACCTGCCTCCCGCTGCGGGTGCTGCCCGGGTCTCTCCGCCGAGGTCTCCACTGTGAAGCTGCTTCCTTCCTTGCACACCTCGTCTCAGGACGGAGTTGCCACGCCCAGGCCGCCCGTCCAGGGTGGGGAGTTCTGCCACCTCCTCGAGGGGGTGTCTGCGTAAATCACGTGGAATCTTCCGCTCGGCAGCTTCGTCTCCTTCCCCGCTCCCCGCAGCAGGGGACTTGCTCTGTACTTTGGGTACGACGTGGTATTATCTATTTATCTTGTTGCTCGGTTGTTGCAGCTTTGGCCGTGGGGTCCCTTTGACACCCAGCGCTGTGGGTGATCTGACACTTCCTGACTTTCTGGCCCCACGAGATGCTCCAGGCTCGTCCTGCACATTCCCTGGCCTGGCCCTGGGATCAATCCCTCCCTGGGAGCCTGGGTGCCCTTCACTGGGGGACGGGTCAGAAGCCAGGGCCTGGTGCTGGGTGGGCCTCACTGCTGGGTCACTGCTTCTAGGCCCCCTCAGCTGACAGCAGGGAAGCACACGCATGATTACCGACCCGTGTGCACGTGCATGTCTGTAATTACCTCTGCGTGTGACCTACCCTACCTGTGTGAAGTGACATGTGGGTTCACGCTGGTGTTGAATGCAAATCCGGTGAGCACGTGAGTCAATCTTGTCTCCTCCCTCGCTGACCAGAAAGTGTCCATTCCAGCGGTGGGAAGCCAGACTGCCGCCACTTACTGTCACTTACTTCATCCTGGTGCACGAGGATGGTGGGGTCAGTGTCGTTAGCGTGCTCCCCTCGGGAAGCAGCATTACGGACCCGGACCCGAGTGCAGCGCGTGCGAGCGGTCCTGGAGGGGAGAGAGGAGGGGCTGCGGGGGAACAGGCCCTCCCTGCTGTGCTTAGTCACCCGGCCCGCTGCGGGGTGGGCACAGCCTTCGGCGTCCCTTTGAGATGTGAAGTGGGGCTGACATTGAGGGCATCCTGGCAGCCTGGCCCGTCTGGCAGGGAGGAGAAAGGCTGCCGGCAGGATGCTTCAGAGCTCAGGCGCATCTTTGACTCCCATCCTGGCCGGGTCTGTCTCCTCTCCGCCTCTCAACTTGCACCTTGGCAGGGGGCAGCCTTTGAATCGTTGTGCAGAGCAGCGAAGGTGCGTGCGCTTGCCTTTTGGTAAATGTCTTTCATCCCGGGATGCGTATAAGCCCGAGTGGCTCAGGCCCCCGTGAGAAGTTCTGGGAAAAGTGGATACTCCATCTCAGCTGCCTCGCGTTGGTGGCGCTGCGGCTCTGAGAGGAGCCGGGGAGGCTTCTGGCCATAGCACCCCGGGGCCCTTGCCTGGAAGACCTCAGCTCTGCCCACACACCTGCCGCGTGTTCAGCTGCTCCTCTGTGGGGCACTGTGTGTCTCTTCACAAGTTCGATTTGGACCCGAGGACGCTGAATGACGCCTCTGTCCCCAGGGCACGTGGAGGGGAGGCTGGGCTGGTGGCCTGGGCAGGGGCCTGACCCAGCTGGAGGCGGGTCAAGGAGGGCTTGCTGAAGGGTGAGAGGGGGGCATGGAGCCTGTTTGCAGGACACAGGAGTAGGGATGGGAGCCAGGCTGGGTGAGGCCTCGGGCCACCAAGCCCGCCCCTGGGACCAGGCTCTGTTCGGCGTGGGGCCTGTGAGGTCAGCTTGTGAAAGGTCAGTCTCTGTCCAGGGCTCCAGGAGACGCATCCAGTGTGTGCCCACAGCTCTTCTGGGCCAAGGACGAGGGTTCCGGCCACATGTCTGGGTGTGGTAGGACACATGGATCCCTGTGCACCCCGGCTGCATCTCCTGAAGGCCCTTGTCTCTGTGCTGTGGGGCTGGGACCTCCCATGACCGCCCGTCTCCCCCAGTTCTGTGGGCTGTGTCCAAGGAAGCAAGTGGAGCTTGCCTGGCTCTGCCCAGCCTGGGGCCCAGAGCAGAGGCTTAGGAGCTGAGGCTCCTGTTGCCCCGTGTGGCCCTTCCTGAGAGGGAGGCTTAGGGGCCAATCTGGGGCTGGTGTGCTGCCTTCCTGGCCCCACCCGCTGCCCCCTCATTCCCCTATTCCTGGTCCTTGCTGGGCCCCATCAGCTCCTTCCTGCTTGGTCCTGTACAGCGGTGGGAGGGTGACCCCGGCCTGGAGAGGCTCTGTCCCCTTCTGGTTGCTGCCTGGTGACCACTACTGGGGCATGAGGTCGGGGGAGTCCCTGCCAGTCTGCGTGGGGAGAGCAGCACCCTGCGAGCCTGGCTGGTCAGCGAGGCCCTGCACGGTCCTGTCTTCCCGCCCTACAGCCGAGGGACAGAGCTGAGGCCCTGCCACTCAGAGGGCACTTGGGACCCTGATCTGCAGAGACAGGAAGTCGTGGATCAGCCTTGGCCCCCCGGGGTGGGAAGTTTGGCATTTGAAACTCTGAAGCAACTTCAGTGCCTTCAGGAAACCCACACGAACCTTCCATGTCACAAAACCCAGACTTTCACTTTGAAAGAACCAGACCTTAGCTGTCCGCCATGGAGCTCCGCAAAGCCCATGCGCTGAGGGCTGTGGGTTTTCTTGGCCCTTTCTGTGCTCATGTGCTCTTGTTTTATGCACAATCCAAATGTGGTTCAGGCCCTAGGGGCTCTTGGCAGGTCCCACTGGGCTGTGATGAGCCAGTGATCTGGGGAGGGGCGCTAAGCCAGAGTAGAAGGTGATCCAGCGTCCCTAGCCACTGCTGAGAGCGCAGTGAGGCCAGTGAGTCATCTCACAGGTCCTCCAGCCGAGGAGTGAAACTGGCAGGTTTATTTAAATGCGTGGGAGCAGGGAGGGGGCAGGCCTCCAAGAGCCAGGCTGCCAGAGTGACACCTGCCCATCAGCTCTGGGAGGTGGAGGCTCCCTTGGGGTCCTGTGCCAGCGACGGCCCAGTTTCTGTGCCTGGTACCTGGTGTCTGCAGCCCTTCTCCTGTTCAGTCCAGGGGGTGGTCAGGGCTCTGACGAAGCAGTGAGCAGGAGGCACACCCAGAGTGTGCCAGGGTGGGGCCGGGGCAGGAGGGCTGGGTGGGGGTCAGCGGTGCCACGAGGCTTGCCCCGTGGTATTGGAGGAGCACAGAGCAGGCGTGCTGAGCAGATCGCAGATCAGGATGACAGGTGATGTTTTGTTCAACAGCCCCGGCTTAAGAGTGCGGGTGACAGGCGAGTCACTACAGAAGTATTCCGTCAGAAGGTGGAAATGCGGAAGATGGAAATGCAGTGTAAGCTTCTGAGAGAGGGAGAGAGAGAGAGAGAGAGAGAGGGAGGGAGAGAGAGAGAGCGAGCATGCGCTGCTCCTGGGTGGGCTGGTGACAGGGGAAAGTGTGGGGGAGGGCCTCAAAGGTGCTGGGCCCAAGGTAGGAGTTAAAGAGTGGGATTCACTAGTAGTCATTGCTGGTCCTTAGAGCCCAGCCTGCCCCACAGGGGAGGTGGCAGATGTGTGACAGCCGTCACTGAGCCAGTTTGGTGTTGAGGAAGTGAAATATGAGTCAACCGCCAGGAGCTCTGGGCAAAGGGCAGAGTTGTAGGGAGGGATGGTGCTGGGGGAGGGGGGAGGGTGCTGGGGGAGAGGGATGGTTCTAGGGGAGGGGCGGTGGTGCTGGGGGGAGGGAGGTGCGCTGGGGGCTCCTGGTTCTCCCTGCTCTGGGCAGACTCACTGCCTTCATGGGATTGGTGGCAAAAGACCTACGTGGTGAGGAGGGCTCGGGGCATGGTCAGGAAGGCACGGCAGGTCAGGGAGCCAAGGGGGAGTGGGTGGCCTCTAGTTGGGACCACCGGGTTGGACAGGCTGTGTCAGGCTCCACCTGGGCCGTCCGAGCATCTCTAAGCCAGACATCTAGCTGTGACTGTCGCGTGGGTGGGCCCTGGGGATCAGTCCCCACAGCCCCATCTGCAGCCAGAGCAGGTGCTGGGGTGGGGCAGGGAGGGTCCGGGTAATCCTGGGGACCACTGGAATCACTGCCAGCACTCAACGGGTGGGCAGCCTGCAGGTCGGCAGGGACAGAGCCCAGGTCAGCCATCTTTCCGCCCATCCAGGCGGTGCGGGTGCAGCGGGCGCCCATGGGCTCTGTGTGGCCGTGGGCAGCCTGGCTGGCTCTCAGGAGGGCCCTTGACGGGTGCGTGCCCTGTTCGTGCCCATGTCTGCAGGTGGGCCAGGCTTAGTGAGGCAAGAAAAGGGGGCCCTGGCCTCTGGCCAGCTGCTTTTGGAGCTTTTAACAGGCCCCACCCCTGATCTCTTCCGTTACACAGCCAGCGGCCGCCTTCAGAAAATCAGCGATTTCAGAGCCTGCTCCAGGTACCCCTAGTCCCTCTGTCCCCTGGGGTCCCTAGTCATTGACTGCTGGAGTCAGGGCCGAGCGGAGCCGGAGAGTGGCTCGAGCTGGACTGGCGCTGAAGCCTTCCTTCCACAAGTTGTGTCCAATGGGGGCCTGGGGCTGGTGACCAAGCCTCTCCTAGCGCCCCTTCTCTCCTCTGGCGTGGGGCCAAGGTTGGTGACAGCAGAGCTCCCTAAGCACTGCGATGTCGTGTGTACGGTGCTGACCCGGCAGTGACCACAGCTTGCAGCCAGCACGCTGGGCAGGGGCTGGCGCACAGCAGGGGCAGTCAGTGCCCGTGAGGGGGCTCCAGCTGGTACTGCTTGATGGAACCAGACTCCCTGGCTTGCGAGGGCTCCGGAGGACCCTTCTGCAGCTGGGAGACCTTGTCCCGATGTCCCACCAGTCCTGCCGACTTCCCCAAAGCCGGAGCCCTGGACAGGCCTGGACCTTGGGCTCCGGCCTCACATGGCCCAAGGGCAGATGGCCCCGTGGGGCCTGGGCTGGTTTGGGGCACAGGCCTAAGGCTCCCCAGGGAGACGGTGTGTGCGCTGTTCTGTTATCTGAACACCTGCTGGGGCCAGGGGATGTAGGGGGGCAGCTGCCACCCCCACAGCAACCCAGAAGGGGGCTGTGTCACCCCCACTGTGCAGGTAAGTGGGCACCTGAGAGGCCCCAGTGCGGCTACCTGCGGCACATGCCTGGTCGTTGCCCTAAGAGTCCGCTCTTTTCTGTTGGTTTAAGTATTTAAAAGAGTCGATGCTGTCTTCTCTCAGCCCTCCACTCGGGAGCCTCATGGTTGGACCCTGGCTTTTCTCACCTGCCCACTCCTCAGGTTTCAGGGTGACCCACTCCCCTCCGTGTGTGCAACCCCGAGGGCCCCACTGCACTCTGCCTGGACCACTGTGCCCCCACCCAGCAGCCTGGCAGCCTCCTCCCTCCGCCCCTAAGAGAGGCCTCCTGCTTGCACCTTTCTACACCTGTGCACCTTTCTACACCTGTGCACCTTCCTCCACCTGCAGGTTGTCAGAGCTCCCAGGGCCCCTCCACTCGCCCCTCCCCCACGACCATCCCCAGGACCCTTCCCACCAGCTGGTGTGTGTGTGTGCAGACGGGGGACCCCACTGTCTCTAATTTCCATAACCGTCTTGCAGGGTGGTCACCCTGCGAGAGCTGTGACTGCCCAGCCCAGGGGCATCCCACCCACTGTGGGCCCCACACCCCCACGCCCCTACGTCTGCACCAGCCACTGGGCAGCCTGAACGGCCTCGTACCTTCCGGGTCCTCTGAGTCGGGGGTGGGGGTGGGGGAGCTGAGCCCAGAATCTGGCTATGATGGCTCTGGAGGCACCAGACCACCCTGGGCTGAGAATCTTGGTGGGAAGCTTTACTGGGAAGTTGGAAGACAGATGGGGGGCTGAGTCGGGGTGGCAGGGTCTGTCCCAGTGCCTTCGCTTCCAGTCTGTGTGTTCCCCGGAGCTGCGAAGGTGCTGGGTGGTGAGTGCCCTGTGGTGGCTCGGCGGAGGGAGACGGGAGGGGAGCAGCCCAGGGCTGGGCACGGGTGAGTGCCACCAGCCACAGGGACGGGGCGTGGGCAGGAGCAGGTCAGCGGGATGGGGGAGAGTCCACAGCATTGTCTGAAGACAGCTGAGGATGGTGAAGGTTTCTAGTTTACAAAAACAGCGGGAGAAGGCAGGTGTGAGGGGTCCAGCCCGTGATTGGAAATCCCTCTTAATCTTAAATTCTCTCACCAGAGATTTAACAAGTTAATTAGGGAGAGGGGTGAGTGAAAATAAAAATAATAAGTTTACTGGTGCATCAGAAAATCGGGGTTTGTTGGTTTGCACCCCAGATCTACCAAAGCTGCCGGAGGCGGAGGCTGATAGCCAAAGCCCTGGCTTCCATCCCGAAGGGCCGTGCTCCCACCGCTGCACTCTACACTTGGCCGGGGCAGTCAGGAAGGGTCGTTGGTGGCTTCAACGGAGGTTGGGGCCAGCCCAGGTCTGGCTCGACTGCCGTCCCCTCCCGTAGCTGCAGGCTTCACGCGGCAGGGCCGCCGTCCATCCCCATGTCCCCAGCACTTGGCCGAGGGCCCTGCACAGATGTCCAGGGCATCGGGGCATGTTCTAGGGGAACCAGATGATACCGGTCACCCAAATCCAGATCTTGTCCCTGAGGCCCAGCTCCACAGGGCCACCGGGGCTGGGGTGGGCAGTGCCGCGGATGGGTGCGGTCCCAGCTCCCGCTGCTCTCTCCCCAGCTGACTTAATTGACAGATAAGTGTACTTCAAGTTGGGGAAGTGTGTATTTTTAAATAATTGACTACTTAGTTGTCTGATTAAAAGTAGTGAAGCCAGCTGTCTGCCCTGAGTCACAGGAGGCCCTGCCGCGGCTGAGCGACACGCTCAGTCACCCCGGGACGGGCTCTGCGCAGTTTGCTGAGTGTTCTCGCCACTCTGGCTGCATCAGTCCACACGCCTGCAGAAGCAGGCCTCAGCCCCCCATCCGTCTGTGGCTCAGTGGTGGTGACCAGGCCTGCGATGGCTGTAGCGCACCCCGGGTCCAGAGCTCTTGGCCGGGACCCACGCCCTGCACTTCTGGGACGTGGCCGGCACCGTGCGGGGAGCGCCTGGCGTCCTTCCTCGTTGCCGGCAATTGACTCTGCTGTGTCGAGTTTAATAATTTTGGCAATAAAAAGAGCCTATGTGACCTATTTATAAAGTATTTCGGAATCACTTACATGAATATTTTGTCCTAAATTCTGTATAATTAGAAGATTTAAAACCGCACATGTGATTATTTTTGTTCACCAACATAACCTAAATTGGAACTCTCCATGTGGGTTTTCAAAAAAGAAAGCATTTGAACGAAAACATAAAAGGAATTGATTTTATCTCCACTGGTCTCAAACGCTTGAGAATGATGTGTTTGCCTAAGTAGCACCGGAGCCTTGTTGACCGTGACTGGATTTGCGGACCTTTTCTCTTTACCAACAGCAGAAAGGTAAATGTTACCGAAACGTTGAAAAAGTCGTCGTAAGTTCTGACTTCGAGGCCTGATGAGCCGTTGCTGGTTCTCCTGCCCGGTCCCTCATCCCGGAACCCGCGGTGGGGCAGGAGCTTGCCTGCGGTGTCTCGCGCCTCTTACCTGCTGGGCCTGCCACACACCGCGGTGAAGCCCCCAGCAGTGCCCGTGGGGGCAGGCAGGGCTGGGCCTGCGTCGTCCAATGTGCCCGACTTCCCGCGGCAGGGTGCTGGGCGCTGGGACGGACTTCGCAGGGGGGAGGCTTGTGGCTGAGTCTTTCTCTTCCTCTTTTCACTGTTAGCGCCTCCAGAGGGTAGAATGGGATACCTCGTTGTCCTTGGGCCATGACGCGCTGCCATCATTGGTCCCTGCATGGTCCTCTTTTGTATGTTTAATGGGCACCCTCGAGCTCACCCTTGGATAGAAGCCAGGGTCTTGATGATAGCCACCAACTCGCTGGACAGGCCCCCAGCCTCCCCGCCCCTTGCTTCCTTGTGCTCGCCTTTCCCTGGCCCTGTGCCACACTGTCCCCTCCCGTGGCTCTATCGGCAGGGCCAGTGCCACGCTGTCCCCTCCTGCAGCTCCGCCCACAGGGCCGGTGCCATGCTGTCACCTCCTGCAGCTCTGTCTGCAGGGCTGATGCCACTGTTTCTTTGGAAGGACAGGTGGAAGTGGTCAGGGCAGACTGCAGGATGGAGTGGGAGACGATAAGCACATTCCAGGCCAGGGCAGGTATGCATGCACACAGGTGTGAGGGACCAGGTGTGTGCAGGGTTGCTGGGGTGTGTGGGGCACGCAAGGGTAGTGGCCAGAGAAGAGCTGGGCCAGGGGGAGGCTCCTGCCTCTTCTGGGGGCCTTCGGCAGAGGAAGGGGCGATGCCCGTGGGTGGTGAGGGACCCTTCCCCAGGGAGGGCAGGTGGTTCAGGAAGCCTCAGGTGCAGAGATGTCCAGGAGGGAAAGCAGAGCTTGATCTCAGGGCAGTTGGCCCTGGCGGGGGACAGAAGTCTGAGCTGCAGATGGAAGCTATGCTCCTGGGCCCGGGCAAGGTGGCGTCCCCTGGGGGTGAAGGGGGTGTTGGAGCCCTGCGAGCCCAGGGCTGCAAGGGGCAGCGCAGGGTGCCTGGGCTTGGAGGGCCACGCCTCCCCCTTTCTGAAGCGCTTCAGAGCAGGCCCGCTCTAACCTGCTCCGCCTCTGGCCAGCATGGTTTTGTCATCTGTGTTTTGGGGCTGGTGACCAATGCTTAGGCCCTGGGACCTTTTGATGTGAACCAGGTTTATTTCTGCTGCTCTGAGTAAGGTGCTAAGTCAGCACAGTGCTGCGCCTGTCCCTCGGACTGCGCGCCCGGCCGTGAGGTCTGCACCCTCCCCCCATGCCCTGGGCCCCTCGCCCCAGGTTTGGCGAAAGGAAGCTGGGGCAGGCACGTGCAGGGGCGTTTTTCAAGCCGTCAGGTCAGACTTGGAAACTAGAGACAGAAACCAAGGAACACAGCAGGTCTCAAGCCTCAGGTCTCTGGAACAATCCAAGGGGTGATTTGGGGAAGTTGGCCATGAGGACGGGTTTCTAGTTTGGCCGCCCTTGGAGGTAGGTGCCTCTTCTTACTTTGGTTTCCTGGGTCGTGAATCTCACTTTAATGCCACACGAAGGGTCCCGCACCTGCAGGACCCTCATCTTGTAGCCCACGGGGCTGGCCCTGTTTCTGGAAGAGTGAGCTGGTGCCCCCAGCGGTCTGGGCCAGTCTGGGCCCCGTGGTAGCAGGGGTGCAGGGGGCCCAGAGGCGGAGAGTTCTGAGAGGAAGACACGCTCCCGTCGGGGCAGCTCAGCCCTCCGAGAGGGTCGGCCCCTCTTGCTGCCCCTACACCCTGACCCCTCCTGGTCCCCACTCCCAGCCACCGGGGGACCAGCTTTTCTGGCTAGTGCCTTCCCCAGAATCATCGTGGTCACCCCCGCAGCTGGTCAGATGGGGCCAAGATGCCGCCACACAGAGAAAACAGGGCCTGGCCACCCAGGCAGGTGAGCACTCCGGCAGGTGAGCAGCCCATCTGACAGGTGCAGGGGTGGCTCCTGCAGGTCCCAGGGGTGGCTGCCAAGCCAGGTCCTCCAGGTGACAGGCCTTACATCCGCTCTCTCCTTGCCTGGGCTACCTTCCCAGCTCGCCCAGGGAGGCTGAGGAGGTGGCGTCAGGGAAGCAGCGGGAGCTGCTGAGGGGCTTGCACAGGGTGAGGGGTCTGCCGTCCTGCGAGAGGGGCCGGCCAGAGCCTGGTGCTCTCCTGCTCGCAGTGTTGACCCGGTGTGTTAGGACGGATTTACTTTCTCGAAATTCACTTTGTGGACACATTGTTGGAATCGTTTGCATAGTTCCAGATCAGCGCCACGCGGGGAGGGCAGAGGGCCTCCTGACGGCGGTTTCTGTCTACTGCTTCTGCCCGGGTTGACTGCGAGGGCGCAGACTAGCTGGGCCCAGCTCCCTGCGAGCCGCCTAGGGCTTGGTGCCATATTTGGCTAAATCACATTTATGATGCTGATAGCCATCAGTTTCCACAGGTGCAAGTGTGGCCAGGATGACAGATGTCACCAGCGGCCCTGTCCACGGAGCCAGGCTGCCTGGCTGCAGGACCGAAGCCTGAAGTTGGCCTTGCCACCGTCCCCACTGTGGGTGGGGTCTGGGGTCTCGGGTCTCCTGGGGTGCTGTGTGCTTGGCAAGGGCATGGATGGTCGCGCTCTTCTCAGTAGAACCAGGTGATGGGATTTTTGTTTCCTGTTGGAATTTGGAGATTAGGCCCGAAAGGCAGCATTCTTTGGTCAACTTGGGGCCTTTTTTCCACCTGTCACTGAGACCTCCCCTCCTTTGCGGACCTTCCATGGCTTCAGGGTTGACTCAGCTGCCACCTCCAGGGGGGAGTGGAACCACCCTTCTCAGAGTTGCCTGTCAACCTGCTAGTCTGGTTACGCCAGGGCTCCACACCTGCTTTCGATGAGTCCTGCCCTCCCCTGGGAATCGGCCCCTTGGCTGCGAGCATGCAGGTGGCTCCAGCGCTGGGGAGCAGGAGGGAGAGGGTTCTCTTGCTTCTGGGCCTCGTGGGTGCCAGGCATAGGTGGGGAGCCAGCGCACAGACCAGCTTGCGCTCCGCAGCCTGTGTCCTTCCCGGCAAGGCATGCTACAAAGCAAGGCTGTTTGGAAGAGAGGTTCTTTTGGTTTAATGTTTACGAGATTGGGTTCTTCCAAGGGGAAAATCATCTGAAGCTCCCAAACCTGTGGGCATGAGAGGATGTGGTGAGTTGGGGTCTTATTTAGATCCAGAGGAACTTCATCGAGTGATGTTTCTCTCTCACCTTTCTCGAGTTTCAGGTGATTTTCTGGCGTGGTTTTAATTAGGACAAAAACAAGTACAGTTTTATTTGCAAGTTACTATTCTGGGGGCAAGTTTATACAAGATGTAGGTTTTTTTTGGGGGGGGGTGTTTACAATTATGTGCTTGTAGAACTTGCCTTCAGGATGCAGCAGGAGGTGGCATGTTCTGGTTAGTTGCATTTTTTTAGTCTGTAAGGGTTTGGCATTGGTGGCCCTTTTTGGTGAAAATTCTAGTGAGATGTTTGGGTCTCTTATGCTGCTTTGGTAAGTGGAGGCAGGACAAATGGGTGGAGGGCAGGAGAGGGAGGGAGTTGGGGTTGCCGTGTTGCACACTGGCCTTCATTGCCCAGGGTTCTCGCTGCGGAAGGTGTGGGACATTGTCCAGGCTGGGTCCTCGCCTGGAACCCTTCGAGTCACTTGCTTTCCTACATGTAAGGAAATGCAATGCCGGTTACTGGTTTGCTTTGCTAGGATTTGCTGACTATTGGATCCTGGCTTGTTGATGGTTCTAGGTAGTTGAGGTGTGTGTGGGGTCCATTTGGGGGCAGGAGCCAGTCCGGAATGTTGGGGAGACTCCGAAGTCAGCCAGGGCCCGGGTTGCAGCTCTGGGCCCCTCGAGGGGTGAGTATACCTGAAATCGGACACGGGAGCTGCGCTGAAAGCCGAGTCCTCAAACCGCGTGAGCAGGGTGGGGAGGACCAAGCGGGCCTCGTCCCCACAGTGCCTTTATGAGCTACAGCCCATTTCAGGCTGGGACTGAAAGAAGAGGAGTGGATGGGGCCGGAGCCGTGAGCAAGGGCTGGCGTGTGCGGGAAATGTTGCCACCGTGGACAGAGCCGCTGCCACACCTGGAGGGCCGGGGTGTGAGCTGGCCGTGCAGCCCCCCGGAGGAGGTGGGTCTTTGGCAGGAGGGGGAGGCGGAGACTGAGCTGGAGGGTCAGATCAGGACAAGCTGAGACCTTGAGAGAGCCCCTGGCGCACAGGAGTAGAGTTTTGGCACCTGTGTGGACAGATGGGGTGGGTGGGGGCCCGGCTAGCTCTGCTGAGAGCTGCCCGGGCAGGGCCTGTGTGTGTGTGTGTGTGTGTGTGTGTGTGTGTGTGTATTTGCGTGATTAATTACGTAACTCGGAGATGGCTCTTGGCTCTTCAAACCTTAGCCATTATTTTCATAGTTGTGCTTTTAGATGCTGATTTTTTTTTAAGTGCAAAATTACCTAGCAACCTGTGGTTAACGTACTAGCTCAGTTCTCTGATATGAGTCTCAGTTCTCTCCGGAAGATGGAGAGAAACATTTCCACAGCTCGGGCCCAGGAAGCACGGTAGGCTGCACACGCCGCGGAGTCTCTCAGATTTGGTGCAGTTAAGCAGAGCATGCTTTGATTTTTAATTGCTTTTGCAGGGAAGTGGCCGGCGGGAGGCTCTCCCCACGTGGGGACTCCTCTCACCTGCGAGTCAGTGAGAATCCCAGGTGTGTCTGGCCACCCGTGGCGTGTTCTCCCTGTAGAATTGTCTGTACAGCGGGGACTGCAAATCTGATCCTACCTTAAAGCATGCAGGAAAGCTTGCTGTTTACAAAATGATTTGTCAAAGGTCCCGCGAAGAGCGGAGGAGTCCTTTAGTCATAAAAGCATTCGTCCCAAAGTGTCTGTTCTGGAAATCGACTGTTTTACGCCTTGATTTCTTCAGGCCAGTGATAGCTGTGCTCTCCTTCAAGAGAAAGCCACCTGCTGATAACTGGTTCCCGCAGTCGTCACCTGGCGCTGTCACCCTATTCTAGTGGCAGGATGTCAAGCCCCTCTTGGGGGTCACCCCAGAGCCTCAGCAAGGAGGGGGTGAAAGGAGGGGCCCACCGCAGGCTCCCACAGGGGCACATGCTGCCTCGGGGCCTGGGCTGCGTGGGGTGCTCAGGCCGCATCTCTGGTCTCCCCTTCTTCCTTCTGGGTACGTATTGCCCCATGGTGTCTCCTCCCACGTCCCCTGCGTCCCTTCGTTCCCAGGCGGGTGTCCCAGGACGGCGGAGCAGCCTGACTCCAGGCTCTCGTGGTCCCTTTTCCAAAGGGGCTGTGATCTGCCTGCTGAGTTATTAATGGTTTATCCGTCCCCATGGGGTCCCCTCCGCTGTGAGGCAGAACGTGCGACCGGCAGCGCCTCCCACTGGGGCGGGTTGTTCCCCAGGGAGAGCACAGGGCCCTTAGGAAAAGAGGGAGGAGGGATATTGGGTGACAGGCCCCTCAGCGGGTGCAGCATGCGCGTGCGGGTGCAGAGGCGGGTGTGGGGAAGACAGCGGTGCCGGCGGCAGGTGCATCCGTGAGCGCCCCGGTGTGTGAGAGCACAGGCGCCTCAGGACTGATGTGCTCCTTGGATGGAGACATTCCTGTGGACTGTGGGAGTCAGGAAGGGCTTCCTGGAGGAGGAGCCTCACGTGGCCCCTGAAAGGGAGGCAGGAGGGGAGGGCGTTTGTACCAACGGTGGTCCAGACGATGGCGGTGCGTTTGGGAGACCAAGGATTTGCTGAGGCGAGTGATCGGGCGGGACCTCTGAGGACCCGTGGGGTGTCCAGCTGTGTGCAGAGGATGGTGCTACTCTGACAGTGACCCGGAGGCTGCCCGTCCTTGCGGGGTTTTACCCTTGGCCCGAGCGCGAAGGGTGAGGAGGTGGAGGAGGGGTGAGGTGTCTGCCTGGGGAGTGTGTGGCTTGGGCGGCACTGGGGGTGGTGTGTGGCTTTGGGGCCTGTGGGTGTCCGGGAAGCGCTGGTTAGGAACGTGGCTGCCGTCCTCTTGCTGCTTGGTTCTCTGTGCCTCAGTTTCCTCGTTCAGAAAGGGGGGTGATTTCCACCTGCTACAGGTGTGAGGACGAAGTTAGGTGGCTGAGGACCCCGTGGCCCTCAATCCGTGGCCTGCTCGTCCCACCATCCTCTGGCGGGGGCCCCTCTCGCACACGGGTGACCCGAGGACCAGGGCGGATCGGGGCAGGGTCCATTGCCCTCCGTCACCCTGGTCGCGTTCCAAACCGCTGTGCCTGTCCTGGCACCTGGCCTCTTGGTGGTCTCCAGCCTGTCGCCTGCCTGGCCCCGGGGACCTGCGTCCCCCACTCAGCCTGGGGCGGGAGGTGCGGACCCTCAGGCCAGTGGCCGACCCTCTCCTGAGCTACGCCCCACTCTGCTCTCTTCCATCCCTTGCCCGACAGAGGCTGTGCCAGGTGCACTTTGTGGTTTGTTGCAGAGGCCACCCCCCGAACCCCGGACTGTGACCCACGGCCGACTCAGTGCCACGTGTGTGGGTCAGGGCAGGTGGTGCAGGGTGCGGTGGAGACAGACCCCACCAAACGTGAGTACCTTGGAGATTGGATCAGGACCGTGATGGGCTGTGGCCAGAAATAAGATGGGTGCCCCAGCTGGCCCCTTGGGAAGTTGTGTCTTTGGCCATCCCTCTGCCGCCCTGCCTGCCCCTGGCATCTCGGGTTGTGCGCGTGAACACCGCTCCCCACCAGGGTCCAGCTTTGGTCGCCCCGGGCCTGGGTCTTGGTCAGAGGTGGTCGGTGGGCTGACCGGGCACAGTGTCCACCTGCGAGGCCCCTGGAATCTCGGGGGCAGGCTGGTGGCTCTCACACTTTTTGTTCTCGTCTCGGACCCCCTTACAGTCTGAAGTTGTTGAGGACACAGAGAGCCTTTGTGTACGTGGGCTGTACTTGCTGCTCTTCACTGTGTTAGAGCTTGAGACTAAGACATTAAAAAGTATATGTTAATTTATACCAACTATAAACCTATTACGTTAAATAGCATATTTTTATTAAAAAATCACTATTAAAAAAAATCAGTGAAGAAGAAAGGGCAGTGGCGTTTCGCGGCTCTTCCTCGGAGTCTGGTTTGAGGGAAGGCAGCTGCGTGGCCTCTTGGCGTCTGGGTCCTCACGGCCGGAGCCGCGGGGAGCAGGCGGGAAGGCAGACGTCCAGGACCGTTACCAGCGTGGTTGACCCGTGGGTCCCCCAGGGGTTTCTCAGCCACTTTGAGAACTTCTGGGTTAGGCACTGGGCGAGATTCGCTGCCATGTGAAGGAGGGTATTTTCTGTTTTTTGGGTTTTTTAAAAAAGAAAATCCTTTGTATTTCTTT
>NW_012150619.1:1587505-1588740 GCF_000956105.1 Propithecus coquereli | reverse complement strand
ATTAATTTCTTTCTATTTTTAGTAGAGACGGGGTCTTGCTGTTGCTCAGGCTGGTTTCGAACTCCTGAGCTCAAACAATGCGCCTGCCTCGGCCTCCCAGAGTGCTAGGATTACAGGCGTGAGCCACCATGCCCGGCTGGAACTTCTTTAAAATCCACCTGGCTCACCCATTCATTTGCTGCCAGTTCGTTCTTTTTTTATTATTGAGGTAAAATATGCATATATAATTTATCATCGTTACCATTTTATTTTATTTATTTATTTATTTATTTTTTTGAGACAGGGTCTCACTCTCTCACTCAGGCAGGAGTGTAGTGGCATGGTCCTAGCTCACTGCGGCCTCCAACTCCGGGCTCAAGCCGTCCTCCTGCCTCAGCCTCCTGAGTAGCTGGGACTACAGGTGCATGCTGCCACGCCTGGCTAATTTTTAAATTTTTTGTAGAGATGGGGTCTCGCTATTGCCCAGGCTGGTCTTGAACTGCTGGGCTCGGGCCATCTCCCAAAGCGCCGGGATTACGGGCATGAGCTGCCCTGCCCGGCCCATCTTTGCCATTTTTAAGTGTGCACTTCAGTGGTCCATTTTTGTTCTTTTCCTCCTCATCCCTCCCTCTCTCTTGCCCTTCCTGGCCTCTGGTAGCCACCAGTCTTCTCTCCATCTTCACGCGGTCCACTTTTTAGCTCCCACCTGCGAGCGAGAACAGGTGGTATTTGTCTTTCTGCGCGCGGCTTATTTCACTTAACATAATGACTTCCAGTTCCGCCCCTGCTGCCACGCAGGGCGGGGTCCGTGCTTGTTCGTGGCTGGGTAGTATTCCCCCGTGCGTGTGTGCCGCGCCTGCCTTATCTGTCCACTGACGGCCCCAGCGAGCGTCCGTATCTGGGCTGCTGTGAGTGGTGCGCGGGTGTCTCTTCCACGTACCGACTTCCTTTCTTTCGGACACACACCTTGCGGTGGGACTGCTGGATTACATGGCATTTCTGTTTTTAGTTTTTCGAGGAGCCCCTGGGCTGTGCCCCATGGCTGCCGCACTAGTTTACATCCCACCAGCCCTGCACGAGGGTCCCCTTTCTCCACATCTCGCCAGCATGTTGTTCCCTTTCTGATACAAGCCGTTTTAACTGGGTGCCATGGTATCACCATGGTGTGGATTTGCATTTCTCTGATGATTAGTGATGTTGAGCATTTTTTCCATATACCCAGTGGCCATTTGTGTGTGCTCTTTTGAGAAATGACT
>NW_012150619.1:1584198-1587455 GCF_000956105.1 Propithecus coquereli | reverse complement strand
AAAATGTAATTTTAAAATTTAGTTTACTGCAGAGTAGTTCATACATTCCAGATTCAGAATTCGGAAGGGGTTAAAGCTTCGGTGGCTTCAGCCCCAGTTCCTGTGTCCAGAGGCCACCGCTGGGACCACTGCTCCTGCCGGCCCTCCCAGGGCAGCTCTCGAGCACGTTTCTGTCTTTTTTTTCCTCCCCCTCCCACCCCTGTTCCTTGCTGGTGGGCGCCGGTGTGCATGGGGTGGGCTCTCCAGACCAGTGTGTGTGGCCGTGCCCTGTGGGCAGACTCGGATGGGGCCTCCAGCCTTTTTCTGCTTCCATGGAAACGACGCGGCTTGGAGCCAACCCTGCGCCTGCGTCGTACCTGGGAACGACGTAGTAACTTCAGTGGTCATTGCAAAGTTGCCTCCACGCCGCTCTCGCAGCGGACAGACCCCTTTCCTGGGGCCCTGCGCCCACACACACTGTGCCTTCTGCCAGTCTGTTAGGGAAAGGGTTTCTCAGTGCAATTGAATTTGTATTTCTCTCCTCAGAAGGGAAGATTGATCATCTTCTCGTACGTTAAAGAGCTATTTGTTATTTCTTTTCTGTGAACTGTCCACATCTTTTGCCCGCTTTTCTCCCGGGCTGTTTATCAACGTTGGGCAAATTAATCCTTTGTGATATGGGCTGAAGTGTTTTTTCCCAGCTGGTCATTTATCTCTGACTACTTATGGAGGTTTTGCCTTGCAGAAATTTGTTTTTGATGTACATCTGTCTTCCCCTGTGTTTCACGTCTCCCCTGGAAAGGCCTCATGAATTCAGTCCCAAGGTGAGGAATATCCCCCCGCGGCTACGTTTGCTAGTTTAACGCTTCCATTATTCTACATTCAAATCTCTGGTCCGGTTTGAATTTGTTTAGGGAGGTGCGAGGTACGAAGCCAACATTATCTTATTCCAAGTAGCTTCTCGGTGTTCCAGCATCATTTGTTGAATAATTTATCTCTTCCCCTCCTGAGCGCAGTTGGGTCTGAGTCTATTTCTATACATTCTAGTTTGCTGCGTGGCTCTGCTGTCTGTTCATGCGCCATTAACACACTTTTTAAAAAAGAAATGGGGTCTTGCTGTGTTGCCCAGGCTGGTCTTGCTCTCCCAGCCTCAATTAAAGCACTTTTGAAATGGCTGCAGCCCCATCACATTTTATTACACGGCAGAGCTGGCCTCCCCTCGTCTTGCTTTTCAGAATTTTCCCGGTTGTTTGGCTTATTTATTTTTCCTTATAAAGCTTAAACCCAGCTTGTCTTGATTCCTCTGAAATCTTTTTTTTTTTTTTTAAGGGAAATCATGTTAAATTTATAGATTATTTTAGAGAGGATTTTTTTCCTCTGTCTCAATTGTGATAAAATATACGTAACAAAACCTACCATCCTAACCATTTCTAAGTGTTAGGATGCGGCATCGAAGTGGTAGTTCCGTGGCATTAAAGCACATTCTCGTTGTCATGCAGTCATCACCCCCATCTAGCTCCAGAACTTTCTCATCTCCCCAAATGGAAACTCTGCACCCGTTAAATACTGACTTCTCCACTCCCCGATCTCCCAGCCCTGGCAGCCACCGCTCTGCTTTCCGCCTCTCTGAACTTGACCCCTCTGGGGACCTCATGAGCGCAGTGTCACGGTATGTGTCCTTTTTGACGGGCTTATCTCACACAGTGTAACGTCCTCTAGGCTCTTGCGTGTTGGAGCAGGTGTCGGCGTTTCCTTCCTTGTTAAGGCCAAATGATATTCCATCCTAGGGACAGACCACACCGTGTCCGTCCGTCTGTAGGGGGCGCCTGCCTGGGTTGTCTCCACTCTTGGCTGCCGCGAACACCGGTGTGCGGGACCCTGTGATTTCGGTTCTCCTGGATGTGCGCCCGGCAGTGGGACTGTCGGGTCACGTGGTAATTCTGGTTTTGGATTTTTGAGGCACTGCCGTCCTGTTTTCCCTGGGGCTGCGGTGACCCTGCCCAGCCTGGGAGCTGGAAGTCAGGCCGATGCGTTGGCCTGAGAATACAGAGGACCCGCAGCTCCAGCGTCTGGGGCCCTGTCCCCAAGCGGTCCTGGTGGCGGGCAGGAGCCAGGACACCCTATGCTCCATCCTCCAGCTCCTAACGGCTGTGACACCCCTTCCTGAGCCTCCGTTTCCTCTTCTCTTTGAAAAGGGGGTCGTGGTAAGAGCAGCTCCTGGTTACTGAGTTCTCAGCACAGGCCAGGCCGGAGGACGGGTGTGTGCGGGTCTGCGAGGGAGGCTCGAGCAGGTGCTTGTCCTCCAAATTGCGGCAGGGTGGGACGGGACTAGCCACACTCCTGCCTGCGCTCTGCGCCCACGAATCCCGATCTGCCCGCATGGCTCCGTGTCCACGTGATTTCCTCCGGTGCTTCTGCGTCCCTCCTCTGGCTGGAAAGGGCCGAGTGCCCCGCCGAGGGCTTGTCTGCTCCCACCGGCTCCGTTCTGCCTTGTGCTGGCAAAAGGACTCCGCAGGTGGCACCCCTGCCTGTTTCCGAGCGCCCTTCCTCCCGCCGCCCCCTCTGCGTCCCAATACCGAGAGGCGTGTCCCGCCGGCAGTGGGTGCTCACTGAACATTCCGTGGCTGACTCAGCTGTCACTGTCTCTGCCCAACGTCCAGCACCCCAGTGCAAGCCTCGCTGCCCGCCTCACACCTCTCTGACGCAGTCCTGCCGGGTTGATGGTCCCGTCCAGCCTCTGGGTGCAGCACGCTGCTTGCCCACTTGTCGGGGCCCACGTGGCCTTGGGCCAGCAGGAGGCTCTTCTGTGAGACTGGACTCCCGGGCCACACCGGGCTGGCGGTTGGTTACCTGGGTGGCAGGTGCACGGCAAACCTTGAATGTCTTTGACTTTGCTTTTAACATATTTGTTCTTATTCTCTGGACCTTGAGTTTTGCAGCCCTGGGCTATGGTGGCTGCCTTGGCCAGCCTGGCTTTCGGCAGTCCTGCTGCCAGCCGAGCAGGAGCCCGGGTCCACCTTCTCCTTGCCGTGTGTTGCTTTAAACAAGGAAAGCGCTCCACGGCAGTGTGCTGCCCTGTGTCCTGGGGCTTGGTCTGCGTGGGACAGTCCTGGTAGGCCTGGCTAGGCCTCTTGGCCTCAGCTGGGCCACATTAAAAAAAAAATAGAAGTTACGGGAAGGGAAGGTAGTGGTTTGGAGGCTCTTTTCACGTGAGAGGTTGTTCAAGGCCCGTGCATTTGCTTTGCTGCTAGGTTTGCCCAGGGACTAGGAACTTCTTT
>NW_012150619.1:1491113-1582840 GCF_000956105.1 Propithecus coquereli | reverse complement strand
TGGTGTGGATTTGCATTTCTCTGATGATTAGTGATGTTGAGCATTTTTTCCATATACCCAGTGGCCATTTGTGTGTGCTCTTTTGAGAAATGACTGTTTGGATCTTTCGCTCCTTTTAAACTCAGATCTTTTATGTTTTTGCTATTGAGTTGTTTGGGCTCCTTTTATATTCTGGCTATTAGGCCCTCGTCAGGTGGATAGTTTGCAGAGATTTCATTCTATTCTGCGGGTTCCATTCACTGTGTCGATTGTTAACCTTTAATGTACAGACACTTTTTAGCTCGACGTGATCCCAGCTGTCTGCTTTTGCTCTGGTGGCCTGTGCTTTTGAGATCTTACACAAAATCTTCACCCAGACCCATGTCCTGGAGTGTTTCCCCAGCACTTTCTTCTAGTAGTTTCAGAGTTTCAGCTCTTAGATTTGAGTCTTTAATCTGTTTTGATTTGACTTTTGTGTATGGTGAGAGATAGGGGTCTAGTTTCATTCTTCCGCACATGGATGTCCAGTTTTCCCAGCACCATTAATTGACGAGACCGCCCTTTCCCCACTGTGGGTTCCTGGCACCTTTGTCCAAGATGAGTTAGTCGTAAACGCATGGATTTCCATCTGGATTCTCGATTCTGTTGCATTGGTCTCTGTGTCTGTTTCTATGCCAGTACCAGTACCGTGCTGTTTCGGTTACTACAGCTCTGTGGAAAATTTTGGAGTCGGGTAGTATGACACTTCCAGCTTGGTTCTTTTTGCTCAGGATTGCTTTAGCTGTTGGAGTCTTTTGTGGTTCCATGTAAATTTTAGGATTTTTTTTTTTTTCTATTTCTGTGAAGAATGTCATTGGTATTTTGTTGGGATTGCATTGAATCTATAAATTGCTCTGGGTAAAGTTGTCATTTTGACAGTATCCATTCTTCTAGCCCACGAGCATGGAATGTCTTTTCATTTCCTTGGTGTCCTCCTCTTTTCCTTGTGTAAATCTTTCACTTCCTTGGTGAGGTTAAGTCCTGGTATTTTCGGTGTTTTTGTAGCTCTTGTAAATGGGATTGCGATCTTGATTTTTATTTCAGATTGTTTGTTGTTGGTATATATAAGTGTCACAGATTTCTGTATGTTGATTTTGTATCCTACAATCCTATTGCATTTGTTTATCAGTTCTAACAGTTGTTTGGTGAGTCTTTAGGTTTTCTAGGGATAAAGTTACGTCATCTACGAACAAGGCTAATTTGGCATCCACATTGGAAGGGAGGAAGTCAGATCAGCCTTGTTCGCGAGAGGCATCCACCTTGCTGCCAGTTCTTTGGTGCCAGGCCGTGGGCTGGGCCCCGGGGACGTGCCACTCTGCTGGTCGGTCAGGCCCATGGTGCGTTGGATGCTGCATTGCCAAGCTGGAGTGCTCTGGGCACGAGGAATAGGCCGTCCTGGGAGCTGGGAGCGCTCCTGGGAAGGATGACTGGGGGCTCCAGGTAGGAGGAGGTGCTCGGGGCTGGCTCCTGGTTTTACTAGGTTTTTGTCAAGGGTTGTCAGTTTGTCACTAGGGAGTAAGGGGCCCCTCCCTGAAGCCTGTGGGGTGGCCTGGCTGCTGTGAGGTGTGGACAGGGCCTCTGCTGGTGGCTGCTCAGAGCTGGTTCTCCTCCCAGTGCCCTGAGTCACACCCTCCTTGCCGGCTCCTCTGCCTTGAGTGGGACACGAGATGGGGGAGAACAAGAGGGTGGATGGCGACGCGTGGGGTGCCCTCAGTGAGATTCTTCTGGCCCCAGGAACATGGAGATTGTCCAGACTGCCACGACCTCACTTCGGGCCATGCCTTGTCCCATACCCTTTCCTTAAGAGGACTCTATGGACAGCAAGGCCACGTGAGAGTGGTGTCACCCGCGCCCACAAAGTAGGACCCCAGTGCTTATCAAGGGCTGAGGCTCCTTCTGGCCTGCCCAGCCCCCTTTATTTTTTATTTTTTATTTTAGAGACAGGCTCTCTGTTGCCCAGGTTGGAGTGCAGTGGATCGATCATAGCTCGTTACAGCCTTGAACTCCTGGGCTTAAGCCATCCTTCTGCCTCAGACTCCCGAGTAGCTGGGATTATAGGTGCGCACCACCACACCCAGCTAATTTTTCTATTTTTTGTAGAGATGGGGTCTTGCTATGTTGCTCAGGCTGGTCTCAAACTCCTCGCGTCAAACGATCTTAATGCCTCGGCCTCCCAAAGTGCTGGGATTATAGGCGTGAGCCACCGTTCCCTGTCCTGACTGGCTTTAGTGGGTTAGTGAGTTCTGGGACCTATTTGAGAGTTCTTGTTCTGCTAGCCATTTATGGCCCTAGGACAGCGGATAGTCAGCTATGGCTCAGAGGCCAGACCCCACCCACTGCCGCCTGTTTCCTCCTGTTTTTGTAACTGATGGTTTGTTGGCACACAGCTGCCCATTGTGCACTCCAGCAGGGCTGGGAAGTTGTGCAGAGGCCGTATGGCCGCCAGACCTCACATACTTTCTACCTGGCCTTTTACGGAACAGATTTGCTGAGCCCTGCTCGGGAGCTGCGTCCTGCGCATTCTCTCTGTCGCGGCCTTTGATGCTGAAACATGCTTGGAGAGCAGCCTGCTCCCTGGCAGCTGGGAGCCAGCACTGCTTTCGGCTTTCAGGAACTTGGACAAGGGCAGTGGCAGGAAGACGTGACGAATCCGGGGAATCCGGAAGGTGCTTCCTTCCAGCTGTCCTGTTGGCTGGATCTTCCCAAGCCCTGGTTGCTAAGAGTGGTGGAGAGAGTTGGGAAAAGCAATGCTTCCACTAGAAATGAATTCTTATGTATGTTTCCTATAGCTTAGTTTATTTGCATATATAACACAGAGGTTTTTGCTTGCCTACTTGCTGCTAAAGTGTAGGTTCTCTTGCTAGCTTTGTTCGCTTAAATAAATATCCGTGTGATCACTCTGCCAGGCTCCCCACCCAAGCTTATAGGCAGAGGGGCCTGTGAGTCATCGCACAGTATGATGAATGCATTAATAGAGGCATATGCTAGGAAGGGCAGGGCGGCTGGTGCTGAGATGCCCCTGAGGCTGTCCTGGGGTTCAGGCAAGCTCAGGCTGTGGGGTCCAGTGGAGACAGGTAATGTTCCTGTAGTGCCACTTCTGTCTTACCCTGCCTCCCCAGCCTCAGTTTCTCCACGTGTCATTTTAACGGCAGCTCTTCCCTTTGTTACTGCTGGCCAGGCACGTTGCTGAGTCCTTCCCTGCACTGTTTGACGCTGTCCTCTAACAGCTGTCTGGGGAGGGACCCCTACCTGGGGTCTGCGGCTGTGGTCGTCAGGGTCTGGCTGTGGGCTGCTGCCAGCTGCCGCACCACCTGTGCTCGCGATGGTCAGGTGGAGTAGCTCAGCACGGAGGCCCCTCCCCGAGGGTTCTCCACGCCCCGTGGTACTTAGGGCATTGGAACAGATGTGGCACAGCCCACGCTTGGTGCTGGAGGCATAGGAGGGCTAGGATTTGATCCCTGACTCTGGTTAGGCGAGTGCCCCCTTAGCCATCCCTCGGCTGCGGTGGTGTGTGATGGTGGCCGTAGCTCCCCCTGGCAGGGTGATGTGACTGAGGGTGGGGGCAGCTTGGAGCAGGTGAGTCACCCTGTGGCTGGGAAGGCCGGCTTGGACAGAGAGATGGCTTGGACAGCGTCCCGGAGGCAGGGGAGATCCTGGCACCTCCTATGGGCACCTGTGTGGTGATGAGGACAGGGTTTGAGGATGGGGGGCCCCCGAGTCAGGGACAGCCCACCCCCAGAGGCTCAGGTGCAGTGTTCCCAGGTGCCCCCTCCTGCCCTGGAGATGGCCTGCCTGGCCCCATGTAGGTGTGGCTGTCTGAGAAGCTGTCCGTTGAGCCCCCAGGAACTCTGGTCTTACATCCAGACCTTATCTCCTATTTCGTGTGTCTGTCCCCTGAGCCTGTCGGGGAGGGGGCGGGTGAGTGGGAGGGTGCCAGTGTTCACTGAGCCCTGCTCCCTCCGTGGCTATGACAGCTTGAGAGGAGGGATCTGGAGCTGGCTGCTAAGTTTTCAGGAATTTCGTGAGTTGGCCATTAATATAAATGAAAGTATATAAACTTGTAGTTAGATAAATTACCTTGAAAATGAACGTATTAAATACTCGAAACTCATCATTTCTGAATTATTTCCCTCCATTTTACTGTCGCGTGTGCTCCTGGGGTTATCTGGTCTGTTGTGTCTGTGTGGCGGGACGTCACGCAGTGGCCAGAGCGGGAGTGTTTACGCCCAGGGAATGGCAGCTGCTGCAGATCAGGGCGTGGCTGCTGGTCGTGTGGCTCATCTGGACTTAGGAAAGTGACGGGGACGATGCTGATATGCAGATTGAAGTTAAAATTGTGCGATGTCTGTAGCCGTTCACGATGAATGGGCTGCAGACACGAGGGGAATACTCTGCCGTTAGAAAACACTTAGCTCTTTCAGCAAGAAATCTCCTCATGTCAGACTAACAAGGTTTTTTTTTTTTTTTTTTGAGACAGAGTCTCACTCTGTTGCCCGGGCTAGAGTGAGTGCCGTGGCGTCAGCCTAGCTCACAGCGACCTCACACTCCTGGGCTCAAGCGATCCTCCTGCCTCAGCCTCCCAAGTAACTGGGACTACAGGCGTGCACCACCATGCCCGGCTAATTTTTTCTATATATTTTTAGTTGTCCAGATAATTTGTTTCTATTTTGTTTAGAGACTAACAAGGTTTTGGCACATAGCTTCCTTTTTTACCTCTGTTGTGGTTTGTTAACATGAACAAAAACACCAGCCAGCCTCCCTGTCCCGCCCGCTGACCGTGGCGGCTGTAGGTTGGTTGTGCCTACGGGAGTCGAGCATCCTGGAGACTCAGCTGGCTGCCAGAGCTTACGCTGGAGAGCGTCGCATGTTTTACTATTATGTATCAACCTCTGCTGCGCGTAATAAACGTGTGACATATGCCTGTGCACGTAGGTTCCTCGGGGGCCGGCCCTTACACATTAACCAGCTCCTCCCTGCGCCGTGGGCAGGCTCCCAGGTCACGGAGGAGGAAGTGGAGGCCCACGCAGCCCCTCCCAGCTGTCCGTCCTCCCGCTGGGCCACCCTGGCCGTGGGGTCTCAGAGCTGGTGGTATCTCAGGCTGGTATCGGCGGCACCCCAGGGTGTGCCCAGCCCTGTGCCGGCCCTTTAGCCCCCCAGAGAGCTTTCCTGCTACAGCGCAGACAGCACAGTTCCCCCTACAGGGGGTTTTGGCCTGACCTGAAAGGCCCCGAAGATGCCTCACCCAGGGAAGAAAGTCAAGCCTCTTCCCGGAGAAACATCCCAGATCGTTGAAGCCTTGCAGTTAAATTTTTTTGTAAGTTTTTGTGGATTTGGGGGCCATGTGCTTTGGCAGGGCCCAAGGGCAAAGTCCCTTGGATGTCCCTTCGCCGTGAGGTCTCTGCTGGAGGACAGCTCCACGCAACATGCGCCTGGGGTGGCCTGAGCAGATGGGCCCTCGGAGCTGCGGCCCCTCATTCCCGGAACAGGTGTTTGTTGCCGCCCACTGCCAGCCAAGCTCTGCTGACGAAGACCTGGTGTCGGCCGCTCAGGCCGCCTGAGCAGCCCCTGTGGAGCCCACTGGGGCCGGAGTTAAACCAGAGGAGGCCCCCACCCTCAGGGAGGATTTGTTCTCGCGGGGTGGGGTGGGGGGTGGGCACAAATCCTAAACAAGGGAGCAATCAGGAAGTTCCGAGGACGCCAAATCAAACCAGATGGGATGGTGGAATTAAAGGGGTGATGCTAGCAGGAGAAGGAGCAGGAACGGAGGACATCCCCGGAGCAGATGTGCCGGGTCCTGCAGCAGGGACAGATGAGGTGGCAGGAGAGGTCCTGAGGGCATCGCCAGGGCCGGAGTGTTGGGGGAAGAAGGGGCGGTGAGGGTGGCAGGTGAGCCGTTCCCTTACCCAGGTGCAGCGAAGTCCTCGGAGGGGTTCAGCAGGGGTGCAGTGGGGTCTGGTTTCCGCTTTTAAACTCTCACCCTGACTGCGCCGTGGAGGAGGCTCTGTGAGGCCTGGTGGCTGCCTGGACCAGGCTGGGGGAGGCAGGCAAGACGTGCGGCCTGGTGTGAGGAGAGAGACCACCAGTGCTGCTTGGAGGGCTCTGGCCCCAGCAGCTGGTGAGCGTGGTGCCATCAAGCGAAAGTGCCGCTGAGACTGGAGCTCTGTGCCGGGCATGGCAGAGTCACGCGCTGGCGAGGCGTCTGGCAGGCAGTGGATAAACCGGCTTGGAGCCTGTGGGAGGCCAGGTGGGGGCACAGAGTTGAGGGTCAGCAGAACATCAGGGTACCGATGCTGGGAGTGTTTGGGGTCCCAAGGACTGTGCCCAGCCTGGCAGGACTCAGGTGTGAGTCCAAGGTGAGGGAGGGGGCTCCTGGGCAGGCCTGGAATCTGGGGAAGGCTCAGGTCACCAGGTGTGAGCCACCATCCCGAGCTCACGCAGGGACGAGGGCAGCCTGGGCAGGAGTGGGGTGGGGTCAGTGGTCCCTCTGCAGGCCCCTTGGCTCCCAGGGACCCAGGCCGGCCCAGGGAGCTGGGTGCTGGTTTGGGTCTGTGGGCCTCTGCCCGAATGGGGCAGTGGGGGAGGTGCGGGTGCGTGGCGGTAAGCGTGGGGGCGTTGAGGGGCACGGGGGTTGATGCCCTTCCCTGGCCCTCCTGCTCCCCCCGCAGAGCCATGGAGCCCACTAGTTGCTGCATCCTCAGGTGCTCTTCCGCTGCCCTGGGTGGCCACACCTGGGGGTCTAGCCTCGATCCCAGGCCTTCTGACCTCAGTGGAGGTTTGGGGGCCGCCTTCCCAGAGGACTGGACTTGGCGGAGGGCCAGGTGTCCGCTGCGGCCCGCTGTGGGGGGTGGGGAGGCGCGCGGGTCTTGCCCAACATCTATGAGCCTTCCCGGAATATTGTTTAGAGCGTCCTGTGGGAAAGCAGACACTGTTTATCCAGGGACCAGCGGGAGAGCCACGGGACCGCGAGAGGATGAGGGCGGCTGGAGCCAGGCCCCGGCGCAGGGCCGTGGATCCAGAACTCGGACGGGAGCTCGGGCCGGCGATGGCGTGAAGGAGACGCGGCTCAGGGCGAGCGCCAGAGACCAGGGACCACTTTTTTTTTTTCCTTTAGTCTTGGGCTAGGGAAGGGGAAATAAAAGTCCTTTTGGTTTTCAAGTCCAGGGTTCCCTAGACACTGCTGCCTTTGTGTGTCCAGAGGCGATTCAGTGGGTTTCCAGAGCAGCGTGCTTTTGTGTTCCAGGGCTGCTGGGCTGGACCGCGTCCTGCTTGCAGAGGGGCCCAGAGCTTGGCTGGGTGCTGCCCTGGGCCGTTGGGGAGAGCTGTGGCGGAGCCCGCTGCCCTGCTCCGGGCACAGCAGCAGGTGCCACCCTCTCTGTGCTGTTGGTGTCCAGCCGCCTCTCAGAGGCGTGGGGTCACTGGGTCCTCACGGCACGCCCTGGACCCGGAGCAGGGTCTGGAATAGCCACAGCTGAGGAGTGTTTCCTGACGCAGTGTTTCCGGATGGAGGTACGCAGGCGACGGGGGCATGGTGGGTCCCCCCTGGGTCCTCGGTGTCACGTGCTCTTCTGGAGCCATCTGGATCCTGAGAAAAAGGCTCACGCCTCCGGAAGGCTGGGTGGTTGGGGGAGGGGAGAGACGACCTGAGAACCCGTTCCGCTGAGGGAGCCAGCGAGGGAAGGGGCTGGCTCCCTCTCAGGACCTTGATGGGACAAGAGGAGGGAGGCCAGTCTGGGAGGGTGATGTGGTTTGGACTGCTGGGGACCCTGGGCTGCTCGGGCCAGGCTGGCGGATGCAGGCAGAGGGGCCGGTCCTGGGGGGAGCGGCTGGACTGGAGGCCAAGGAGTTGGGCTTCCTCCTGTGGACCGTGGGGGGCTGCAGGGGGTGTGTGTGGGGGACATGTGGCAGCAGTGGCCAGGACGGGAGGTGTGGGGAGACTCGGGTGAGATATCGGGGGATACTGGCCTGGCGGGAAGGCTGCGCTCCGGGGCTCTGCCTGGGTGTGAGATCCAGCCCTGGGACAGTCCGTGTGTGCGTGGTCCTAGAGCTCAGCCTCAGCTGCTCCATCTGTAGGTCAAGAATGTGCCAGGTTCGACAACATCTGCCCCAAATTTGTGCCCACTCGAGCCTGTGAATGTGACCCTTGGAAGTAGGGCCTTTGCAGATGTCACTGAGAGGAGGTCGTCCTGGTGTATGGTGGGATACCCTTCAGCTTGGAACGGGGGGCTGCTGATACGGACGCAGAGGGCGTCCTTCCCTGGGGCAGGAGCACAGCCTGGACTCGTGCCTGGTGGTGTGGTTGGTGGCATGGTCAGTGGTGTGGACAGTGGCATGGTCGGTGATGTGGAGTGTGATCCTTACTGATTGCAGCGTGAAGAGTTTGTCCTTTTGAGGAACCCAAAGAGTTAGTTGAGGCGGGTGGGGGCCGGGAGTGGGGTTATCTGGGACCCCCTGCTTGGGCGGGCTCCTGATGGCCGGTGTGATCTGGCTAGCAGCAGGGCCCGGGGAGGATGGCCGCTGGTAGCCTGAGCTGCAGCAGGGTGCGTGTTGCATTCTGATGGTGGCAGACGGGACACTCAGTGCCTTTGTCCCTCTCCCCGAGCAGCCGCCTCATTTGCTTGCCTGTGCTGATTTGGGAAGGTGGCCCCAGACTCAGGGAACGCCAGCATCCCAGTCATAGGGCCTCCTCAGCCTCCAAGCGGCCAAGAGCTCTGTGCGCGTAAGAGTGTGGCTGTCCCACTGTGCCCCAGGTGGAAGCCAGCCAGGGACCCCCGCCCAGGGGTCGGTGGCCCCAGAGCCCCAGGCCCGTCCCCTCGGCCTCCCTTCCAGCTGCCACTCCAGGAGGGGCGTCGCTCGGGCCTTTCGAGAATGAAAGGCAGTGCATTTTACGTTGCTACACGTCCCTACCCAGTTTATTCTTTTCTTTTTTTTAATTAAAAAAAGCAGCAGTAATGATGACTGCCAGGGTCGGGGAAGGGAATGTTTCCGTGTTACAAGGTGAAACGTTCTGGAGACAGATGCACAACTGTCCTGGACGCATTACAGTTAGCACCACCAAACTGCGCACTCAGAAATGGTGAAGTTGGTAAATTTTGTGTCACGTGTGTTTTACCGTAAAACAAATAGGGCCGGCGGGAAAGGCAATAGGAAGGCATTATAGGACGTTTAGAGAGAGAATCGCTGAAGGCCACCGTGAGCCAACAGTGACACGGGCCCCATGGCACCCGTGTTAGTCCACACGCCTGTTCACCATGATGGTGACCACAGGGATCTCGTGTTGCAGGTGCCTTTCACTTCGCAGGAACGGCGTCCTGTGCGAGCACCAGTGGCCTTGCAGGACCCCCTGCCTGTCTCAGCGGGCAGTGGGTGACGTGTGGCCCTGGGCAAGACCTTCTCCACGTCTGGGATTCGATCCCAGGATTGTGCAGATCTCGGCAGGTGGAATGGCTGGTCCCGAGGGCGTCTGTGTTCCCGGGTCCTGATGTGTTCTGCTGCCCCGGTTAGCTTGTTTCCTTGTTAGTGAAGTCGAAGGTTTTACACGAGTTGGAAGGCAGTCTTGTCGTTTTCCCCAACGTATTCGAACCGTCTTGTGGCAGACAGTAACCCGTCACGTACATGTTTGCTACCTATATCCCGTTTCACTGCGTGGTTTTAAGTTTTCACTTTGTAACAAGTGGAAGTTTTGTACTTTTTTCCAGTTGTCTGTTAGACTTTGTTACTTTGTGGTCTTATTTCTCAGTCTCAATATAGATTGTCATCTTTTCTCTGGGGACTTGATAAGCGCTGAGTTCTCTTTCCTTTTGCTGTGCGTGTTGTTAAGTTTACTGACCCTCAGTCCCTCTGGGGTTCACAGTTCCTCTGGGTGATGTTTTTCCAAATGGCGGGCACAGGTCCCCACTGTGTGAGCAGGGACGCCACCTCCCCTGTCACCCGCAGCGCTGCCCACTTCCGGGGACACTGGGTGTCTGGACCACCCTGTGTAGGTCCCATTCCCTGTGGGTTTGTGCCGGGGCCAGTGTCAGACCACCCTGTGACGTTCTGAGCGAGCTGGGCAATGCCTATCCTGGAGCATCGCATGGCCCCTCCCCCGACTGCGCAATTCAGCAGTCGCTGCTCAGAGCCGGTTCTGGAACACTCTGACCGAGTCTCGGGGTCCCCGCTGCTAGCGGATTTTCTTGACGTGGCTTGACGTGACTTGACGTGAGCCGTGATACCAAGGATTGCAAGGAGCCTTGGGGGCAGGGGGCTGAGTCAGGGCTGCAGATGGGCACGTCCCGCTGGAGCTGCCCCTCCAATGGTGACCCAGCGGGTGCCCTTTCCTTGCCTGCGCCTCCAGGAAGCACCTCAGCTAGGCCCCTCCCTCCCTCCCTCCTTGCACGCAGCCCAGTCAGCACGCGTCATCCTGGTTCTCAGAGTTCTTGCGCCTCGTTGGCGTCATTCCCGCTTCAGAAAGCTGGTGAGTGGCAGGGCGGGCTCTCAGCCCAGGTGTGTGCAGAGCCCCACCCTTCTTGGGGACCTGGGCACCCAGGCTTCTCATGGAAGTCCGGGGCTGGGGTTTGTGGGAGCCATGTGACCGAGACGGGGGTTGGGGCTGGGGGACCCTCCTGCAGGGGCAGCCTCTCCCGGGGGCTTTGGTGTGGGGCTGGCTGGATGGGCACTCAGCCTGCCCCTGGGACTGGGGCTGCCTTGTTCCTGGCCCAGCGGGGCAGAGTGGGAGTGGGCCTACGGTGCCTCCGTGCTTGGTGCACACACGTGTGTGGATTTACACACAGCGACCCACACCTCAGTGTGAGGCTGCACCAGACCTCTCCCCCGTTGCCCCAGGCTGGCCAGGGAGGCTCAGCCAGCACCGGGCTCCTCACCCAGCTCTCTGGGAAGGCTTCTTGGAAGAAACGGCATCTGAGTGGAGGCTCAAAGGCCAAGCCAGGGTCAGACCACAGTAGAAATGCATTTGAGGCAGACAGAGCAGGGCGGTCGGGGTCCTGGGAGTCTGGGCCAGGTGGAGTGGGTGGGACTCGGGCCAGGTCCCACCTGTCCCACAGGGACTCCACCGAGGCACGGCCGATGCTGAGGGTCCCGTAGTTTCCAGGCCTTGGCTGCTGTCCCAGGCAGTACATGTGGCCGGAGTGTCCACCCAGTGCTTGACAGTTTGTTGGGGAACTTTTGGGAGTGGTTGGCCCTCCTTCCCTTTTTCTGGGGTCTTGGAGCCACCTTGGTGGGCCGGGCCCAGACCTCAGGTCTGCCTGGCCAGGAGCTGGGGGCACTTGCCTGGGTGGGAGGCGGCGGGAGGAGCTCAGCGGCGGGGCAGGGCAGATGTGGGGCGTGGGCACCCTACGGCGCATCCATCCTTGGTGCATGTGCAGGTGACGGGCCCCGCCCGCTGGGTGGGAGGCGAGGTCTGTGGGTTGCGGTTTTCTTTGAAAAGCTGAACTGGCCACTCGCTGAGCGCAGGGGCTTGGTCACAGCGCAGGGCATGGGGCCTGGGCAAGGGGCGGTGCTGGGAGCTGGCAGGTAACGGTGCCCTTCCTTCTCCTGCAGGGACCCCGACCGTCATGTTAGGGTGAAGCGGAGGAGCTCGGTGCTGAACATGCTAAGGAGGCTGGACAAGATCAGGTTCAGAGGTCACAAGAGAGATGACTTCCTCGATCTAGCAGAGTCTCCAAACGCCTCGGACACCGAATGTGGAGACGAAATACCCCTGAAGATACCTCGGACCTCGCCCCGGGACAGCGAGGAGCTGAGGGACCCTGTGAGTACCCCGCTGTGCTGGTCTTGCCTCTGGGTTTCTTGGTGTGGGCTGGCGGTGTCATCCGAGTCCTCTGAAGGCCACACTGAGCGTGGACAGGCAGATTTGTGTCCCGCTGTGCCGCTTAGAGACAGACGGTCCTGCTTACTGCCCTGTGGGCCTTGCCGGGCAGGGGCTCGTCCTGGTTGGGCCTTCTCTGTGCCAAGGCCTGGCCTGGCAGCTGCATTTCCTCATCTCCATCACTGGTTTTCCTGGGTGGTTGGCGAACGTCTAACGCAGAAGCGACGCTGAAGCCCTGGCCTGGGAGCGTGGACGCGGGGATGGGGGATGGGGGATGCGTGGACGCGGGGTGGGGCAGGGTGCTGTCTGGAAGCTGCTGGCACCTGGCTGGTCTGTCTGGCCATGGCAGGGTGTGTGTCCCTGACCCCCCGGCAGCTGGCTAAGCCCCGGCCGGCCCTTATCACCTATGCGGTCAGGGCTGGGCCTGTGGCCAGTCATGGGGGCTACTCACTGGGGCAGCAAATGAGTACGTCAGCTAGGCCCGGGGGCCAGGGCGGGAACCACGAGTGGGGCCTGCCTTCTGGAAGCTTGTGTTCCATGGGGGCGGGATGGGCTCACCACAGCCCCTGCTCTGGCCAGTTGTGACCACTGGCTCATGCCCCGCTGCGCACATGAGGTGTGGCATCTGTTGGTGTCTCCTCCCAGTTCCTGAGCCAGGTTTTCTCTCCAGACATGTCCAGCGAGCACTGGCCTTCCCTGGCTGCTGTGTCATTCATGCTTTGTAACAGGACAGCTCCTGGCAGGGACTGAGAACGTGCTGGCGCCGCCTCCCGAGAGCCAGCTGTTCCCCCTGCGCCCGGCGGGCAGGGCCTCTCTGCTGCAGGGGCTGGTGCAATGGAGCCGGGAGGGGTGCCCGCCTGCCTGGGCGCTGGCCTCCGGCCCCAGGCTGGTTGGTCCACCGGCCGCTGTGCCATGTGCCCCTCACTGTACCGTGTGCCCCTCCCACAGGCTTTGTCGCCTTGATGGGAAAGCTGTGTCTTGTCTGGTTCTGGCCAGTGCTGGCATGGGGGACTGTGGGCCATGAATCTCAGGTCTTTGGGCTGAGTGTGCAAATTGCCCCCAACACGTGCTTCCAAGCTCAGCGGGGAGGAGCGGCAGGGATCCCACGCAAAGGCTCAAGCTGGGCTGTCCTCCCAGCTCCCACTCTGTCCATCTGTCTGTCCAGCAGGGCTGTGTGGTAGCTGCTTTGCTCCAGGTGTTGTCTAGGTGGGGACCTGGACCCTACGTGGGGCTGGGCCCTCCCCTCTGAGTGTGTGGGTGTCTGAGCTGGGGGTGGGCAGGGAGGTGGTGCAGAGGGTCTCCAGGGCCAGCCCCCCAGGTGGAGCCTCACCTGGCCGTTCACCAGCTGCCAGGCTTGGGTTGGCCACCCAGTCCGGCAGCGCTGCCCACTGGGCAGCTGTGCAGATAACCAGTGTTGTCATAGAAGAGCATGGTGCCTGGCGCCTGACGCTGCCTCTCTGCGACAGTCCGAGCAGCTGGCCGGCCAAAGGCCTCTTGCTGGACGTGGTCTCTGCATACAGCTGGTGGTGCAGCTGGAACGGGGCTGCCTACCAGAGGCTCCGAGGCTCTGACTGGAGCAGGGGCAACGTCATGTGGGCCAGGCAGGGGTCCCCGTGGCAGGCATGGTGCTTTGGTGTTGGTGGATGGCGAGGTTTGGACAGGGGCTTGATTCTGTGTCTTGCCTTCAGGTGGCTTTGCTTGCCAAGGCCAATACAGGGAGGGGGCCCGTCCCCGGGGGATGCCGTGGTCCCTGGGGTCTGCCGTGGTGGGTGAGTTGGAGGGCCAGGGCAGAGGGGAGCAGCTCTAGGTTGCAGGTGCAGGTCTGGTTAGAGCAGCAGGAGGCAAGGCTGCCGGATCACAGGGGTCTTCGCCTGGGGCAGAGCGTATGGATTTGGGGGCACAGGGAGCCCCTCTAGGGGAGGGTCAGTGTCAGAGCTGGCTGCTCTAGGGTGGGTCACTGGGGAGTGGTCTGGAGAATGTGGCTCCTGGGGGAGCCAGGGGACCCTGCCAGGGTGTGGTGCAGGTGGGATGGGCAGGGGCTCACCGAAAGGCAGGCTGTGGTCTGACCAGCAGGTGCTGTCTACGAGGATGGAAGGGTCCTCGGGTGACGTGTTGAATTGGGAGGGGGCCTGGCTGCTTGCGCTGCAGCTGGGGGTGTGGGGGACAAATGCTGAAGAGGCCGGGCAAGGTCGGTGTATGGACTTTGCTTCCCCTTCCTTGTGGCCGCGGGCGGCGGAGAGGGAAACCACCACAGGGATGCAGATGGAATCACGGGAAGGAAAGTCATGTGGCAGAAAATGGCCCTGGCCTGGGGGCTCATGTTGAATGCGGGTCAGACACCGACCGCAGAGAGGCCGGGCCAGGCTGTTCAGCTGTTTAACCTTGATCTGAGCCTCAGTGTCCTCAGTTTTAAAAGGGGATGAAATCATATCTACCTCTGAGGCCTGCTTGGAGGATGAAATGAGGCGATACGTGAAAAGTGCTCAGCCCGTGTCTGGCTCATCCTTGGTGTGCAGGTGGCTGTCATGGTTAACGACCATGCCATGCTGCTCCTGCAACCCTCCCGGGCCCAGGCTTCTTTGGTGACGCCTCATTCTTGTAGCATGTAGACCTGCTCTGGTCGTGCTCTTGAGGTCCCCGGGGTGGGGTGCGGTGGGTGCCTGCCACCCCCAAGCCCGCCCTCCCGTCGCCCTCCTTGGGGTGCGTTGCTTCCCCCCTGCACAGCCTCCTGGGGACATCTCAAGACCCTGGCGCTAGCACCATGGCCTCCGGGTTGGTTTCCCAACAGCTGTGTTGAGATGTGCCCACACAGCACAGGTGACCTGTCCACAGTGTGCAACTCAGGGCTTCCTAGCGTGTTCACGTGACCATGACTGCAGTCAGTTTTAGAACATTTTTGCCACCTCAGAAGGGACCCTGTACCCTTCAGCAGTCACTCCCTGTTTCCCTCTGCGCCAGCCCCGCCAGCCACCAGTCTGCTTCCTGCCTGTGGGTTTGCCTGTTGCGGGCGTCTCACGTAAGCAGAGCCACGTACGCGTGGGCTGTGACTGGTTCCCTCACTTGGCGTGAGGTGCACACGGCTCACCCGTGCTGTAGCTGGTGTCAGTGCTTCCCTCCTCTTTATGGCTGGGTAACATCCACTGTGTGGATGGGTCAAGGGCAGAGTCCAGACCTTACGGGGAGGGGAGGGGTCCTGGGTGGGCTTGCGGGCCCCTTGAGGCAGGTGTGCAGCATTCTGGGGTGATGTCCAGGCCAGGGTGTGGCCAGGGGCAGGGAGCAGAGCCGGGCACAGGAGGTAAGGACGGAAGAGTCGTCTGTGTGGCCAGGGCCAGCCTGGAGGAGGGGTGGCGACGGGGAGGTGGGTACCAGTGTCCTTAGAGCTGGGGCCGCGTCTGGGGGAGCCCCCATGGGAGAGACATCTCAGAGGCAGGAGCGGGAAGAGAGTCCCCAGAAGGCCCAGCGCCCCTCCCGAGAGGGCTACAGGTTTCCGTTGAGGTGGAAGTTGGGGGACAGTTCTAGGAGAGCCGGAAGAACCGAGAGCCTGGTTCTATGGTGGTGATGCCGCAGCCTCGGTGGCTCTGTTGGCCTGGGGTCCCGACCCAGGCCTCTGACTCCCAGCTCAGGGTGGCTCCTCTGTACGCCTGAGAGGGCTCAGCCAGAGGGACCCGAGGGCTTGCAGAGGGTTCAGACCAGCACCCCGGGGCCGCATATCCCCAGCAGGGTCTGCTGGTGAGCTCCCGCAAGGCGGATCCTTGCTGCCCAGGTACCCAGCTGAGCTGCCGCCCCTCCTGCACCCTGAGGCCCAGGCCCAGGCCCCGGGATGACCGTCTGAGGACAGGGCTTAATGCATTTGTGTGTAGCTGAGGGGAGCAAATGACGTGCCGCCTCTTCATGGTGGGGAGAGTGCTGGACGCGGCGGGGTTGAATATTCCGCCTCCGCTCCAGGGCGGAGCTGCCTGTCTGAGTGGCCTCTTCCTGGCTGTGTGCGCGTTTCCCTCTTTGTTTGCGGGGAAGAGTGTGCGGGGGTGGATGGGCGCCTCCGAGCTTCTGTCTCTTTCCTGGGTCTCTCGGAACCCGCCGTGCCAAGGCTGATGTGCTGGGGAAAGGGCGGCACTGTCGGGCCTGGTTGTCTCAGGCCGTCCCGAGAGTGCGCCATCACCGCAGGCTCCCCGGGGGCAGGTGGCCCCAGCCCGCCCTGTTTCCGTCTTTTCACCTGCAGGGATGGCACACACCTGTGAGGTGTATGGGACGTGGGGCGTGTCAGTGTCTGCCCCACACCACAGCCAGGGGCTGGTTTCTAGGGTCGTCAGCCCATTCAACACATAAGGAAACTGAGGCCCTGGGGGGTTAAGTTACACCCAAGGTCATGCTGAGTCAGTGGCAGGCTGGGTTGGACCCAGATGTGGGGTCCTAGGGCCCTAAGGCCGCCAGGCTCCTGTCCTGCCCCCTCACCCCTCCTCTGCCTGCTGGTGCTCCTGGGGACCCTGGCCCCCCTCACTCCCCTAGTGCCTGCATTGTCTGTGCCTCAGTCATAGGCAGGTGCTGTTTGAGGTGGGGCGCCGGGACCCTTGCCACGGAACAGAGCTGTCTCCTGTCCTCCTTGGGGAGCCCCGTAAAGGCGGGCTTGGAATGAGGCGCGTGGGTGCACATCCTGGCTTTGTCTGTGACCTCCAGGTGACTGGCCCTCACTCTCTTCCTCTCTCCCTCGGGTGGACGTTACTGTGTCCACGCGATGTGGACACCAGCAAGTGAAGGCTGCGCCCGGCTCGTGGCGCCTGGCAGGTGGGGGCCCTGGCTTCCTGCCCGGCCTGTCTCTGTGGGTTGGCGTCCTTGCCGCTGCTGCAGACAGGAGTCCCCAGGCTTCTCGGGGTCCCAGCCTTGCCTTGTCACCAAGAGGAGAGGGGCCGCCTTTCTCCAACGTCACTTGAGAAAATCCCAGGGAGACGCGTCGTGGGAAAGACAAACCCTGGCTCGGGGCCGGGTGTCCGTGGGGCGTGGGCAGGAGGTGGGCGGGACAGGCCCGTGGGGCCCGGCTGAGCAGGGGGTGTTTTCTGTCGTCAGCGTGGTGGTGGCCCTGGTGCACTTGGTTCTGTTCCTGCCGTCTTCTGGGTTGGATAGTTCATAATAAATGCTGGATGTCTCCCAGGCAGGGCCTCGACCGTCCTGCGTGGTTTGTGCCCACTCCTGGGCCACCGTCTGGCTGGGCTCAGCCGAGTCACCACCTGGTGGTGTTTGGTCTCTCGGCAGATGGGGAAGGTAATAGGCCTGCTGGCCCCAAGTGCCACACTTGGCCTCTGCACCTGCAGGGAGACACTGTAAACAGAGTGAGCGAAGTACTTAAAAAATGTCCTCTCGAAGTGGCCCTGCACAGGGTGGCAGGTTCCTCTGGGCAGGAACGAGGCTGCAGGGGTGCCCGGCTGGGGCTCTCATTTCAACTCTGCATTCATGACCTCCTGAGACAGCTGCACTCCGTCTCTGGCCTTGCCTTACCACGGCTGGGGGCAGGGCAGCTCGATTTGACTCGAATGCAAGGAAAATGGGGAAAAACTTCTAGACGCTACAAGGATAAGGGGCCGGGGAAGGGGAGACAGAGGTGGAGAGATCCACATGTGTGTCCTGGAACCAGCCCCAGGTAGATGCAGGGAGGGGAGTGGGGGTTGGGGGTGGTGTGGGGACAGGAAGGGTGAAGGCAGAAGATGGCGCCAACCTCTTCGCTCAGGTGGCCTGAGCTGCCCAGCGAGTGTAGCGCAGGCAGGGCAGGGCGGGCTGGTGGCATGTGGCCCTCAGTGTCTGTGTTTGAGTTGGGCCCCACACCTGCGTTGTGGGCTTCTGGGGTCGGCGAGGAGTCCAGGCGAGAGTCCGCCCTGCTTTAGCTGCAGCACAGGTGGGGCCGCGTGAACTTCTTGGGCCCCTTTTGGAGCTTCTGTCCCTTGGATGGTACCCGTGGGCTCACTCCCGGCTCCAGCACCCATGCCCCAAGGCCTCCTAGAGAAGGCACCGTGTCTGCCCCCATCTGCCAGCGTCAGTTCAGGGACTGACCCTGAGTGGAACCCTCAGGGCACCTCAGGTGGGCTGGACAGGTGGATGACTCTGCCCATGGCCCTCTTCCCGGCCAGGCTTCAAGGGGTTAGTGGATAGACAAGGCTCGGGACCTGCCCTGGGAACTCGTGCCCCAGCAGCCAGAGCAGCTGAACGTCCTGCGGGAGGTTGGGACAGGGCAGCCGTGGGCCAGAGGGCCTCGCCCAGACCTGCTGCTTCCTGATGTCGGCGCCTTCTTCCCAGGCTATGGCCTCAATGCCAGCCACACGTGTGCATGGTGAGATCATGGTGCTGTTCAGGTGGCCCCAGCCCAGCCTGGGTGTCCCCTCACCTAGCCCTAGGGGTGGGGGGCCTGGGGACCGAGGTGGAAACATTGAGTCCCCACTGCTGTGTGCTGGGCACTTGCGTGCCATCCCTCGCCAGGCCGGCAGGAAAGCGACTGTGCATGTGCACTTTGTGGCCCTGGCAGGCGTGGCTATGTGGGCGTGGCCTCTCTCCTTTCCCTCCAATCACTAGGACCTGAAGCAGCCCCCGTGCCCAGCCCCTGGGCTTGAGGCAGCAGCGGCTGTAAACGGAGCCTGCCCTGGCCATGGGGGTGGGAGTGGTGGTTTAATTCCCTCTTCGTGGAGCAGACAGGACAAGGCCCTGTCTGGAGTTTGCTCACCTTGGCTCCCCGCAGACCCCACTGCCCGGGAGCCGTTCTGTTCTCTCCGATTCACTCGGCGTGGCTGGCTTGTGGACGTGGCCTCCGGCTGCAGCTGGGGGGCGAGGGCCTTGCTCCGGCACGCTGGCCGGCACAGCGCCGGCGTTTCTTCCCTCTGCAGCCCGAGATGAGACCACGACCATCAGGAGGCTTAGTGCCACTTGTCTGGGTTTACTTTTTAATGATTTCTTAAAGTTGGCTTTAATGGGGGCTCTGAGTATATGCATGTCGTCTGGGACGTCCCTTCTACCAACGGCGGAGGCTAGGGAGGACTGATGCGGGTCTTAGGGTGGACCTGGCGTCTCCCCCACCCTATGGCTCAGGCAGGCACCAGGTGGGCACCCATCACTTGGCTGCCCGTTATGCCATCCTCGTGTCCAGCGGCCGCACCTGCTGGTCCCTTTCAGACGCTGCGGCTTCTCTGTCCCGAGGCCCTCGGGCGCCTCTCAGGGAACCGGTTGGTGCAGGCGCAAGGCTTGCGGGCGCTGCCTCTGAGCTCTCGGTGTTTCTCTTCCAGGCTGGTCCTGGGACACTCATCATGGCCACAGGAGTCCAGGACTTTAACCGGACAGAGTTTGATCGACTGAATGAGATCAAAGGTCACCTGGAAATCGCCTTATTGGAAAAACACTTCTTACGTGAGTACTAGGACATGCTTGGAGGGACGGGGCGAGGCAGGGGTGGTGGAGACAGGATGTTGTCTTGCTGATGTATAGTCAGGAGCTGGGGCTGAGAAGACCCACGGCAGTGCTGTGGCTGGGTGTGGGGGGGGACAGCTGTGGCCCAGTGTGGCTCTCTGGGCTTGGGCGTCACGCACGGCGTTCACCTCCTGAGTCCGGGCCTCCCAGTGGCTGCTGCATGAAGTCCGTGTGTGGTTGGTGGGGGGTCCTTCCTCTGTGGGGTTGAGAGTCGTGGGGAAGGAATGAAACATTCTGGAAAAATTCTGATTATTGTAGTGAATTGGGTCTGTTGCATTCCCAATGGTTAGCTCAGAATTTTCAGAGTTTTTTAGGACTCTGAAATCTTACATTCTGTTTGGTTTGCATGTCAGGGCGGGAGGGAGAGTGGCAGGGTCCATCATCTAAGCATTCCTGGCTTGCTCTGTCACCTGGGCTAGATAGAGTGCAGTGGTGCAATCATAGCTCTCTGCAGCCTCGAATTCACGGGCTCAAGTGATCCTCCTGCCTCAGCCTCCAAAGTGCTGGTGCTATAGGTGCGCGTCACCACGCCCAGCCTGATGTATCGCTTTGATGTTCTCTCCTCGCCTCTGTGTCCTCCCTCTTGTGCAGATGGGGAAACTGAGGCACGGAGGGTTAACTGAAGTCACCGTACCATTAGGTGAAGTCCTCTGACTAGTTAGGGGTCACTCATTAGTAAGAAAGTACCAGGGAGATGATCCCCAAAGTCCATGCAGGTGACCCTGTGGCATGACATGGTGTGTTCACAGCTGTCACTATGGTGGATGTGATGCTATTAGGAAAAAAATACAGGAAGAAACAGCTTCATCCCTGTGTGTCCAGAGCTGATCACTTCTGAACCACACAGAGCAGTGCCCAGTGCTGGGGGACGGGACCCCAGCTATGACAGGCAGGGGCTTGGGACCTGGGCAGGCAGGTGTCGTGCTCAGCTGGGGTCTCCCTCGATGCTCTGGGCCAGATGTCCAGTGCCTCTGCCGGAAGAGTTATCATCCTGGTTTTCTGTCCGTGGTTACCGCTGCCTGCGCTGGTTGTGCCTCAGAGGCTGGGCTGGAGTCCGCGAGTCTCAGAAAGTCTGAGCCTCTCTTCTTCTGCCCGGGGCCTGCATAGGAAAGCCCTCAGCCTCAGCAGGCACCAGTTGGGTGCAGAGTGTCCATTTTAGTTAGTGTAGACGCAGGTTTTCTATGCTGGTCAAGTATTGTGGGGAAAATTATTTTTTCACTTTATTATTTAATAAATTCCTTGCCTCTTCCTTGGGTGGGCCGTGTGGGGGCTGCGAGGCTGGGAGGGAACAGCTGAGGTGCTGTCTTCCCGGGGCTCCCACCTGCCACACCTGCAGGCTGAGGGGGCTGGGGGCCTGGCTCCAGTGTGTCTGTGTACTCACCTGGTGCTTGAGGGTCAAAGGTCAGTCCACACAGCTGTGCGTTCACCTGGCAACAGGCTGGAGATCAGTAATGAACTGTGTGTGTGTGTATACGCGTGCGCGCGTGGGGAGGGGCAGCAGTTAACTCTGTATTTACAGGGGTAGTTAACTGTGTGTGTGTGTGTGTGTGTGTGTGTGTGTGTGGCAGCGGTTAACTCTGTGTATTTACAGGGGTAGTTAACTGTGTGTTCGTGCGTGTGTGGCCATATTTAACCATGTACATGTGAATATGTGTATACAGCTGTAGTTAACTGTGTGTGCATATGTATGGCGGTACTTACCTCTGCATGTGCCTAGTTAACTATGGCACTAGTTAACTGTGTGTGTGTACAGCAGTAGTCAGCCATGCTTGAGTGCACATGTGGGTGTCTGTCCATACTCTAGCACCTGCCGTGGGCCCCAGGGATTGGACGTCAGTGATTCTCGGTACAGCTCTGGTGACGCTCCCTGGCCACGCTGTGGAGTGACTTGATTTCCCCACATGTCTTATGTTGTCGTAGAGCCAGCTTGGGCGGAGAGGGTCAGGCTGCCTGGAGCTGCTGGCAGCTGGCTGGCCCCTGATTACTATCCTGGCGGCCTGCTGCCTGTGACCTCGAACGGTGCTGACCTCCTGCAGGGGAGCGCCCCACCCCCCGTGTCTTCGTAAACGGAGAGGGCAGGCCGTGCCCTGGGCAGCGCAGTCAGGGCTTCCCCGGGCTGGTTGTTCAGCCAGTCGCGATCAGGGACCTGCTGTGTGGAGGTTGTTCTCGGGGCGCCTGGAGAGCACACCTGGACAGACCCTAACGAAGTCATCAGGTAGAAGATGCTGCCTCGTCATTTTGGGGAACCCCGTGAAATTGCCTTTCTGTGAGTCAAAGTGGTTGAATATTGGCGGTTTCCTGGCGCGGGAGGAATAGAATGTTGGTAGTTTCCTGGGGCTTGATGCTGCACGTTCGCAGAGCAAGTGAGCTCAATGAAGGGGAAGGGTCTGAGAGTGTCTAACAGGGAGCCCCCAGGCTGGGGGACCAGGAGGCTTCCGGGAGAAGGGGATCCTGGGCGGGGTGTGCGGGCAGTGGACGCGCAGGTCAGCGGGACGCCTGTCCACTTTTGTCCACTCCCATGAACTTTGAGACGGGATGGGATGAGGCTGCACAATGAAGACAGCTGGAACCCACTCTGGGGCCGAGTGGGTCCGTGAGGGAAGGGACCACCCCGGCCACGGACCACTGTTGCCAGCGTCCTTGGACCAGCACTTGTGATTCTGTCCCCAGCGTTTGCCCAACGAGTGGCCTGTTTTACTCCCTGGTAGCTCGTGAGTTCAACTTTGACAGCCCGTGGTGTGGCAGTTATGGGCATCATTTTTTAGTTAAGGAGAACTTCAAATATTAACGTATACAGACGTGGAGCACGTAGTGCCGCGAGCCTCTCGTGTGGCAGCCCACCTCCGCTCCCACAGGAGTCGACTGCGGGCCAGCTGCCGTCCTCTGCCCACCCCTGATATTCCATTCCACCTTCAAATATTTCAGCAGACAGCTCAGTAGACAGACAGTTTTAAAGATGAAAGCCATGAGTCCAGTATCACAGCTAAAAAAAAAACAAAAAACCCCAAAACCAGTTTTTCATTGATATTATGAGATAACCAACTTGAGCTCAGATTCCGCTAATCGTTTGAGTCCACAGCCAGGCGAGGCCACGCGTCGTGGGTGCCGGGGTGTCTCCCGGCTTCACCCCAGGCTCTCGTGGGGCTGCTGTCTCTGTCTCTGGCTGACCAGGTCATCTGCCGGGTGGACTCTCTGGACCCTGCCGACCCTCCCCGTGGACTTGACACACGGCCTGCCACGGTCGGTCCCCTGCGCTGCCCACACCTCCGTAGTGATGTGGTGACCTTCGAGGGAGGACCCTCTGGGGGGCGGCGTGTGCTTCCGTGGGGCGGTCTCGCCCTTCAGCGTCACCACCTTGACAGTCATGGCCCTGCCATCCCGTCTCCGTGTGTTAAAGGACACGTTTCTGCAAACATGCTTCCCTTTGTCACCTGTTTGGTTCCCCCCGGGTGTAGTTCATGTAGGGAAGGTGGGATGTGTGCTGGAGTTTTCCCCACTTACTCTCCAGTTTCAAAATAATGAGTTGAATTCTCTGCTTAGACGATCCTCCAAAGGTGACCCGGGAGGGTGTCGGGCTTTCGTGGGGTTTTTTGGTATCATATTGAAATGGTGGATTTAAACACATTTGATGTAGTTTAACCATTGTAGGTTGGTGGGGTTTGTTTTTTTTCTTTTTTTTTTTTTCTTCTGAATCAGGGTCTCAATCACTCTATTGCCCAGGCCGGAATGCATTGGCATCATCATAGCTGACGGCAGCTTCAGATCCTGGGCTCAAGTGATCCTCTCGTCTCAGCCTCTCAAAGTGCTGGGATTGCCGGTGTGCGCCACCGCATCCACCCGTGGGGGCTGTTATCTGATTGGTGCTCAAATAATTCTGCCTCTGGGCTGTGGAGCCTTTCAGCTGGCTTCTGAGTCCTTCGACACAATCCATGGTGGCCTGAGAGACCCCCTGCTTTTCAGTGTGACCAGATATCCCAGGCTTGTCTCCAGCATTCTCTGCTCCGGTGCTGGAATTAACCGTTTCTCAAAAACGCCCTGGTTCCTTTTGGTAGAAGTGGTGTTTACAGACTGAATAAGGATCCTAACATTCGTTGCTGCTGATTGGTCATAGCGACCTCTCTGGCGGCCAGGGCTGGGGCGTCGTGAGTTCGTACAGGTGCCTTGCTTGGAATTCTCATCCGGGACTCCTGGGTTTCTGTTCAACTCGTCCACGTCTTTGTCTTTCTCTGGTGCTGGAATCCTGGTTCTCGGTGAGTGTCACCAGCATTACTCATTTGTTCAATCCCACGATAATACACACAAGTCTCAGGATAACATGCCGGTACTGCTGCCAGCCACAGGCTTGCTACCGCCAGTTTGTGACTGTTTCTAGTTCTTTTGTCCTTACGGCGTGTCCCACTGGAGAGCTACAGATTAGCGTGTTTGACAGTCACTTGCAAGAATTTTTTCCCCTCTTTGTGGTGATGTCCTCAAATCAGTACGGTGTTGGGTTCATTTGTTTCTTTTTGCTTTAGATTTTTAGAGATTGTTCTTTTCAGAAAAAATTTATTTTGACATAATTTCATACTTACAGGAAAGTTACAAAAATACTACAAAAAATTCCTATATATTTTCATACATTTGTTCCCCAAAGGTGAACATTTTACACCGTCTGTCTCTGTCTGCCTTAGCTACGCGCCCACCCTTAGCTAGCTGCCCGCCCTTCCGTCCATCCGCGCGGTGTTTTCCTTGAGCTGCTCTGGGGTCAGTTGCAGACATGATGCTTCTCAGCTCCAAACACTCTGTTGTGTATTTCCTAACAGTGAGGATATTCTGTTATCTCACTGCAGGACCGTTATCAAAAGCAGGAAATTAACGTTGACACAATACTATTATCCCATCTAAGACCTTATTCCGACTTCTCTATCGTTGCAGTAACATCCTTTGTAGCAAAAGAAAGTTTTGGGTTGCGAGCTGCGTTCCGTTGTCATGCTCTTTAGTCTCCTTTCACCCGGAGCGGTCTCTCCACCTTTCTTTGTGTTTCCTGATACCAGTGTTCTTAAAGAGCACAGGTCAGTTTGTAGAATGCCCTGAATTTGGGTTTGTTCTCGTGAAGAGACACAGGTCATGTGATTTTGCCCGGTGTCACAGACGTGATGGCGAGTCCTTGGTGCGTCACAGCAGGAGGTACACGATGTCATTTTGTCCCATTGTGCATGGTGTAGAGAGTTCTTAAATGTATTCTTATTGCTGTCTAAAGTTGTTTGCACGGTTCCAAAGTCAAGGCATGTTCAGAGAAGTCGAGTTTCTCTCCCTGACCCCCTCTCCTCCCTTCCCCTGTAGGTGACCAGTTTTCTTTCATTAAAAATCGCACACTCCGTGCTTCCATGGACGTATTTTACAGAGACAGACGTGTGTTTGTTCTCGCCTTCCTTCTTAGGTAAGTGTCCCACAGTCACACTTTCTGCACACTCACATTCCATCCTGGAGGTCCCTCCAGAGTGGTGCAGAGAGGTGATCCCTGTACCGTTTTACATCTGTGTCCGCGGTGTGGCCGGCGCCTGGTTTCGCCCGCCTGGTTCCCTGTTGATGGACAGCTGTGTGTAGGCCGTTAGCAATAGTTATCTGTAGTTCTTACCAGGCTGTCTGCACCTCGAGGGTGTGGGCTGGACTTGTCTTTATATCCCTAGCATGTTGTCACGGATACAGTAACTCAGGGAAGGGAGGAGAGAGAGCTCCGGGAATGGGTGTGGAGAGAGCTGCGCCCCGGAGGCAGGTCCAAGAGGTCTGGTTCTTGACTCAGCCACTGATGAACTGTAGCTGTGAGCATTTCCCTGTTCAGGGCCTGAGCTCCCCAACTGTAAAACAGCTCAGTGGTCAGTGTTGAAATCCCATCCAATTACCTGTGGTGCTTTCTCGCAGAAAGAGACTCTTATTCCTCACGGAGGAGAAGAAATAGCCCGAGTGCACAGCAGCCTTCTCCTGTTATTAAATATTGAAGGGTACAGTTGTTCCTGTGAGAAAATGACACAGGCTGAAGAATGTGAAATTGAAATGCGTTTTGGCTCGTGGCTGAAGGCTGGAGCCTAAATTTGTTAAAGAAGTGCATAAATAAATTAAAAGCATCATATGTTTTTATTTAGCCCAAGATGCATTTCAATTGCTATTGCTTTTTGAGCACAAATGCACTGTATTCCATAGATTCTGTACATGAATATGCATTTATTGATCACCTGCTGCATGCAGGCTAGCAGCTACTGGGTGCTCAGTGCACATCTGAATGTATGCATGTATTTATGGATGGCTGGATGGATCAATGAGTGGGTGAAGGAATGGATGGATTAAGTGGAAGGGTGGGTGGAGGATGGACAGATAGACTAACAGACTGTTCCGCCACTGGGCATGCCCTTTTGCGCACCCTTCAAGGCCCCACCAGCTCGCATGCTGGATGCTGAGTGCTCAGTTGGAAAGGAAAGGGTGAGGGTGGGGCACAGGCTTTGGAACACACGATCTCCAAGCTCAGTTCCGGGTTGCTGGGCTAGAGCCCCAGAGTCCAGCCCATGGGCCGTGAGATGCAGGGCACCAGCTCACAGTGGGAGGCAGTCATCGTCCCTGAAAATCAGCTGTTCTGGATGAAAACGCTGGCTGGGATCCCATTTCTTATTACTTTATGTGGGAAAGGTTTTAATGCACTATTTGTCTCCCCTGAAGCTGGAATCAGTTTCCTAAAATGGACCTAACATAATGGTGGGCCAACGTGTAAGTAGCTGCCATCATGTTAGAATGGGAAATGCTGAGGATATGACCACTTCCTGGTAACAGGCGGTCCTTGCGGTTGACGGTTAGCTCATCATTCAGTAAGCGTTACCTCTGCGTAGAGCAGTAAGTGACAGCAGTAAGTAAATGTTAGGGAAAAAATGTGCACAGAAGTTTATAATAAAAGCAAGATATTTCCTGAAACTGTTTTTCCCAAGTGGGGAGGGTCATGGGCGGGAGGAGGTTGCAGCGCAGGTGTGCACTGGGCCCCGCGGTTGCAACCTCCAGTGGGTTGATTCGGGGAGGGCGTGGCTTTGTCTTCTAGAAGGGCCTGTGATGGTGCCTGGAGGGGTGAGTTGGGCCAGGAGCGCCGGGTGAGAGTGCAGGGGGAGGTAGGGGCAGAGCCCGGCTGGTGGGGCGTCCAGGTGTTCCAGGTGTGCAGGCTTCTCGGCCGGCCAGGAGTGGTTTTTTCAGTGGATCCTGCGTTTGCACTCCTGGCCTGGTGGGAAGGAGTTTTATTTAAGGATTATCACTTGATTTTTATTTTTGGGTGAGGCTGGGCCTGTTGAATCGTGTGCCGGGAGGATTCCGGCTCGAGAGTTCTACTTTCGCAGATTTAAAAGTAGCTTTGGAGCTGCGTTCCTTCCTCCCAGTCGCTTCCCTGTGGGCTGGGAGCAGTTGAAGCTGGGTGGTGGGATGAGCCGTGGCTTCACGGTGGCCTGCCGTGGCGGGAGCTGGGCACCTCCCCTGAATCGGGGTGGCCATTCGCTCCGCAGAGGATGTCCTGGGGGTCCCCGGAGTCCTTGGCCAGGTCCCTCCCCGTCCCTGCCCCCTCCTCCCAGGCGCCGGGGGAGGTGTGGAGCCTGGGTGGTGGCCAGCCCAGCTGTGCCGGGGCGAGCACTGTGCGGGGGCGAGCACTGTGTGTGGTGCTTTGCCAAGCCGGGCTTTCTCCTGCTCGCAGGAGCTCCATGTCCCTCACTCATTCTGCTTCAGCCCTTTGAAAGCAGTGCCAGTGGTCTCTGTAAAGAAACGGGGTGCTGCTTCTCATCCTCGTAAAGGTCCCTAAAAGCTTCCCCAGAGCTTGTCCTGGCTGGCGTGGACCCTGGCTGCAAGACGCCCATGGGTGTGAGGGTCCTTCTGGGTTCACATAGCACCCCCTGAACGGCCAGGGACGGGTTCTCCCCCGGAGCCCCCTCCCCCCCGGTGTATTTTGCTGCTCGACTGTCTCAGGGTGGGGGTGGGGAGGGGAGGCCTCAGCCCCTTGGGGAGCTGTCCTGGTTTCCTCCGGTGCCACGTGCCTTAGCTGTCTCACTTTCCTTCCTAGCGATCAGATGGCTGATTTGCTCTTGTGGGTTTGGCGTTAAGCAAAAGCCCAGTATGGGAAGTCATGAGTTATGGGACAGACTTCTCTTTCTGGGTGCACCGTTGGAACTTAGGTTTGAGGGGTCTGACTCCTTCCGTGGGCAGGCATTTTGGCTCCCTACCCCCACCCCGGCCTCCCACAGGCTTCCTTGCCCGGTTGTCTGTAACCAGGTCGGCTGAGTACTTCGTCCCGGCCGGCATCTGACCCTGGAAGAGGCAGCTCACAGGGCAAGAAACCACACCTTGCGGTCCTTGGACCTGGGATCCGCCCTTGACCTTGGATGTGGCAGCTCCTCCAGCCCTGCAGAGCTGTGACTTTGTGATCTAATGGGCTGGGCTGTGGCTCTTTCCCCCGGGGACCCACCTGTGGCTTAGCCACTGGCAGGTGTGAAGTAATACTCATCGTGGCCTCTCTGGCCCCACGGTCGACATGTGGGACCACCACGTGGACTCTTGCACGCACGGCTGTGCCCAAGGCAGGTGGAGCTGGGTCTCGGGAGAGCGGCTGTCCCTTTCCGCCCAGCAGCCCACGCGCCCTCAGGATGCGCTTGTGGCAGGGCACACGCTTGCGGCACACGCGGGTGACTCTGGAGCATCCCCTCCATTGGTGCATTTCACTACAAGGGTTTAGAGAAGGTCCGTGTGAGCTCTCGTGGTCGGGGCCACCTTGGGGGGTGCTGGGGAGTCCTGCGTCAGGTGCGCTGGGGGCCCAGCTGGAGGTGGGAGAAGAGAGATGGGAGGAAGGGGCTGGCTGGGGACCCTGCACTCCTGGAGGGCCCTTCCACCGCTGAGGAGGGCTCCTCAACATTTTGTGTGCCAAGACCTGCGGGGCAGGAGAGTCCATGCCAGGCCACGTGGCAGGAGGCGGACCATTCCTCCCGCCAGCAGTATGGTCGCAGGGGGATGGTGGGCAGAAGCACTGCTCCCAAAAGTGTCTTCCTTCTCCCTGGAGCCTGGGAAAGTGACCTCACGTGGCAGGGGGGACTTTGCAGATGTGAGTGAGTCACAGACCTGAGATGGGAGGTGGCCCTGGGTTACCCGGGTGGGCTCAGAGTAGTCACACGGGTCCTTATGAGGAGGCACCAGGAAGGTCAGAGGAGAGAGCGGTGCCGTCGCTGCCTGGGGCAGGAGCCGAGGGACACAGGCACCCCCAGAGCTGGAAATACCAAGGGAAGGAGCTGGCCCCGCCGACACCTCGACTTTAGCCAGGGGAGACCCATTTTGGACTTCTGACCTGGAAGAGAATAAATTCGTGTTGCTTTAAGCCCCTAAGCTTGCGATACTTTTTACAACAGCCACGGGGAGCTGGCGCAGGGCTGTCAAGAGGCTCCTCTGCCGCCCTGCGCGTGGCATCGATCCCACCCCACCCTGCGGGAGAGCGCTCTACCCTGACCGATGGAGCGGGGTGTGCCTGGACCACGGCCGGCAGCCTTGCCGTCCGAGCAGCTCTGGGTGTGCGGAGGCTGCGCCCGGGGCCGAGGGAGGCCAGGGCCTCTGCGGCAGCAGCAGGATCCACCAGAGAAAGGGCTGGGGCTGTGGATGGGGCTCTGAGGTTGGGCGGGGGCAGCCCCAGCAGAGACCCAGAGGGCAAGAGGCTGGATGAGCGGAGTCCGTCTGTTGGATGACCAGCTCAGCACGTTCCCCGGCAGGAAGACAGCCCTCCTGTTCTTTTCTTACTCAGGGGAAAGAAAGCTCCGTGACGGGGGATTTGTATCGCCTTTGTCCTGTGGAAGGACACGGCTGTGCTCTGCATGCTGCAGTTGACCTAAATGTGTCACTGCTGGACAGGAGGCCGGCTGTAAAGTCCAGTCCTTGGGTGCATGATGACCATTCCAGTCTCGGGGGCAGAGAACAGCAGGGGCCATTTGCTCAGAGAGACAAAGAACTTAAGGGAGGTGAATGGTCCGAAGTTCTGGTCAGAAATGCAGCCGTCTTTCTACCACCAGGACAGGAGGCACCGGGAAAAGGTGGGAAGCCTTCTCCTGGCTGTGCCGGACACTGGGGCAGGCTGATCTGCCAGGGGCGTCAGAGGAGCGCGCGCTGCGGGGAGGCCGGGGAGGCGGGGGGTGCTCCAGCCCCTGGTGGGGGAGGACTGCGGGGCTCTGTCTCGGCTCTGCAGGGCACCGTCCCCGGGGAGATCCAGGCTGCGAGGAGGGGCTGTGAGCATGCCTTTCCCCCGGCACACGGGCACGCCCTTGGGGAGGGTTGGTGTGTCCACACACGTCCCCGGTCCCTGGGGCTGGGACCGGCCCCTTTGGCGCAGGCTTTGGCTAATGCTCTGCCATGGGGTGGAACCTGGCTGTGCGCTGACCTTTCACGGTTTAGTGACACCAGGAAGGGACGTTCAGGGGAGGCCCCGTGAAGGGAAGTGTGGTTTCCTGTTGCTGGTGCTGGGAGGGGCTGACGTGCCTCCCCGACATGTGTAAACAGAGAGCTCTGGGCACCGTGACCTCCCGCGGGGCGGATCCGAGGAGGCGCCGGCGTGAGTGTCGAGGGCTGAGACGGGCGGATGGGAAAGTGTCAGGACCCTCCAGCCTTGGCCCTTCTCCTCCCCCCAGGAGCCCTGCCTAGGAGCCAGGCCCCGACAGTGTGAAGTGCCCTGCCTTCCAAGCGATAGAGTCACCGTCACAGCACGAAGACAGTGGATGAGATGAGAGGCCTCCATGGCGCTCTCTGGGAACCCGCCTGAGCTGGCTCCAAACTCGGGACTGAGCCGGGTGGATGCTCATCTCGGGGAGAAATGCTCAGTGGACAGGTGTCTGCGGGCTCATGGTGCGCCGGGTTCGCCCATCTGCCCATCCGCGAGCCGAGAAGGAGCCCCTGCTGTGTGCCAGGCCCCCAGGAGAGGGCCAGGGCTGAGAATTGGGTCCTGTGGACATGGCCTGGGGACACTGGGAGGGTGGCATGTGTTAGTCTCAGGTGGCCTGAGAATCTCCACACCTCAGGGAGGCCCAGGCTCCCCTGGCGGCCGGTGGGCGTGTGACCCCTCTGGGGCAGTGGGGGCTCTCAGGCTCCTTCGTGCTGGGGACGTAGATCCACCTCCTGGAGGCCCAGGGCCAGGCCAGGGTCGGTGCCTGGCCCCTCCCACTGGGTTCACACACTTGATGCCTCCCTGGGACCCACTCAGACGTCCTCTCCAAGCGGGGTGATGTCCCCAGCACTAATTTCCCATAGCAGCGCCAGGAGGAGCAGGGGGCCTGCGTCACACGGGGGTTAGTGAGGAGGTGGAGGTCCCTGCAGGGGTTGGGGTTTGTGGACTCACTACGTGTTTGGGCGGTGACCCCTGGGCAGGCCTCTCACATACCCTTGAATCCTGCAGGGCTGGGTCCCCAGGACCCCAGTCCAAGCCCAGGGCCCGTGTGCTCAGCGTCTGGGGAGGCACAGACGTCCCTCAGATGGCCAGGCCTTGGTACTGCACGCTTGGCACTTGCAGGATTCCCGCCGTGACCCCTCCTCCGCCTTGGCGTCCTCTCCTGTCCAGGACTCGGCCAGACCTGGTGTGTGTGGCCCTTGGCTCAGCACGTCTGCCCTGTTGCTGCATATGCCACTTGAGAACTTGCTGGGCTGTCCCCACCTGCCCACCGTCCCTTCCCCACACCTCACTGGATTCTTGTGGAGCCAGGCTGGGTCCTGGGGCCGGAACAGTGGCACAGTGGTGGTCCTGTCTCCAGAACCTCTGGGGAGGGGTGGGCACAAGTCAGATGCCTGCAGATAAATGTAGACTCGGGACGGGGGCCTGGTTACCAGGAGGTCACGTGTGCCACGCCCTCCTCTGTGGACCCGCGTCAACTCCCGGAATCCCTACCCAGCACCCCGAGGAGGACCCTGCTGCCCCCAACAGGAAAGAGCAAGCTCCGTAAGAGGAAACGACAAAGGGCCTTGTTGGATCCAGGAATGGCTGTCAGGGAGGTCACTCAGGGGACATGGTATCTGGGTCAGGACTGAGAGGTTGAGGGATCTGTCGCCCTAGAGGGCAGAGGGGTACTTTCTAGGGAGAAGGCCTGGCATGTGCAAAGGCCCTGAGGCAAGACCAGACTGTGGGCATTTGGGGACCTAAAAGGAAGTCCCTGTGGCTTGAACCTACAAAGCAAAGGTCAGGGGTTCCATGGGGGAAGCTGAAGCTGGGAGTGGGTGGGCGGGGCCCCCTGGGGGACCAGCTGAGAACTTGGCTTTTGTCACAAGCCCAGTTAGGAGGAGCTTTAAGCAGGAAAGTGACCAGTTCCAACGTACTTTTGGAGGAGCCTGGACCATGGCTCAGGGGCAGATTGGAGGGTGTGAGAGGAGCTGGTGAGGAATGAGGGGGCCGAGAGATGAGGAGAGGGCATGGATTTGGGGGTGCTTGGAAGGCAGAGTCCCAGAGATGGGGGATGAGGCCCCCCAATCTGCACCTGGTACAGGTCCCTTGTGCCATAAAGGAGCCAGCTGGCCACCTTGGGAGAGCTGGGGTGCAGCTCCCTCGGCAGGACTCTGGGGGCCTGGTCAGAGGCTCTGCCACCCCTGCCACCTGCCGCCAGCTGCTCTGCACTGGCGCCCTGGCCCGGGCTGGACCCGGCTCCCAATTCTGGTGTGGAAGCTGCCCAGGGCCCTGGGCAGAGGCCACCAGCCCCCTTCTGAGCTGTTCCCCACCCAGCTCCTTTCTGAGCACTTGGGGCATCTCCGGCCGCGGTGAGCCCTGTGGGTGGCACCGAGGTCAGCGTCAGGGTCTTGCTCTCAGGGAAACTTGGCCACGCCAGGGCCGGATGGTCTCCCCAGGACTCACGGGGGAGCTTTGGAGAGAACCTTGACTATCGAGAGCCAGTCAGTCACATCCCCACGGGAGTGGCCTGTGTCCTCCAGCCCCCCGGGGAGGGTCTTCTCCAAGCTGGCCCAGCTGCACGGCGTCGGGGGTCAAGGGAGTGGGAGCGTGCTGAGGACAGATCCCAGCAGGCCGGGCAAGCGAGGGAGGGCTCCAAGCACCCCAAATACTTATTAAGCAAATGGATCCTGGTTCTTGGCAAATGTAAACATTTTCTCACTGGTTGGTGACGGAATCCAGCAAGTCACCAGTGCTGCTGGTGGGCTGCAGCAGGTGAGAGGCTAGGCAAGAAGTTACTGACCTTTGGCCTTTGGGTTTACTGACCCTGATCCAGCCGTGGCTGTGCTCTGCCCGGACAAGGTCCTGCCATTTGTGCACAGCTGCTTCTCGGAACCAGCCTGGGACGGGGACCTGAGGCTGTTGTACTGATTTTGGCCTGAATTTGGGGGTCTCAGGCATGACCTTGTGTCCCCAAGTCTGATGAAGTGGCCAAGACAGGAGGAAGCCACTGGGGTCACTTTGAACATGTACCCATCCTACCCAGAAAGAAGCATCCAGGCTGGAGGCCTGCCTGCAGCCCCAGGCAGCTGGTTAGACCCGCAGGGGTTATCTGGCCCCACCCACGGATTTAGTGAATTCGTCAAGTGCCTTTGTCTCGGGAATGTCTTAACGGGTCTCCAGCACGTGTGGCTTTTCTTGCGGGAGTTTCCATTTAGTAAGGTCTCAGCTGTCAACCCCATGACAGGGTGGTCTGCATGATTGGAATCCAGGCTGACCGATCCCTAGACCCTTGGCCCCCACAGGCCATATCCAGGGCGACCTCTGGGTAGACACAGCATTTAGCTGACCCTCAGCTGGGTCCTGCAGCCATTGCTGCCCAGAAAACCAGGCTTGTCCCACCTGGATTTACCTGTGACCTCAGCCCTGGGGCCCACCTGGTATCGGCCCTGCCGTCTGCTGTGTGCCCAAGCCTGTCAGGGGGACGGGTGGGCTGGGTGGGGACAGCAGCCCTCTACCCCACCCCTGCTTGCAGAGGAAGATGGTCCTGAGAGGTGACTACCAGTCGTCCCAGGAAGCCTGAGTTCCAGGTGAGATGTTCTTGCCGTCTCCAGAGAGATGGAACCGACAGGCTGTAGAGACGCTCTCCACTTAAGGTGGGGCCGTGCGAGTCGAAAACGCATTTGGTTCTCTGACAAAGTTATCATAAAGTCAAAAAATTGTTGAGTTGAAGCATCTTAAGCCCAGATGCTCCTCAACTTAGAATGGGATTATGTCCCAATAAACCCATTGTAAAGTTAGAAAGCCCTAAGTTGGGGGCCGTCTGTGTGTGGAAACACACTCGAGGGATTTATCACAGAATTGGCTCACGTAACCGGAGGCCGAGGAGTCCCGCGCTGTGCTGCCCGCGCGCTGGAGACCAGGGAAGCTGGTGGGAAGATTCAGTCCGCTGAGGGCCTGAGAACCGGGCAAGGTGGTGGGTCCTCTGGTGTGAGTCCCCAAGTCTGAAGGCCTCAGGGCCAGGAGCTCTGATGTCCTCAGGCAGGAGAAGACGCACGTCCCAGCTCGAGGAGAGAGGGACTCCCCCTGCCTCCCCTTTTGCTCTGTTCCTGCCCTCAGTGGACGGGATGTTGCCGGCTCACCTTGGTGAGAGCGGATCTTCACTCAGTCTACAGATTCGAACGCTGATCTCTTCTGGAAACACACCCAGAAATAACGTTCTACCAGCCATCTGGGCATTCCATGGCCCAGTTAAGCTGACACATAAAATTAACCGTCATGGTAGCCTAAACACAGCAGCTCCTGACGCAGCCCGGGAAGATGCCGCCGCCTCCTCGCTGGAGGGGATCTGCCCTGCAGTGTGGGGACCACCTCTGCAAGGGTGCAGAGACCCACCACGCCTGCGCTCCCCGCCCTTGCCTTTGTAATTCCAGGCTGCTGGTGAGGTCTTCACGTTGCGGGTTAAGGTCGTTTTCAGTCTGGGGTGTGGCTGTCTTTGTCCCCCTCCCCCACAGTGGTGGCTCCCCAGGGCCTGCAGGGGCACCGTCGACTCCTTTCCCCCAAGCCCACCTGTGCTCCGTAGCAGGTGCCACTGCTCGAGCCCCCGGCCCGGCTCACCTCTGGAGCCACAGGAAGGGTGGTGGCCAGGCCACCCAGGTCTTCTTTGCCCTGGGAAGGGGCAGGGGAGGGGCTGAGCAGGGGATTCCAGCCCACACCCCAGCGGGCAGTGGCCCTCCGTGGGGCTGCAGGTGTGGAATCCCGCCCAGGCCAGAGCCGAGGCCAAAGACCCACCGAGAAAGCCCACCTGCCTGCCTCTGGGGCTGTCCCCAGAGTCTCGGAAGCTTAGAGTTTGACTCTAAGGCTTTTACTTCTAGGAGTTCATAAGCCGGATTTGTGAGCCAGTTATTGAGAATGGCTCACAAATGCGCGCCCTCTGCCTGCCACGCGTAGCCCGGCACTGCCGGGAGCTGTGAGGAGCTGGCCGCATGCACTGCTGCTCTGCGACCCCGCCTCGGGCTGCTGGCTGCTGTGCAGGGGGGTTCCTGGGGCTGGAGTCGCAAGGTTCCTCCCTGTCCTGTTGTCCCCCGACCTGTGGAGCTCGAGTGTACTCGTCCCTCCGTCCTTCCATTCCAGCAGCCATGTGCTGGGCACTGTTCTGGGCACCCTGTGTGGCCGTAGCTGCCTGCGTGGTGGCTGGGCTCCCTGGACCCCCCAATGTCCTCTCGGCTTCTGGTGCTCATAGGTGCCCCGTCGTGGACTAGCGGGGCTGTGTGGGCTGGGGGACGATCCCAGCAGGCTCCGTGCAGTGGCGCTGTGAGGCTTGAGCGGCCGTGTGGGAAGGGCCGGGAGAGGGGGCACCGCGGCCTCTGAGAAGGACCGAGGACCAGCGGGCATCGTAGGCGCTGGCTCTCCCTTTCATCTGTCTGTCACTTCTCGTTCTTCCTGCCTGTGCTAGGCCTCGGGAGGACAGTGGGGACGGCCAGGGCATCAGGCTTGTCATCAGGTGATCCTGCCCCATTGTTTGGGAGGCGGGGGCTGGGCTGGGCGGAGGGAGGCGGAGAGAGGCCGAGTCTGCGTCTCTCCGAGTGCTGGAAGTGCCTCCCTTCCTGGCTTCTGGGGGCCACCCGCACTGCCTGGCTCCTGGCCCCCCGTCCGCAGACTTCAGTCTCCCTGAACTCTGACCCTCCTGCCTCCCTCTGCCCAGGGGCTCTTCCCTGGGTACCTGTGACCTCGCTCCTTCATGTCACGCAGGTCTTGACCCAGATCTCGCCTTCTCGGTGAGGCTTCTGGGAGCAGCCGCGGTAGCTCCAGCTGTCTGTGCGCACCACCCAGCCGGCACACGGAAGCATTGCGTTGCTGTAGGGAGGCTGGCCATGGGCTGTTACTGTCCCTTCCTCGGGTGTCCTCAGGTGTGGCGGTGGCTGCGTGGTGCTCTGTCTTGCACCAGCCTAGAGCCAGCGCAGTGAGGGAGTCCTCACCCTTCCTCCTCCCACGTCTCCCCCTGACCATGTGGGAGGAGCCCAGTGCACAGCTCCTTCCCACGGTGTGCGCCCAGGCAGAGGGGCAGAGGCTGCGGCCGCCTGGCACGTGCTGGGGGGACCAGCGCACCCTCTGTCTGGGCGCCCCCACACGTGAGAAAGTCCAGGTGCTGAGGTCTGTTCCTGGAACAGCAACTTCTCTGCTGTCCCCGAGGTGGGCACCCCTGCCTCCGTATCTTGGAGTCAGAGGGGGCAGAGTGGGTGTGAGTGGGGGTCAGCCTGCTGTTCTCTCCCCCACAGAGGAGGAGCTCCGGAAGCTGCGAGAAGAGACCAACTCGGAGATGCTGAGGCAGGAGCTGGACCGGGAGCGGCAGCGGAGGATGGAGCTGGAGCAGAAGGTGCAGGAGGTGCTGAAGGCCAGGTACCTCGCACTCCGCTCCCCCTGCTCGGATGCCCGAGCGGCCCTGGCCCTGCGAGTGGGCAGTGTCAGCCCTCCTGGCTCTGCGGGACCCCGAGCACCTCAGGAATGTCACCCTTCGTCCTGGAGGGGTCTGAGGGCGAGTGGTCATTACAGGCCTGGCCCCCGACTGCCCGGGCCTAGGGCTGGCCTGTGCCTGTCTGGGCCGTGGTCTCTGGAAAGGGCTGTCCTCCTGTGCCCTGGGCTGGTCTGGAAAACGGGCAGCCTGGGGACAGTGCTCCTCGTGGTCACCCGGGCCAGGTGGGGACAGGACTTAGGAGAGAATTGGTGGGGGCCTGTGGAGCCCCAGAACCGCTGAACCCACAGTCTTGGCCAGCAGGTGCCCCCTGTCCTATGTGTCCTGATTCCAGTGTTTGGCCCCAGAGGCTGGCCGGGCCTCTCAGGACCTTCTGGGGACCCTGACTCCCCCCACCTGGCCTTTGTGCTCTCCCACGCTCGCTGCCCCTCCCTGGTCTCGGCTGCAGACCCTCCAGGCTCCGCAGCTGCCCACCCTGAACACTCCCTGCCCCTGTGGCCCTGCTGGGCCCTGGGCACCCCTCCCTCCCTGAGCCTCCTTCGTCCTGGCAGGTTCACCCTTCCTGGGGTGGCAGTGCTGCCCCAGCTTCTAGAGATGTTTGCAGGTGACGTCTTTGTTCTCAGACGGGTCCCGCCCCGTGTGGGGTTGAACTGCCCCCGAGCGCGCAGGGCCTCCTCCCTGGCCCCCCCACGCCCTGCCGCATGGTCATTCCAGAGCAACACTGCAGGTTACAGAACAGGTGCCATCCCTGTCCCGAAAAAGCCCGTGAGGCCCCGTGTCCCTCTGCACAGTGTCCAAATCGGATGAGGCCTAGGCGCTCGGGCTGGCCACCTCCACGCCCTCAGCCCCACACCGGCACTGACCACACCTTTGTCCACGGCCCTCCCTGGCTTGAGCGAATGGCTCCCACCAGTTTGGGCTGCACACTGCCACCTGTGGGACAGCCCTACCAGACACTGGTTCTTCATGGGGGCCATTATTATCACGATTCTGAGTCTCCTTACTTCAGCTGGGCCCTGCGCTCTGGGGGACAGAGCCGTGCCAGGTTAGTTACGGAAAGGAGAGCCCTCCTTTGTGTCCCACGCTGGACTCTGGCTTCCTTGTGGGTCTTACCTGTCAGTCCTCAGGTCTGAGCAGCCCGAGGCACTCAGCTTTCACTGGGGGAAGGTCCCTTCGATTCCTGCTCTCGGGGCATCTCCCTGGGGGCCTCCCACGTGGCCTGTTTGGAGTCCCCAGGGTGGGGCTTGCCTTGGGGGCCTTGAGCTTGTTTGGAGAGGAAACGACCCGTAGCCCTTCCGCCCCAGCTGTGAGGTCAGCCCCTTCCCAGAATGGAAGCTGGTACCCGGGCGTCACGGGTACTTACCTGATGTTGAGCCTTTCGCGAAAACTTATAGCAATTCAAAGACCGAATTATATTTATTTACACATAGAGGCGAAACGGAGATCTGACCTGCAACACTGGGAGATCCCAGGGACAGGTGTGGTCCCAGGTGCTTGACGGGAGCTGGGGGTGCATCCCCACCCCCACAGGACACTCCTCCCCTGGTGGTGGCAGGTGGCCTAAGACCGATCCCTGTCCCTCTCCCTCCCCAGGGCGCCCGTGTGTTCTGGTTTCCCGCCATGTTGCCCTCCTGCCCTGCTTCCGGGGATGGTCCTGGTCCTTCCCCTGAGCCCTGTGGTGGGAGTGCCCAGCTGGGCAGTTCCTAGGAGGGGGGGACGGACTCTCCCTTGGGAGCCAGCAGGGGCTGACCGAGGAAGTGGAAACTGAGGGTCCTGGGAGCATTAAGGGGCCCTCTCCTGCTTTACATGGGGGCGGGACTTAGGAACTTTCTGGAAGCCCAAAGGAGAAGGGGTGCAGGAAGAACAGGTCTCAGGCAGAGCGACCTCCTCTTTCCTTGCCTCCTGGGGCCAGTCTGGGGTGGCTGTGGTCTGTCCAGGCTGGAAAGGCATGTGAGGGACCCCACCACACACACATAGCACACGTGTGCACACACACACACACCCCCACACACACTCATGTCACAAACTGAAGCTGCAGGTGAGCTGCAGGATTAACACATAATGATGGTTATACAAACCTCTATTTTGGTTTCTAAGAAAACTCTCAGAAAATCACCTTGGGGTCAGCCTACCTGCGAGTGGGCAAAGGCTTTCTCCATCCTGGCTCCAAAAGCCACCTGACAGCTCTGCCCTCCGTGGTCTGGTCCCACCCGTGCCCCGCCCTGAGCGTTCTTAGAGTTCGCTCCTCCCACAGATGCTCTCCCCTTGCCCACCTCCGGAGCCCCAGAGATAGGAAGGTGGGGGGGCCAGACAGCGTGTGGCCCCATTCTCTGCTACGTCTGCACACGGGCCTCGCTGGAAGGAAGTGGACCCTGGTGACTGTCCAGTGACATCTAGTGCCCCATCCGGCCTGGGAGGGCCCGCAGCAGAGTGGGCCAATGCCTGCCCTGGCGTCCACGCCTTGACCCGGCTCAGGTCTCCACCCCGTGGCCCAGGCAGTTGGGGTCGGGAAGCATTAAGCCTTGCAAGAGGCTCAGACACGGACCACCCCACACTCGTTTGCTTCATCATCGAACAGCAGCATAGTCCTTTGGAACCACTTGGAAGAGTCAGTTGTCGTTAGCAGTGTTAACACAACAGTCCTTTTCCCCTTGGACAAGGTTGCCGCGTTTGTGTGGCTTTGAGGACCTCCTGGGGGCTTCCCACTTCTCAGAGGCCGCGGCGGCACCCCTTGCTCAGGCTAGAATGTCCTGGTACCTTGCCTGCTCTCTGTTTCCCTGCCACGTTTTGAAAATGTATCGTGATAACACTGTTATCAGTGTGTTCTTACGAGCAGTCCTGGCAGGTGGTCACCGTGTTCCATGTTTGGCATTACGTGAAGGAAGTGGCATTACGTGAAGGAAGTGACGTTCCTGCCGCCTAGGGCACCTGCTCCCGGGTCTGCAGTCCTCCTCCACTGAAGGCAGCTTGCTGCACAGTAATATCTAAACGCTTGTTTGTGTCTAGCGGCCATTGACTGTGCATTATTAGATACAAAACACGCAGTGCCAACCACAGACCTGGGAAGGCCCCTGCCCACTCTGGGCCTCCCCACCCCACTGCCCATCCATGGCTGGGGCGAAGTCATGAGCATTTGGCCTCGAGGCCTCATGGTACACACCTGAGCCAGACTTTGGCAGGAGCCTTTTTTGTTTTTTTAAAGACCGGGTCTCTGTCTGTCACCCAGGCTGAGTGCAGTGGCTCATAGCTCACTGCAGCCTCAAACTCCTGGGCTCAAGTCATCCTCCTGCCGCAGTCTCCTGAGTAGCTGGGATTATAGGTATGCGCCACCACGCCCAGCTAATTTTTCTATTTTTTTATAGAGATAGGCTCTTGCTATGTTGCCCAGGCTGGTCTCGAATTTCTGGCTTCAAGCGCTCTTCCCGCCTCAGTCTCCCAGAATGCTGGGGTTACAGGTGTGAACCATGGCGCCCAACCAGGAGCCAGTTTTTGTGCTTCATGGCTGAGTTGCCTCTTCTGGAGTCCGCAGGCTGGTTCAGGGAGAGTCCTGGTCCAGCTGCCCAGGAACAGGGCAACCCACTGGGCTCCCGGCGTCTCCCATGTGCCCCAGGCACCTCCTGTTCCCTGTGAATTCCTGTTTTTCCGCCAGTTCTGGGCATGGACGGTCATTTGGGCAGCGCCACACCCCGGCCGCAGGGAGGGTGGGCTTGGAGTCCTGGCCCCTCCCCCACCGCCACCTCCATGACTCCCGTCCATTGCTCAGGGGCCGCAGCCCTCGCCCAGCGCCAGCTCTGCTGGTTTCCTGTCCAGTTGTCCTCCACGTTCTGCGTGCTCCGGCACGATGCGGCAGTTACAGGTGACAGGGACAGGTCACGAGTCTGAGGACCGGGTTGGTTCGTGGCACTGTTGGTGTGAAATCACGGAACGTGAACAGAGCAGAAACTGCCTCTCCCCATCACTGCAGGTGAGGGGTGCCTGTGCCGAGGGTCGCTGGCCCTGGAGGAGGGCCCGTGCACCCCTGCCAGCCCTGCCCAGGTCTGCCTGGGGCCCCGTGGGACCGGGAGCGCAGAGGCGCCTCTGTAGAGCCGGACAAGGTGGGCTGGGCGGTGCGGCTTGGGAGGGAGCAGCTGGCTGGAGAACCAGGACAGAGGCTGCACCCAGGGCCCGGTCCAGGCTGCACGCTGAGGTCGAGCTCCCTCAGGGCACACAGCGGACGGGTCTATAGGATCTGACGGGTGGACAGAAACTCCAGGAAGGGCAGAGCCCGAAGGGTCTGAGTTCCAGTGACAGCTGTGATCAGGGTACAGCAGGGGTTGGGGACAGGGAGTCCAGGCAGGTGGCTGACCTGGGCCGAGCTGGGTGCAGGCAGCTGACAGGGCGTCACCCAGCCTGTGGCCTCGTGTGGTGCCTGATAGATTCGTGTGTGATAGTATCTTTCCTTTAGCAGCCTGATGGGCAATAGAATTTTAAGAGTTAAAATTAACAGGGAAGAAAAGAGCTGCATGAGACTTTATTTGGTTCCTAAAAGACAACACACGTGCCTGTTAGGGGAACATGGCTCTGTGCTTGCCCAGCTACCATCACGACCGCCATTCGAGCAGTTTGGGGTCCCAGGGAGTGCCGCTCACCCCGCCCTCCCTGTGCAGTGCGTGCTGTGTGAGCCCCAGAGCTGTGCACGGCCGACCATGTTTTGAACTAACAGACATCTTGCCTCTTCTCCCTGCTCTTTTAGAACCGAGGAGCAGACGGCTCAGCCGCCGCTGAAGGGGCAGACCCAGGCCACCAACGGAGCAGGTAGGCCCGGTGGGCGGGCAGCGGTGCTGGTTCTGTTCCTGGGTACCCCCTGGCACCTGGGAATCTCCTCCCGTCAGAACTGGGTTACCGTCTCTCTCTGGGAGCTGATGAGTCATCGCAGCAAACTCGAGTTGTCAACCAAAACCTGATTGTACTTTCTCATGGAAATATAACATGCTGTTTTGGCTTTGCCCACGGAACAGCCGTGTGGGGGTCACACTGGTCCCTCTGCCATTGACCTGGTGGCCTGCTGTCTGGGCTGACCATCCCGATGGGATGGAACCAGCAGTGGGGGCCGCCACTGGGATGTGCCAGCCCCGGGGTCAGGGGACAGAGCCCTTTTCTCTCTTCTCCTTGTCTTCCCACGCCTTGACCCCTTTTTTCTTTCACTCTACACTGTGCTTTCTAGAAATTCTCATTCAGAGGATCGATGAGGTAGGGGACATTCAGCTCTCGCGGGCTTGGCCTGTGCACCCCGAGGCCCCCAGTGACCAGTGAGGGTCAGAAGTGCAGATGGGGAAGACCCCAGCTCTCGCAGTGCCTGTGGCCTTGTCCCCCTGCTGTGGTCAGGCGGTGCGCAGGCTCTGTGTCGGGGGAGTGTGGAGGGGGAGGCGCTGGCTTCCAGGGTGGCCCCAGGCACCCTCCAGGGAGGGAGGAGGTGGGGGTGGGGACAGACCTGGTGCACCTTGCGCAGGAGAAGTGGAGGCCCGGCGGGGGTCAGCAGGCAGTCCCAGTGATGGGGTCAGTCACGAAAAGGTGTCAGGGATAAAGCCACGTGAGGGTTCTGCATTACCTCCAGGGAGTTAGTCCCCAGGGGCCTGGCTGAGAGATCCCCCGGTCCTGGTTAGTGAGCAGGGGCCGGGTGGGCTGCAGGACGGGGGGAAGCCTGCGCTCTCCGGGCAGCTGGCACCGTTCCCTGCACGTAGGGGTCAGCACGCTGCAGCCCCCGTCTGGTTTACATTTTAAACAGCTGAAAAAATCAAAAGACTATTTGGTGACATGTGAGCATTATGTAAATCTGATATTTCAGCATCCATAAATAAAGTTCCATAGAAACAACGCCAGGCCCGTTCGTGTACGGCTGTCTCCGCCACGGGGACAGGTTTGCTGACGCCGCCTGGACACTCACCCTAAAAAACCCTGCCAGGGCCCAGCTGGGGTGCGAGAACTTGCCCGCCCCATCCTCCCCAAGAGCTCCGAGCTCTGCCCTGCCCGGGTCTCGGGGTGCACACACCTCAGCGCCCCATGGCCTGTGGTCCTCAGGCTTATGTCCTAGGCCCGCAGCGCAGGGTTGTTGGTGGCACCTGCCCTCCATTCCCACACGCCCCAATCACAGAGGGACAGCGCCCCCTGTGGGCAGCCCCACAGCCAGCTTTCCGAAGGGACAGATGGGTCCATGCCACGGTACCCATGTCGGGCAGGAGCCCTCCTGGGTTCCCGTGGTGTGCGCTAAGCCCTGGTGACCAGTGTCAGTCACCAGCACTAAGCCACGATAGCCCACCCAGGCCAGCCACTGCCCTCGCCGGGCTCTGTCCGTCCCAGGACAGCCCCCCATTGGCTGATCCTCAGACTCTGCAGGGCCAGGGGGTGACGAGCCCACCCAGACAAGCCGGAGGTGGAAAGGGAGGTTGAGACAGACCCCTGAGGTGGGCTGAGAGCTGGCCCGGACGGACAGCACTGGCCTAGACAGCCGGGCGTGCCCAGAACACGATGGTCAGGGTGAGACACACGACCCCACGCAGCGGTGGGTTTTGCAGCCGGGCGGCTTTGGTCTGCGTTTGCTGTTCGCACCTCGTGTCTTTAGAGAACTGAGCCCTCAGAGCCCCCTCTGGCGTGAGCCCCTTCGTTTCCCCGCTCCCTGGGGAGGCCCCTGCCCCTGCAGGCGTTTCCTGTGCCCCTCAGGCCCCTCACTGGGCCTCCTCTGCCCCTCCCACACCCCCGCAGACCGCCGGAGCCAGGGGCTGTCCTCCCGCGCCCAGAAGTGGTTCTACGAGAAGTTCGGGGTGTACGTGGAGGACTTCCGCTTCCAGCCCGAGGAGAGCACGGTGGAGGCGGAGGAGCCCCTCAGTGCCCGCAGGTAGGGGCCCCACACCCAGCCCGGGGGTGGCCGTGTTGGGCCGTCCCTGTGCCAAGGCTTTGGCAGCCCAGAGCCCCATCACGCCCACCGGTCTCACTCTTGGTTTGTGACAAATGTCCTGTGGGGACACTGGGCTCAGGGGCAAGTGCCCACCACCCCGGGGCCCTCCCTACATCGGGTGGTTCGTGTGCGCTATCTGCAAACGTCGGCCCCACTCGCCAGGCCCAGGGGGTTCCGGGGGAGCCCGGACAGCAAGGCCCTGGGGACTCGTGTGGGCGGGAGATGAGGGGAGCGCCTCTGTTGGCGAATCACCGCGTCTCTGAGGGAGTTGGCAGCAAGGGCCACCTGGTGCACGGTGCTGTTCGAGTCACCGCACGTGCCCCGGGCACTTGGGGCATCTTCCCGGGAGCCAGCAGGGCGTGGGCGCGGGGACGCAGAGCCAGAGTCGCACTGACGCCGGCTCCTCTCCCCTCCCAGGTTGACTGAGAACATGAGACGCCTGAGTGAGTACCCCGCGCCGCCGCCGCCAGGGTGGGGCTGCCGTGAAATGACCTGAGCTTGTCCCAGGTGGATGTTGTCAAGGAAGGCTCCTGCCCCGGCCCTGGGGAGGAGACTCCTGTTGGGAGTCTGGCCGAGGCCTGCCCACTTTTGGAGGCCCACATGGGGGACCCCCTGGGGTGGGAACAGAGCCCCCTCCCCTCCCCCGCAGCCTGGAGCCCCAGCGTTTGGGATGAAATCTGATGCTTTTCTCAGACTCTCCCAGCCCCAGGGAGTGCGAGTGGGGCTCCTCCCTTGTGTTTGCCTGTCCCCTTTCTCCTGTCACTGCTGTGGGGAGGGGCAGGTGGCATTTCCCCACAGGGACAGCAGGCTGCCTCGGGGGAGTGCTGGCCTGGGGTCACCAGGAGCCTGTATTGGCCCAGGTTTTGCGTAGCCGGGGTGGCCAGCCTGACCCTGTGCGTGGGCGCGAGGAGGCGGGCGCTGGGGCTGACCGCTGCCATCTGCTCTGTCCCCAGAGCGTGGTGCCAAGCCTGTCACTAACTTCGTGAGGAACCTTTCTGCCTTATCTGACTGGTACTCCGTCTACACGTCGGCCATCGCCTTCACCGTGAGTGGCTCCTTGTAGGGTGGGCGGATCATGTCCCCCCAACCCTGGGCAGCACTTCTGTGGGCCCCAGGGATGTGCCCAGCCTCAGGTTCCTCATCTGTAAAGTGGGTGCGCTGATGCTGACCCTAGCCACGGGGTGGCTTTGAGGATCAGAGACGTTGGGTTGGGCCCAGGGCGGGCAGCAGGGCTCCCTGGACAGGGCGTGGTGGCCACTGTCTGGACACAGGCACGGCCCTCACTGCAGCGTCCTCAGGACAGGGCCTCCTGATGTGGTTGTCACCCGGTGCAGGGGCCGGGGAGGCTCCAGACAAGGGCATGATGGGATGGGGTACCCAGCCCAGCCTCTGTGAGCCGCGACTGCTGGGAGGGATAGGACCGCAGGGCTGGCGTTGCCAGGGGCTTCGGGGAAGACAGCCCAGCTGCCCTGCCCGAAGTCGTCCTGCAGCGGCTGCCCCTCAGCCATGCACAGGAAGACCCCGCCTGTTTCTCAGGGCTGGAGCCCGTGACCCTAGGGGTGGAGGACTGCGCCTCCCGTGAGGATGCAGGCTGCCCACCTACCTGCTGCGGCCTCGAGGCCAGAGCGGGGCGGCCACAGCCCCAGGAACCCTCCAAAGCTCCCAAAGGCAGCACAGTCCTGTTGAGCAGAGCCCACCTCTGTCCCGAGGTCTCCAGCTAGCTGGCTTCAGCCTGGAGGGGTCATGAGGACCACCCTAGCCCCGACCCTGGGTCAGGCCATCTGGGCACATGTCTGAAGCCCTTGGCTGGTGCCTACCCTGGGGACTCCCGCCCACCTGGGAGATGAAGGTTGCCGGGGGCAGGTTCATCTTGGCCCTGGGGATCCTCTTCTCCCACCACCTCTGACAGACGCCTGGCACAGCAGGGCCTTTGCTGCCTCGGGTCCGGGATACCTGCGTATCATGTTTCTTACGGCTAAGAGACTGCCCCAGATTCAGACCCACCTCCCTGGTCTCCACCTGGCCACAGGTGGATTCTATTCCCAGCCCACTCAGGGCCTTTGCTCTGTGTCTGTAGCTTTGTGTGGGGCACAGGGGGCCCCAGGTGACGGTAGCCCTGGTGGTAGCATCTGGGCTGGTCCTCAGCCCATGGTTGGCCGCCCCACTCAGGTGTGCGGAGACCTAGTGACGCCTGAGTCCAGTGCGTGGAGCCACGCCTGGGGGCTGTGACAAGCAGGGCAGCTGTCTCTCCTGCTGCTGTCTGTTCACAGCTCAGGACACGCCCTCCCCACCCATGCAGGACAGCTTCTCTGTCCCGTGTGGGTTTCTTGCTCCCGTGGGCAGCTCTCAGCTGGGAAGCAGCCCTTCCTCCAGCTTCCCTTTGCACGTGCCCTCCTCCCTGGGTGTTTGGGGAGCCTTGGGGCCACATCTCCCTGCCAGGCGCTGCTGGCTTGGGGGGAGGTGGGAGGGATGCAGCTCATCCTGACCCAACCGTCACGTCACCTGCCCTCCCCCTTCCGAACCGCAGGTGTACATGAACGCCGTGTGGCACGGCTGGGCCATCCCATTGTTCCTGTTTTTAGCAATTCTGCGGTTGTCCCTCAATTACCTCATCGCCAGGTAGGTGAGCTGGCTTGGTGTGTGGCCGCTTTGTCCCACCATGTGCATGGCTGTGCTGTGTCCCTGTGTCACACACAACCGTGGCACTGGATGGGTGCGTCGTGCGCTGGCATTTGGAGGGTGATCTTCTGGCAGGCTCCAGAGACCCCTGGGCGGGAACTTCTCCCCAAACCTCAGCGTGTGTGTCGCTGAAGCCACAAGGGCTCAGTGCCGTGTAAGGCCCCTGCTGGTGGCCGTCACACGACGAACAGGCCGGGACTCGGGGGCTGTGGGGTGGACAGTCTACAGTTCGCCCCTGCCTGGGGGGCGCGTTGCACCAGCCTGGGCCCATGTCACTCCTTGCACCCCCACGCAGCACCCCTCACTGTGGAGGCCGAGGGGCCTTGCAAGGCCCCCAGCCTGGGGCTGGGGAGAGCAGCCCGGACGGATTCTGACTTGCGCTCGGCCCTTCCCAGTTTGCGCTGATTTTCTAGGTGACTTTCTGTGCCTGCTCACGCGGGCTCGTCTGGAAATGTTTTTTGCGGAGAACATTTACACTCTGGTGGGAGTCTCGGCACCTGCCGTGCTGCTCCCGCTGGTTTCTATTGAAGGCTTCTCCCCTCCATGCCTCTGGCTGCTTTTAAATGTGTCCCCTCCCCTCAGGACGGCCCCCAGCGGGGCGGTGAGGGTGATGGGAGTTATCCGCTGCTGGGGAGCGGTCCTGGTGGTCCGGGGTGGACTGGCGGGGTTTTGGGAGCCTCTTACCCCGTCTGGCCGGCAGGGAAGGGCCCCTTCAAGCCTGCGGGGAGGGCAGGGCCGGTGACTCGATGCCACCCTTGACCACGCTGCTTGCAGGTGGCACTGTTTAAAGGTGTGTCGTTGCTTCCTGTTTGCCAGGGGCTGGAGGATTCAGTGGAGCATCGTGCCAGAGGTGTCTGAAGCTGTGGTAGGTCCTGGGAGGGCCGAGGGTCTCCTCTGTCTGTCCCCGCCAGGTCAGGCTCAGAACCCGTGTGTGCTGCGCGGGAAGGCCCCCGGTGGGGCGGCCCCCAGCGGAGGCTGTGTGGTCACCCTCTGGGAGCTCCCTCGAGAGGAGAGGTGGGGGAGGAGAAGGCAGCCAGCCCAGCCCCAAGCCCCGGGAGGCCGTGCACCGTGCCCTGCCCTAGCTGGGGCTCCCAGCCAGGATGTGATGTGGTGGCAGTGGGGGATGGTGAGGGACCCCTATAGCCCCCACAGCCTCCCTGGGTAGGGTGGTAAACAGTGGGCTGGATGAGTAGATGTGGTCCCACTGGGACCCTAGAGTCCGCCTCTGACCCACTGCCTGGTTTTGTAAATAGAGTTTTATTGGCACACAGCCATGTTCATTCATTTACATACTGCTATGGCTGTGTCTGTGCTACAGTTGAGTAGCTGTGACAGACCACGTGGCCTAAGAAGCTCCCTGACCTTTTACAGAAATTTGTTGCAGAGGGAGACCCCCACCCATGGGGCAGGACCACCAGGTGTGGGTAGAGGGAGACCACGGTGCCTCCACGTTCTTGTCAGACATCAAGCACCTGTTCTGTCATGGGGCACGCAGAGGTGGGGGTGGCAGCCGGGAGGAGGCAGGCCTGTGCCCGCCTGGCCCTGGAACTTGGGGCCCTAGAACTTGGGAGGTTCTTAATGAATGGGACACGTGTGGACTGGGACAAGCAGGACAAGGCTGGCGTCCCTGCCTGTGGGTGAGGGAGTGGGGGCTGGGTGGTCTCAGATGCACCTGTGCAGGTGAGCTCTGTGAGTGGGAGCCTCGGCCCAGCCACTGCGGGGGCGGCTCTGCCCGCCCCACCTCGGGCGCCAGGGTGCGATCTCACCATCAGCCCAGAAGGGCGCCTGGTTCCCCAAGGGATGTCCCCTCCTCACTGACTACGTAGGGATGGCAGAGTGACCCACAGGTGCCTGGGGCTGGGAAGCCTTCATGCTGTTTTGTCAGTAATTTTTCTGAACTGTTAAATTTCAGTGGAAAATTCTCTTTCCCCTTTGACTGAAGGAACCTCCCAAGGAGGACCTGACTGTGTCTGAGAAGTTCCAGCTGGTGCTGGACGTTGCCCAGAAAGCCCAGGTACTGCCGCGGGGCCCCCAGTTCAGCCTCTGTGGACGGTGGGTGGGGCTCTGGGTGGAGGAGCCCCCCGGCTGGAGGCCGGACTGGATCTGGGTCCCCTCCGCTCCAGGCCAGGCCCCCCACAGGCCTGGGAGCGGCTGGACAGGACTGTGGGGCTGTGGGGGGCTGTGGGGCTGTGTGTCTGTGGCCTGTCTGAACTCGGGGTGTCCCGGGCCCTTGGTGTCACTGCGAGGTCTGTTGTGATCAAGGTTTTTCTTCGAGCAGAACCTGTTTGGCAAGATGGCCGACATCCTGGAGAAGATCAAGAAGTAAGTCCTGAGCCCTCACCCTGCGGCACGGTGCGCCCCGCCCCGCCTGAGCCTGCCGTCTCCCTTCCAGCTTGTTCATGTGGGTGCAGCCGGAGATCACGCAGAAGCTGTACGTGGCGCTCTGGGCCGCCTTCCTGGCCTCCTGCTTCTTCCCCTACCGCCTGCTGGGGCTCACCGTGGGTAAGGTGCCGTCTGGCCCCAGGGGCCTGCAGCAGCGGGGAGGGGAGGGGACGGAGGCTGCTGCGTCCCAACAGGGTCTGCGGGGCGTCTGCTGTTAAACACCCTAAACACCCAGGGGGTCCTTCCTCTGCTTTTTGTCAGAATGTTTCGATTTGGGAGAAAGGGAGCCATGTGGGATCTAGGGACACGATGATCATTTCTTAAACCGGGCACACCCTCTGCTTCTAAGGCCCCCCTAGTTTCTTGCCCCGTGGAACGAGCAGGTGAAGCCCAGACCCAGTCTGCCAGGCCCTAGCGCCATCAGGGAGTCGCCTTGGGGTGGGACGCCTCTCTGGGTGCCCATCGGCCGGGGTGACGGTCAGGGGAGCCTGAGTCTGGTTTGAGGTGCAGGGAGACTGGTCGTGGCTGACAAGTTTGGTGACGTGGCGTGAGGCCGCGGGTCACGTCCACCTGAAATGCTCCTTTCTAGAGTCGGTGTCGGGAGGGAGAGGGGAGCTGCTGTGAGGCCGTGGTTCCGTGGGAGGCAGGTGTGGTCTGTGGCACCCCCTTACCACGGGAGATGGCCTGTCCCCTTCCCTCCTCCCCACGGAGGCGGCTTGTCCGCTTCCCTCCTCCCACGGGACGCAGCCTGTCTGCTTCCTGCCCTTCTCTCTTCCTGTCCTTCCCTCAGCGATAGCGATCCGGCGTCCAGTGGGGACCAGGCACTGACCTCAGGAGCAAGGCCAGTGCTTGTGGGGCCGGTGGGAATCGTGAGGCCAAAAAGGAGGTTTGTGCGAGTTGTGAGGGAGGGGTGGGGGGAGAGCTCCGCGCAGGATCCTGGAGGTCCCATCTCGTCCCCGCACGCTCTCAGATGCCGGGAAGCCCGGCTTGGCACGTGCTTAGGGGTGGGACAGAGCCTGCTGGCATGAAAGAGAGACGTTCCCCTGCCCTTTCCCAAATCCCCTGGCCATGAGCAGAGGAAAGTCCCTCAGGCACTTAGCAGGGCTGGGTTCTAGCAGCAGCAGCTCGCGGCAGCTCCCTGTCATTCATCAGGTGCCAGCACCAGTGTGGCCAGAGCCAGATTTGATCAGGGCTTTGGTTTTGAAACCCAGATCTTTTTTTTTTTTTTTTTATTTCAGCATGTTATGGGGGTACAGATGTTTAGGTTATGTATGTTGCCCTTGCCCCCCCGCCAAGTCTGAGTTTCAAATATGTCCATCCTTCGGGTGGTTCGCATTGCACTCTTTGTGTATGCAAATACCCGTCCCCTCCTTCCTCCTCCCCCCGAAACCCAGATCTTTACCTCACAAATGCCCTTGGGCCCTGCTGGCCAGCACCAGGACTCTTGGAGCATGAGCGTGGAGGGGACCCTTAAGACCTCCAGTCAGGCCTCTGAATGGGGGCACGGCAGGAGGCCTAGCAGCACCTGAGGCCCGGCTGCCCTCTGCGTTGAGCCCAGGGGGTGGGCACCTGGATCTGTCCTGCTGTCCTCTTTTGTGGCAGCCGGTGCGGCTTGGTCCTTGCGACCACACCAAGATCGCCGCCACCACTGGGTGGAGCTGACTGACGCCGCCAGGTGTGGGTCAAGGTCATCATCCTGGTTCTTCACCGCCCGCCCGCCCTCCCACGGTGCTGGGGGGAGACCTGCATGTGGGGGTGAGGATGGCCCCAGCTGGGATTCGAAGGCCCTTGGGCTGAGCTGTCCCTCTGGCCGGGCTGGAGGAGGTCAGGGAGCTCCATCTAATTGACCAAGCCGGTGTCCCACCTGCGCCCCTCCCCGCCTGATCATATTTCCAGAGTTAGAAAGTTGGGACTTGGGGTCAGAAAGTCTGACTTGGTTTATAAGTTTATGTGAAAAAGTGTCATAAAGGCAAAAAACAAAGCAAAGCAAAGGCATAGCTTTATCCAGTTTCTTTTATACAAAAGTGCAGATATTTTACATGAAACTGAGCCTGCAGGAAGGCGCTTTGCATCTGGGCTGGTCTGTCCCGCTGGGCACTCTGGGCAGCACTACAGCCCCCAGCGCTGGGAGGGGCCGGCAGTTCTAGCTGCTCAGAGGGACGCACTTCCGTGGCTTGAGGAGGCATGCATGGGTGGCACTGGGCCTCTGGCCCCTGCTCTGTTGCCACGTGGGGCCGTGGGTGCAGGCTAGTGTGTCCGCTTCTCCGCACTCTAGTGCTGGGTGTGCTCAGCTGGGCAGGCAGCCCACAGCTGCCGAACCAGCGCAGGGGGACGGGAGCCAGCCATGGGTGGGGAGGCCTCGCAGGGGGCACGGCTGCGGGCCTGGGGCAGCACTGGGTGAGGGGCCAGGTGGGAGTGGACTTGGGGAGGGCCTTAGATTCTGTGTCAGGTGTGGGGAGTTTGAACAAAGGAGGGATATTTCTGACGTGTTTTAGGTGGATCAAGAATAGTCCTGGGCCAGGGCAGAGTTGGGGAGAAGTAAGGGGGCACTGGGGAGACCAGCAGAACTGGGGTAGGTGGGGGAGGGTGTGGCTGGGGCAGGAGTGGGTGTGGCCTGGGTGAGGGGGATGGCCTGGCAGGGGAGGGTGTGGCCTGGGTGAAGGCACAGCCTGGGCAGAAGGCATTGCTTGGATAGGAGTGGGTGTGGCCTAGTCTAGAGCATGTGGCCTTAGGTAGGAGGAGGTGTGGTCCAGGTGGGTGTGGCCTGGTGGGAGTGAGTATGTCCTAGTCTAGAGGGTGTGGCTTAGTCTAGAGGGTGTGGCCTAGTCTAGAGGGTGTGGCTTAGTCTGGAGGGTGTGGCTTAGTCTACAGGGTGTGGCCTGGTGGAAGTGGGTATGGCCTAGTCAAGAGGGTGTGGCCTGGTAGAAGTGACCTGATGGGAGTGGGCATGCCTTAGTCTATAGGGTGTGGCCGTTGGTCCTAGGGGATCTGACCTGGTTGCAAGGCAGACCCACTGATTTGCAGGTGGATGGGAGGGGGGTGAGAGAGGGAGCTAGGGATGCTGAGGGTGTTCTCTGAAGTGCTGGGTCAGTGATGGTGCCCTTTGGTGCCACAGGGAAGGTGAGGAGGGGCACAGCGGGGAGGGGCGTGTAAGTGACTCTGGGGTGGAAGGTGTGTGGAGCTCAGGGTGTGGTCTGGCCACTGGTCTGAACGTGCGGGACACGGCCCTCGCCTGGTGTTAACTATGAGGCTGGGCAGGGGTGAGGCTGAACTGGGGTCCGACTCAGGTCCAGGAGAGCCCGGGCTGGGCTGGGATCAGGGGCAGGGTGCAGATCTGGGAGGCAGAAGGTGCTGGAACCGTCATCCTCAATAGACACAAAATCGCCATGTTCTGGGTCAAACAGGGCTCCGTCTCCCCCGCCCCAGGTCTCTACGCGGGCATCAAGTTTTTCCTCATCGATTTCATCTTTAAACGCTGCCCGAGACTGCGAGCCAAGTACGACACGCCCTACATCATCTGGAAGAGCCTCCCCACGGACCCCCAGCTCAAAGAGCGCTCCAGCGCCGCGGTGTCACGCAGGGTGAGTCCCCGGCCTGCCGCTGGGGAGCGCACAAGGGGGCCCATGGTTCTCTGTTCTCCTCCAGCCCATTTGGGAGCTGACCGTGTCAGGTCGTGTGGGGCCCTGGGAGCACCGTGAGGTTCTTCCCTGTCACGTCTTTTCGGAGGCCCATCTGTCCCTTCATGCACCTGTTAGGGGCCAGCCACCCCCTCCCAAGCCCAGGGCAGCATTTGAGGGCTGGGCTGGAGCCCCCTCTGCCCGAGAGCTCCTCGAGGTGCTTCCTCAGAGGCTTTCTGGGAGCAGGGTCCCACCGAGCCAGGCTGAGGGCAGGCCAGGTGCAGAGTGCAGGGTGCTGAGAGCCAGGGTCCTGGGGCCTGGGAGTGATCACTCCACGGTGGGGGCCCGGGCCTTGCCGTCCCTGACTGTCAGGCTTGGGCGTTGAGACTAAGCAGCACCTGAGAAGGGCCCACCCTGGGCTCACAGGCTGGTACTGGGCCACATTCGTTTACAGTGACAGGCCCTATGGGGGTGGGCATGGTGTCCTGAGGCAGGACACAGGTGTTCTCCTCAGGGCCTCTCAGACCATCTGGGAGGTTCTGGGCCCAGCAGGGCTTCCAGGAGGTTTAAGAGGGCTCCCTGGAGGCGGTGTGGTTGGCACACAGTCCCGTGTGTGAGTGTGTGCTGGGGAGAGGGTGTCCCAGTGTCCTGCTGATGCTCTGTAGCTGGCAGTGGAAACTCGGGGTTGGATGTGGGTCATGCTTGCAGGTCCCTGGATGCCAAAGCATTTTGGGAACCTGAGCTGAGCCGTAGGACAGCCCAGCCAGACACAGAGCAGCCTCAGGGAGCCGCCCGAGAGGCCCTGGCCCGCGGGCGTGCAGTGTCCCCAGGCACAGAGGCAGCGTTGGGGGAGACAGCCCAGCTTGGCCCCAGGGCAGCTGGAACGGGCTTTCGGGCAGCAGGGCTGCTTAGTGCTGGCCCCCGTAGCGGAGAGTTGGGGGCAGCAAGGACGTCGGCTGTGGCGTCCCGAGGTGGGGGCTTCCCGCGGGCTCACAGCTCTGCTCAACTCGGTGTGTTTGTGACCTTGTGTCATGCGGGCCCAGTCCTTCTTTTGTTCCGGTCACACGTGTGCCTATTGTCTCCCTTCCGGCCAGCTGTCAGGGCACGACAAGGTATGGTGTCTGTGTGGAAGGACCTTGGCCTGCCGTGACCCTTGCTGTGTTGTGACTGGTTTTCTCACGTTGCCTTCGGTGGCCTGTGCCACGGCCGGTTTTGATTCCTGACGCGTCGATTTTGGCTCTCGGTGCAGACCACACGCTGGGCAACAGCGTCCTTGGCCTGCTGTGCTGGGGTGCGGCTCGGCCACGGTGTTTGGGCCGGGAACGTGCTGCCGGGGGTCTCCCCTCCATGGCAGAAGGTAGAGCAGAGGTGGCACTGGCCGGGGTGGGGTACTCCGCCCCGCATCGCGACTGCCGCTGGCAAGAGGGTGTGCGTGCCCGTTAGGGCGTGGAAGTGGCAGGGAGCCCGGGCTGCCCCCACGCGCTGGCGGGGTCTGACCGGACGCTGCGCTGCCGGCAGCTGCAGACGACCTCGTCGCGGAGCTGTGTGTCCAGCGCGCCGGCTGGGCTGGGCAAGGAGGAGGACGCCGGGCGCTTCCACAGCACCAAGAAGGGCAACTTCCACGAAATCTTCAACCTGACGGAGAACGAGCGGCCGCTGGCGGGTACGTGTGCGACGAGCCGGTGACCCAGCCGGGCTGCGGCTGTGTCGAGGTGACCCGTCCCTCAGGACAGGCCCCGGTGGCCTCTCAGGGTGCCCACGTCCCGCTCCCCGGGGAGGCGTCCCATCGCAGGACGCGCGTTCCCAGGGAAGCGCTTACGGGCGGGTTTCGTCCCGTCAGTGTGCGAGAACGGCTGGCGCTGCTGCCTGATAAACAGGGACCGCAAGATGCCCACGGACTACATCCGCAACGGCGTGCTCTACGTGACGGAGAAGTGAGTGTGGCCGCGGGCGCAGCCGGTGGCGGGAGGTGTGGGGCCCCACGCCAGCCCCGGGTGAGCAGTTTTCCCGGGTGGCCTCCGCTGCGCGGGCCGCAGGGGACACGGCGATCCCGCCCTTGCTGGCTGCCTGGCCGGCGGGTGCTGAGCCTGATCGGGGAAGCTCCTGTGGGCCAAAGCCATGCAGGGAGGAGAGGGACGGACTCCCAGGGAGGGGACTGTGCGGTGACCCACTGGGACCGAGCCTGGGGGCCTTGTTGCCTGTTTGGAGCGAAGGCAGCTGTGGGTTTTCTGCACTGGAAGGAGACCGACCTTACCAGCAACCAGCAACCCCGGGTGTGGGAGCTGGGAGAACCAGCCTTGGGCGGTGTCTGTTCTTGGTGTTGCAGGGCCCTCGCTGCCCTGTGCCCCTCTCGGAAGGAGCCGCCCCGGCCTTAGGGACTCCTGTGTCTCTTGTTGGGAACGAAAGTCTTTTAGCTGTTTAGGTGCTGTGTTGGGTGGGGAAGGTGTCACTGTTCGTCACCACTGGGGCTGTGGGGCAGCTGCTAGGTTGTGCCTCTGTCCCCTCCTTCCTCCAGTTACTTGTGCTTCGAAAGCTCCAAATCGGGGTCTTCAAAGAGGAACAAGGTCATCAAACTGATGGACATCACCGACATCCAGAAGGTGGGTGTGGCCCTGCTAACGTCCCCATCGCCCCTCTCTAGAAAAAAGATGCAGGATCAGCTGACCGGGAGGCACAAGGCCAGGGCCGGAGTCCTCCCGGCCTGCCTCTCGGGGTGGGCAGTGCTGACGCATGCCCCTCCTGGCACGGGCCCTGACGGTGAGCTCTGGGGCCTGCTCCCACGTGCAGAACCTTCGGGACCTGCCCCTCCCCCGGCCGCCCTCAAGCCAGCTGCTGGCGGTCCTGGGACTGGGTGGGACGGACCATTTACAGGTCTGGTTTGTCAGCCACAGCGTGAGGAGATGCTCACAGATCCGTATCCTCTGTGGCTGGGAAGGCCCAGGCCCTAGTGGGTCTTGCCGTCTGCGTGCCCCAGGCCTGCGGTGGGCTGGCTGCCACCCTGTCCCTGGGAGAGGCCTGTGGTGACAGCCATGTTGTTGTCTTTCAGTACAAGGTCCTGTCTGTCCTCCCGGGCTCAGGCATGGGGATCGCCGTGTCGACGCCATCGACCCAGAAAGTAAGTGCAAGCCGGGAGCCCCCGAGGGGCCGAGGTGGGCCCGAGGGTCCGGGGTTTCAGCTGGGGCAGTGGGGCCCGAGATGCACCTTCCTTTCCTCTGGGCGGCAGGATGCTCTGCCTCATCCAGTTTGGGTCAGAAATCTTAGCCCTTGTGGGGGCCACAGAGTTAGGGGCAGATGGCGAGTGTGGGGCGGGGGAGGGTGGACCCAGTTTGCTGACTCAGGGAAGGACAAGTTGACCCGGCAGCCCGGGGTCTCTGCTTCTTGCCTCAGTTTCTCTCAAGGCTGGGAGCCTGGCCCCTGGGTGGCAGGGGACGTCTGCTCTTCTGCACCCAGACTTCACGCACTGCAGGTTAACCTGGCCCCCCGGGTCGGGGGTGTCTCGGTCCTGGCGTCAGCCTGGCCATGCCGTGTTCACCGATGGCGTTTCCTCCCTGCCAGCCACTTGTGTTCGGGGCCATGGTGCACAGAGATGAGGCCTTCGAGACCATCTTCAGCCAGTACATGAAAATCACGTCCGCAGCAGCGTCCGGTGGTGACAGCTAGTATTGACTTTCCCGGGACATTGCTGGAATTTTTTTTTTTTAATAATTTGGTAGTGGAAAAAAATTGGACATTCTCATCTTTTGCAATAATTCTCCTCGACCTGTGGTTTTTATTGTGTTGACCCCTGCGTTTTATGGACCACGAAGGGCCGGGGCCCTGAGGACGGAGGGTGCCCTGCCCCGGCCGCGCCGATGGACACGGTGGATGCGGAGGGCGGAGGAGCCACGGGCCTGCCGGGAGGAGGCGGTGCCGGCCCCGCTCCCCACCTCAGCCCGGATGGAGAGACCGCGCCGGGCACCCGAGGGCCTCTCGTGACCCCACCTCCCTGCTCTCCAGAGGCCGGAAGCTTTTCCTCCACCAAAGCCATAGCTGAGGAGCGTTTGTGGTTAGTAAGGTGACAGCGAGGGTGTTGCGGAGGCCCCTTCGCCAGCCACCAAGAAATGGGCCTGTCACTCTTCCGCCTCCTCCCGCAAGCCCCGCCTGCTGGGGTTGCCCGCAGAGCGCTGGGGCCGGCGCTGCGTCCCTGGCCCATGCTGTGCCCGCCCTCCGTGGGAGCGTGCGGGCTGGTGGGAGGGGCCCATCTCCTGCCCCCGCAGAGCTGGGCGTGTTCGCTGGCACCGTCCTCTCGCCAGCCCCGCGGTGCCCCGGTCTAGCCCAGCACCTGCACGGCCGTCGGCCTGTCTTGGCCTCACACCGGCCGGGAGGTCCTCAGTTGGTGACCCGTGACGGTCCAGAGTGGTAAAAGCACATCTTTTTAACACCTTGCTCTTTGGAAAGGCCCCGGGGGACATCTATAAAGGGTTTTGGAGGTACCCGAGCTTCGCTGGCTCTCAGATGAAAATGAAGCACAGCCTGGCTGGCACTCGGCCCTCGGGCTGCTGGCACTGGAGTTGGGGGAGGAGGGCAGGTGCGTCCCAAACCCACGGTGGCCCTTGCTGCAGATGCCCTTCCTGTGTCAGGGAAGCTTGGAGGTCTTCTGCTTTAGGGAGCCACTGTGAGCAGAGCCCAGAGGCTCGGGGCCGGCGCCAGCCTGCACCCCTGGCGTCTGACGGGATTCCCTGCCCTGGCGCAGGGCAAGCCCGCTCCTTGGTCTGCCGCCCCAGGAAGCCCAAGCCTCCTGCGAACTAGGCTGGTGGCGAAGGCCGGAGGGAGCCTCTCTCAGGCCTGGCTTGTTCTGGGCCGTCTGTGGCGGGTCTGGAGTGAGGGGCAAGGCGGCCTGGCGCTCCGGGACAGGCCTGCGGCCTCGCAGATGCAGCCCCTGGTCTGCAGCCTCTGGGGCAGGTCACTCCAGTTCCTCCGGCTTGTCCCGAGTCTTTTGGGTGTTGTTGAGATTGTTTTTTGAAGAAACAGAAGATTATATTTTTTACAGAGAGCAAGCTGTTTTTCTTATTTTTATATCATTTTTCAGATGTAATTTTTACCTTTGCTCCGATCCTCATTTGCTGGTTTGGGTGAGAGATCTGGCGGCTCAATGACCCCCCTCGCAGGGCCGCAGGGTCACACGCCGGGGCCGGGGGCGCGGGGAGCCCTGCCGACCGGCCGGGTTAAGCACACTTCCCACCCCGACGGTGACGCCCCCGCCGCTCCCGGCTACACGAGGTCAGCGTCGCAGGTCACCGCACGGCAGCCTTTCGTAGGTGACTGCAGAACCCGCTCACCATGGCTGTGGCCCCTGCCTGGACCGGCTCTCTCAGGTGCGTGGGGCGGGGGGGGGGACAGTGCCCAGGGCAAGGCTGGGTCGGCCCTGACCTGTCCCCAGCAGTGGCTCGGGGTAACACCTGTGGGTGATGGTCACGCCTCTCTCTGGGCCCCTGGCAATGCCGAGGGGTGGATCCTGGGGACCTTGGGGTCAGCGGGTGCCGCTTAGGCGCGCTGGGATTCTGTCCCGAGCACAGTGAGGCGGGTGCCTGCGGCGGAGCGGGGCTGCTTCCGCCGAGTGGTGGGTGGTTTAGTTCGAGTCCCTTTTGAGGAGAAGGGAGATGAAAACTGACCACAAGCAGGTGTGGCCGCCGGGCTCCCGGCCAGGGTCCCGAGTGGCACAGTTGGTGGCGGCAGGTCCCCTGGGGAGGGCGCGGAGCAGAGCGCCAACTGCGCGGGCCCTGGACTCCCGGCGGGGAGAAGCTGCAGTTTCACTGATATCGTATAAATCTGGGCAGATGTTTAATTTCTATGACTAATCACTGAACTAGAATGAATGTTACATTTTTTACGTCTGAAGCCCGAGTCTATTTTCGATCTGTAAATAATCATTACCAGTGTGACTTTTGTTCAAAAAAAAGATTGTACTGTATGAAGAACCCATGAAAAAAAAATCCCTGTAACATTTTTTTAAGAAAACTTCGTTTGTTTAAAGAAGTCTTGTATAAATTATAATTTTTATTTAAATAAACCTAAAATGCTTTGTGCTAAGGCTTGGGGCTGTCTGCCTTCTTGGCAGGGCCACCTGCGTTGCGGGAGGCGGGAGCTGGGCCGCCAGCCCAGGCCCTCTGTGCCCCTGAGCCCCGCGGCTGGGGTGGCAGGGGTTCCAGGCACCGAGGTGGGGCCGAGGAGAGTCCACTGGGCTGGGGGTGTCGGCGGGAGCAGGAGGCTGGGCCAGGGCTCCAGGGACTGGGAGCCCAGAGACCCGACAGCACCTTGGGGTGGGGATGCAGGTCCCGGCCCCACCCTGCGGCATCCTGCCTGCCTCGGGGTCTGGGCAGAGGGGTCCCCAGCAACATTTGGGGCTTGGCCAGTCCCGACCCTGACACTGGACAAAGAAGGACACAAGAAACTGCCTGGCTCCTGAGGCCACTGAGTCGAGCACACACCTGTGCCAGATGTAGCCGACGGTGCCCAGGCCCCCCAGGGCCAGCCGGGTCCAGTGGGCCCACTCTATCCTGGGCAAGGCCTGGGGACGATGGACGTTTGTGTCCTCCATCAGTCCATCCGTGCATGGCAGGCGCTGTCCTGGGTGCTAGGAAATAACAGTGACAGGACAGAGGTCCCTGGGAGCCTCAGCCCCATCCCGTGCTGGGATAGCGCCTGTCCCCTCACCCACCCACCCCTGCCCTCTTTGTTGACGGTCCTCCCCCTACGCTTGTGGTTCTCCGCCATGCTGCCCGGGGCTCCGTCCTGCCTGGACTGTCCTTGGCCTGCATGGCTCCGCTGTCATCCTCCCCTGGCTTCCCGAGGCAGGGTGGCTGAGGAGGGCAGCTGGGGCCCGGGCAGGGGCTCTCCTGGGGGTTCCCAGGTGCTCACACCTCATGTGGCACAGTCGGGCTTACAGAAGGCCACCCACCCTCAGCCCATGGCCTCTTCGCTCAAAGAACTTGAGGGCTTGACAATGTGCCTGTTACACGTATATTTCATTCTTATTTCATGTCAGTGAAGAGGCCCACGTGTTGCCCCATCACTATTATAAACACTTTGGTAACTGCATTTCTGTCTGGTTAGCTTGCTTTGCAATCGTGTGTGTGTAATTTATGCATCTTATGACATCACTCCCGGGACAGCTTAGCTTGGCTTTTCCTGGCTCCCGGAGGGGGCTGCGGCACAGAGAAAAGGTCACGAACCGCAGCAGAGGTGCCCCTGTGGGACTTGGGACAGAAGCCATCACTGGCTGCAAATCAGGGTCACCCAGGGTGGGGGAGTCGGGATGGGGGGACAGGACCCCAGAGGGAAATGAAATTATTAATAGTGGTTTTGTTCTGGAACCTTCTTTGTTCTCGCCATATGTACTATGTATTTCTATAAACATAATGTCTAGTGAATGAGTTTAACGAACGGTGAGTAAATAAACGAGAAGGGCAGTGTCAGGAGCTCAGGATGTGGTTTGCTCTGTTCTCCGTGTAACTCCCACAGGCCAAGTGGCCGATGCGGGGCCATCGGCCGTGCGGGGGACTGGAGCGCGGCTCTGGCTGCCGAGGGGAAGTGACCAAAGACGGAGTCGCAGACAGAGGGAGCTGCCCGGCGCCGCCGAAATCTCCCCAGACACCCTGGAGCCAGGAAGCCCGGCCCCCCGGGGGCCCTGTCAGCAGGAAGGGGGACGTCCTGCTCACCTGGTGGGGCTGGAGCTGGCGGCACCTGGCGCTAAGCGGCCACTCCCTCAGGAGACAGGCCCTTCTGCTCGGTTTTGTCCTGGACGTCAAAACCATGGTGCAGGCGGGACACGGCTGGGATGTGTAAGAGGGTAAAGAAGAAACTCAACTAGTATTACTTGTAGATGGTATAATGATTACAGAAGACCGTCCAAATTTACAGGTGAATGATAACCTGTGAGCGTGAAAGTTGCTGGAACCGGAATGGAGTCATTTAGGTCAAACCCTAACGAGTCGGTGCTGGGAAGCCGGGAAGCGGCAGCCGTCATGCACACAGGCCTGTAGCAGGACCTGTCCCAAGCCAGTCCTGCATGCAGACCTGCCAGCGACAGGACTCCTCCCCAGAACCTTCCAGACAGTGTGGCTTTCCAGATAAACCGCTTGCACCAGGTGCTCACCTGTCTCCGCCAACGAGCGACGCCAGCGCCCCCGTGTGCCTCTGTGACCCAGGAGCTCTGTCTCAGCGCAGCTTACGGGGACTTCCTCTTTGCCCTTGAAAGTGTCCCCTTTGCCCTGACCCCACACACGCCCGGCCCCGTCGCGGCACGCACATCCCGACTGCGGTCCCCTTGCGCCCCCGAGTGAACTGTCTCTGGAGAGCTGTCTCTGTCGTCATTCTAGGTTGACAGGAGGCGAAGTTTCCAGGTACAGCCTCACACATGAAAACAATTGCATTTCTATGCAAAACAAAGAATTTTTTTAAAGATAGCCTCAAAATATGAAGTTCTTAAGAATAAATCTAAGCAAAATTAAAAGACTTTTATGGAAAGACTCTAAAATTATTGAAAGACGTTAATGAGGATCTAGAAAATGGAAATCACTGGAAAACTCATTTTCATGATGCAAATGTCTTCTCAGGACTCGTGCAGTGGAAGAAGTTGCAGAGAACGAGACACAGCACGTTCCCTTTGGATCAAGTGCAGAACCTGTGAAGATGAGCAACGTGCTGCCGTGGGGTGCGACCATCGGGAAAGGCGGGTGACACGTCCCACATGCCGTGACCTCCCGGGATGAGGCCGGGGAGATTCGGCGACAGGGCCACAGGAAGCTTTGGGGTGAAGTTCAGTTTCGGGGGCAAAGGTGGCAGTCACACCTTTGTTCGTTTTATTCTTGTTCTTTAGATTGTGCACGTGTGTTCTCATTAAAAATATTCTGCTTTGAAAATAACAGGAATTTGTAAAGGAAAGAAAAAGAGCCAAATCTGCCCAAGTAACTTTATTTTTGTCTTCTCAAACAGATCAGGTAATGCCATTTTCTAATCTTGAAACCAGCAAGATTAGAAGGAAAATTCAGCCACCCTCTCCCTCCGCATCTCCCAGTCGTGCAAGATCGTGTTCGGGGGCGCGACCAGCCGCCAACCAGAGGCGGGGGCCGCAGCGCTCTGGCGTCCTGGTTGGAATAATCGAGCCTCGGCGCCGGCGCTTGGCCGCTGCCCGGTTGTTTTGCGCCAGTGAGCCGCAAAGGAAGTTAAAACACAGACTAACGTCTAAGCGATCCCACGTTTTCACTGTCTAACCGTCACTTCTGATTTTTTTTTTCCCTTAAAACCCCAAAGCGTAGGCATCGTGGTTGCCACATCTAAAAGGCTTCCTGGTACCAGAACCTATTGCACAGGAACATCCGAGCGGTCACTTCCCATCCTGTGCGCGGATACCAAGAGGCTTTCAGGGGGTGTGAGACACGCACACGGCACCCAACCGCAGTCTCCAGGTTTGCCATTTGAATGTCAGCAGTAAGGACCACCAGCGCCATCTGGGAACCAGCCGTGTGCAATGGCCGGGTTTCTCGTTGAACACGAAACGCTTGCTCTTGGGCCGGGACCATTTTTCCAAGACTGACAGCGGAGCAGTGGATTTTAGGACGATGAGTGTACGGGAAACACTTACCAGGGACAATAAAGACTTTGAAGAATCTTTTGAGGAAACGTTGTGCTAAATCTTTAGCACAATTCTAGAGGCCGAGGGAAGCCCACGGCCTCCTCAGCAGCCCTCCTCCCGACCCACGCTCCTGGCACGACACGGGGCGCCCCAGGGCACTGCCAGCTGGGCACAGGCAGGCAGAGCTGCTGGCCTCATATCTTTGGTTTCTTCCCCACCAGGAACAAGCACTGATAGAAACAGCCGGGTATGTTTACTCTTTTTACCCAGATTTTTCATTCAACCATCAATTATTAAACCAGTCTGCTTGCACAATTATCTTTGATAACGGTCCATTAAAAAAACCACTGTTAAAGCTGCCTCTTGTCTGCCCTGGGTGGGGCTGGAGGATAAAACGAGGAGTTTCGTGTTACTTCAAAATATAAATCGGTGCAAGGGAATTCTGCCGACTGTTAAACGCTGAAACCGCTGATGGAAGCCGTGGACCATCCACGGACGGCATCGCAGGTCAGTCTGCAGTTGTGCTCTTGTAACTGTCCAGTGTTCCCCGCTCTACAAATCAAAGCTTCAGCTGCATATTGTTGCATTTCAAATAAAACTAAGTTACTCACATCCTATCCTAGACACAAGCAGAACTGCACACAAAGCCGGGGCGCAGCGGTGCGCTGGGGGCCGGGTCCGAGCAGGAACGCCTTCCGGGAGGAACCCCGTGGTCACGGGAGCCCCAGCGCCTCAGCAAAAAATGAAAGCTCCATCACGGTTAAGAGACAGAATACCAACGGTGAAGACACCACTTACGCTATTCTGGTTTAAAAGGACAAAATGTTCAATAAATACATAGAGCCCACGACGAAGAACAGAATGAATCCGGACCATGTGTGTAGATGTCAGGGCCCTGCACCACAGGAATCCTGCTGGAACCCGGAACGGCCCCGCCACCGCGTGCCAGCTTCCGTGTCCCCCATAAAGCCCCGCTGCGTCTTGCACTGTGTGTCGCTAGAGAGCATCGGCATTTTATGTTTTAAAACAGTAAAAAAGCTTGCAAGTGCTTCACACGCTGCCTGTTTCCAGGGTTCCTGATCCGTTTGCCGAGCGGGCGCCGAGTCCGTGCTCCCAGTTGCTTTGTCCCAGAAACAGCCGGATGGGGCTGGGCGCAAGCTCTGGAGACCACGCATCTCGTGCCAGCGTCCTCCTGTGCACGCGACGGTCTGACTCCCGCAGCGTCGCTACCGCAGGACTGCGTTGCGCTGTCGCTGCCAGTACGGCAGCATCCTGTCACAACGTGAGACAAAGGCGGATGAGGGCAAAGAGAACCCGCCGCTTTCGGGAACTTGGCCACACGCAGTTACGGAGTAGTCTTGCCAAGCGGGTCAGAGAGACCCAGTGGCCACCTCATGCCCAGATAGTGTGACCTTCATGGAAAGCACTCATAATGTCCCTAAAATTATTGCAATTGAGCCACTAATGGGCCATTTTTAAAACTACACTGTTATTGTCGAAATCTAAGAAGCCAATGCCCCCAAATCAACAGGAAGAACGTGCTGAGAATGGGCCATGTGAGAGGCAACCCACAGATGCACACACAACTTAAAATGCCAAGTGTGTACAAGAAATTGTTGACAAAAAAGTACTTTTTCTAAAATCAAGATTTAACTATCAAAAATAAATTTCTAAAATTTAAATGTATATATCAACATAATTGGTCTGTAGTAAATTTCTTAAATAACTTTCACACTTCCCAAGCGCGAGGTGGATGGTGTGTAAGGACGTCTCAGCTGTGCGGTGCTTGCTTAGGGTTCTCCTCGATCCCTCGCGCAAAGAGTCGAACCAGCTGGCAGTGGACCCTGCGGAGACAAACCGCCACAGTTAAGCCCTGCGTGCGTCCCCGTCACAGCTGGCCTCGGGCGCACGCCGGGACCACGGCGTGTCGGGCGTCACCGCAGAGACCGACGTCCTGAAGGGAAGCTGCCAGCCAAGCGGGAGATCCAGGGCACCCGCAGCCCGGTTCTGGTTCCAATGCCCGCCTGATGGCCCGTGGGCCCCCACCCACCTCAGTCTCCCCCATCAGCACCGCGCTCACAGGGCCCTGGGGGGAGCGGGTCGGAGGTCCTGGGGCCCGTGCCCGGGCCGGGCAGTCAGAGTGGGCTCCGGGGTCGGCGCCGCCTTCGCACACGGGACAGCCCCGTTTACGCCACTCGTTAACAAGATCACAGCCCCCTCAGACACATTTCAGTCATCAAAGCCCTGTAATTGGGTGACATGCTGGTCAAAGTACAGTAATATTTATCAAGACATATAGAGTGTTTTTCCTAATTTTCAAAGCATTCTATTTACTTAATAAATACATAAGCTGGTATTAAAAATAATGCCATTACCAGAGTTTGTAAAATGAGTCGATAGACGCCAAGTCCCTGAGCACACAGTGACTGGCCTGGTGGGTTTTCCTGGGACCTTCTCATCCGCCCGTCACTGCCACCCTGACCGGAAGAGCAGGGACCTGGGCCTGGGGGGACTGAAGTCCCCCCGCCACCCCATCAGCTTGGTCTGGACGCTGATGGGAGAAGCTTCTCGGAGCTGCACCTGGGCCTGCAGCTGGCTGGAGTCACTCAAGGTGGGGGGCCGGGAGCAGCGACGTGTGCGGCATCTTAAAGGCTGTTGCCGGGAACATGGCCCGTCTTGAGCGCCGTGGACGTGGGGGCCTGCCGCCGGCTTTGCTCGGTTTCCTCGCACAATCACACTCTGCTAACTAATGTCCGGTTTGCTTTCCTTAAAGTAGACCACGATCTTAAAGACATTTGCAAGCAGTATAGCTCCTTCTAGAATTTTACAGTTCTCCCCCAATCTCATGTAATTTGCACATCTGTATCTAATTCAATAGCGTTTTTATAAAACAACTTGGTTTTTAATGTTGTAATAAAAACTGTTTTACTGTTGTTAACTTTCCACGGGGAAAGAATTTTCTTTGTCCCCGTATTCTGTCTGGTTATGTAGCACATTTAATGAGGTCATAGATTCCCAATACCGAATAGGACGGGCCCGGTGGGTGTGGGCAGGACACCGCTTCCCACACTTGGCCCGGCTGGCTGGAGCGGGGGGCGCCTGCCCCCAGGGAGGCCGTGAGCCTGGTCACTGGGCGCTTGGGCTCCGTCAGTGCGTCCCCAGAGGCGACACGCTCTGATTCTTGGCGTCGACCCAGCGAGCTTGGCTAACGGGCTGAACAGCCCAGGCCCTCTGGGCTCCAGGGGACCATCGGACCAGCCTCGAGGCTCTGCCTTCTCCCGTGTGCGTCCCTGCCTGGCCACGCCGACTGCCCAGGTCCCCCAGGCTGCGCGGCCTCCGCACACAGCTTCCCTCTGTGGCTCCTCCCGCCCTTCCTCCCTCCAGCCTCAGCATCGCCCCCGCCCCGCCCCCTCTGCACTGAGCTGGCACTTGGCAGTGGCCCCTCAGGCCGAACGTCTCCTGGTGGATTCAGGGACCAAGGGCTCAGGAAGTGCCTGTAAAGGTGGTTTCATCTGTTTGTCATTTTAATTACCCCGTAGCAGAGAGAGAGAGCGCCGGGGCACGGGGCTGCCGCCAGCCTGGGTGTGGGGTGCGGAAAAGAAGAAAACAGAGGGCGCAACACCCGCGGGAACTGATCTGCAGGACCAAATGCACGAGCTCAACGCCCTCGCACCTTTGCAAACTCAGATAATGGGCTCTCGCTCGACGCCTGACACGTGGAAAGAGAAGTGCGTTTACGGCGCACTCTCATTCTGGGTTACGGAGTCCCGGGGGTGCGCGGGGATTGCGCCCGAGGCACGCACCTGACCTCGATGGCCGCGCTGTGCAGCACCTCCCCGTCGCAGTTCCAGGAGCTGCTGGACACTGGGCAGCAGCAGGAGGGGTGTTCGCTGCAGATCTGCCCGAAACGCTTCTTGCCCTGCTCCTTGAGGTCACTGTCCTCGTCCTCCCCATGCTTCGATGTGAACTGGAACTTCTTGACACGATAAACTTCAACGAAGGTGAAGTCGAACTACCGGGAGACAGTGAAAGGGAAAACGGAGCTCTTACCCTCGTGTGGGCGGTGGACCGCCCGGTGCAGCGGCGAGGCCTCCTGTTCCTCTGTGCGCTCGGTGCCCTTCCCGGGGGTCGCAGCCACTCAGGCGGGGCCCCGGGCTCCCCTGCCAGCTGATCTGACTACGTAGCGACGAAGGGAAACATGGCACCTGTCAAGGCGACTCTTGATACTTTTACAAGTCACAGCTCATCTACAGTGATGAACACTTTTAAAAGAATTCTGCTAGTTCATTAGCAGTGATCTGTAGAATTTTCTATGTTCTTTAAACAAGCACTATGTAAAAAACCACATAAAAATAGGGGTGGACCAAATCTTAAATACAATTTTTACTAAAATTAGAGACTGTGACCAAAGTCTCAGTTCTCCTAACACCCGCTAGCAGACTCGGGTGTCTCCCTGCGGAGCTGCAGAAGGGTCTGGGGGAGGGTCCGACAGGCCCCTTTCTGGGAGCCTAAAGATTTTACTTTAAGTGACCTGTAAGGGCAGCAAAAACCCTTTCCTTATCACTTTGTTCTGTTTTTAAATGGGAAGAGAAATGACAGGAAGTTGTACATAAGCATTCATGCCTTAGTTTCTGTGTGCTCAAGGGTTTGTATTTGTAAATGAAATTTTACAAGGAGTACTTGTAACTAGGAGTTTAAAAGCAGCAAAACGCAAACAAAAACGTATGCCCTTCCTTCCTGTCAGTTAAATATTCCTATAGTATATAAATCGGGGTTTGCCTAAAAATAAATTCCTCACCAACACAGGTCACGTGCAAATGGTGCTCCACCCACCTGGTCCCACTGGTTGGTGTGCCGGACGAGGAATCGCAGAAAATTGAACCTGGAGCACTTCCGGATGAGGATGAGGTCGCAAGACCCGTCTCCCAAGTGGGCAGCCGGGGAGAGGCCCCTGGGGCTCCGGCGACAAGCACAGGACATGTTTGTGGCGTTGATGGCCAGAAACTTCCCACAGATGACCTGCCACTCTTCCACCTCCTCTGCAGCAGAGAGAACCGTGCGGGTGCTACGGTCGGCGGGGCACAGGGACGGGCACCCCACGGTGAGACGGCGGGGGGGGGGGGTCCCTGCGCTCCCGCTGGTGTGGACGCTCCTGCTTTCACTGTGGCCAGACGTTTAATACAAACTCGCCGTTCAGTCGACTCTCTGGCATTAACACCAAAAATCCCACTGGGTGACTGTCCACTCGCCTCGGGAGGCTGCACACTGAGTGCGGGACCCAGAGGGTTTTCACTGCTCCTCACGGGGGGACTTTTGGACAGTGATTTAGAACAGGGGTCAGCAAAGTACAGCCAGGGACTCAATCCAGCTGTCTGCTTTGTACGGACTCCGAGCAAAGGATGGTTTTCCCATTTTTAAATAGTAGAAAAAAATCAGAATAATATCTTGTGATATGTGAAAAGGATATGAAACTCAAATCTCAGTGCCCGTAAATGAAGCGCACTGGCAGACGGCCACGCCCATTCACTGACACGGGGTCCACGGCCGCCTTCGCCGCAGCGCAGGCGTGAGTGGGGTGACAGAGCGTGAGCTGTCCGGCGCCAAGCCCCAGCAGAACGTTCGCTAACCCTGCGTTCTAGAGCACGCGGGGACAGGAGCCCTGGCCTGGGCCTACGGCAGCAACTCACAGGAAGACGGCAGTGGGCCTTGCCACAAAACCTGCTGTTCCCCAAATCTGGCAAACGGCAGTGATTTGTCGCCGCCTGGAGCTAAAGAGATCGCGGACGCGCAGCGCGACAGGGGAAGAGGAAGGGGACAGACGCGCGGTGAGACAGGCGACGTGAGGAAAGACGACAAAACCAACACTCTAACACACGGTCGTGGCACCGAGTCTGTTTCACGGAATTACCAGCGTTTTCCAAACCGTAGAGAGCCTTCTTCTGCTCCTCCTGCAGCTGCTGCCTGCTCTGCCTGCAAACGAAGCACCTGCAAGACAAGAGCGGCATCGCCTGTCCTTTAACACGTGCGTCCAACGACGCGGTGCACGTGCTCGGCACGCAGGCAAGTAATTAAACTCTGCTCATGTTATAAAAAGTTCAGTTTCAAAGGCTTAACTAAAAACACTTCTTTTGCATGCTAATTTGAGTTCTCAAAATTAGATTTACTTTTAAAATTTAACATATCAGCATGTCCTGCTCTAAAATGTATAAACATTATAGAAAGCGCGACATGAGGACATTTGAGTTACACCTAGAGCTGGTTTTTGCCTGGCCCTGCAGCTAGCGCAGCACAGGCTGGCAGGAAATGATTGAGGTACAGGTTCACCGGTGGATCCCGGGGGCGACGGGTGATTTATGTTCAGGTAACAAGTGACAAAATGGGTATTTGTTGTAGTCAATGATAAGGAAACAAATAACTCAGAGCAGTTAACTCAGAACTTAGTCAGGAGTCTGGAATGTATCTGTGGTCTTGGGTACCACTAGGCCCACACGGTCAGACAGGACAGGGTTTACACCTGCGAAATTCGCGCATCAGTAATTGCGTTTAGCCACACCACGCCTGACACGGCACCCGCCGCTTTCCGGTCTCAAATGCTTCAGTTCAAAAAGCGAAGGACCTGGAGGAAGGTAGCTCCTCGGTCTGGGCGAGGCAAGAAGGAAGGACAGAGTGAGCGTCCTTCGCAAAGCCACACGCGTCTCCACGTGTCCGTGCACCGACACCAAGGCAGAGCAGGGACGAGCTGCTCGTCAGGGAGACTCCACCGTCGCCAAAGAGGCCACACGGCCTGGGACGACTGGTTTTCAGATTTGTCAAGGTCCTGTTTCCGACTGGTCAGACGGTGCTGCTTGCGCTGTGGCCTGAGGAACGCTCTGGGCTAACAGGAACTGCTGCTTGTTAATTCGCATTAAAACGTGCTGCAGAGTGCGGTGGCCGGGGCAGTGTAACAGAAACATCAGGCTTTCTCAGCTGCCGTTGACACTCAACCCCTGCCCTGGGGGCTGCCCTCTCCTCTCTGCGTCCCCTCCCCCTGGGCAGTAGCCCTGGCTCTGCCCTCTCGGCCCCTGCACTCGGGCCCACCCGCCCTCTTACGTGGCAGAGCACGTGCAGGCAAGCCCCGCTCCCACGGCCGGTGTGGCACCGCCCCTCAGTCCTCACCCGTGGCACAGGACGCGGCTGCCCGTGCGTGCCACGGGGACGAAACAGCGACACAGCTCTCTTCCCAGCGCTGTGAGTCACAGACCTATGTCGTCCTGTCGCTGGGCATGCTAAACCCAGCACCTTCCACCCACACCCGGAAAACACTTCTGCATAAACCCCGCTTTATTTGCCGTCACTTGCGATCGAAACGCACGTAGAAATGCACTTACCCGGCTCGGCAGGGCTTCCCGTCCCTCGGAGACCCCACTGTGTGCTGTGCAGGCAGGAAAGACACCGTCCCTTCGTAGCAGTGATGGGAGAGGAAGGTCTTTATGCCTGCGGACAGTGCAGCACAGGAAACACACGCACACTCATCACTTGGTCACGGCACGTGGTGATTAGCTTCAGAAGCACCAGCGAGAGCAGTTCTGGCTGCACGTCAGAGGGACGGCACGGGGACTGTGACCGCCACCAAAGGGCAGCTCAGGGCCTCTGCCCTCCCCGGGACGGCAGTACGTCCGGCCACAGCGCCAGCCCCTCTGAGACCAGTGGTGGCGGGAGCAGTCAGGGATCTGCCGTGCTGGGTCGCTGCCACCTTCCCCACTAGCAGAGCAGAGGTCTTAGCCATCAGGGAGCCCGTGTGGCCTCGAGGGGGCCTGGGTGCGCCAGTGGCTCAGGGTCGTCACCTCCACCCTTTGAGATGGCCAGCGATGTCCCGCCTCTGCCAGGGTCACCCACGACAACTGTGGTGTCCTGGGAGAGCTCTCAACAAAGGCCAGGGCAGCGCTGCCACCCAGAGACAGTGGAGGCCCCGCGTGTGCCGTCCATGGTGTGGCCTGTGTGCCCAGCACGCCAGGGCTGGACAAAGCCACCCTGCACTGGCCCGGTGTGAGTCTGACTGGCTGGCTGGGGAACGGCGCTGAGCGGGCAGCAGGGAGTGGCCTGGGGGCCACACAGGGAACCAGGCCGTGTTCTGTGAGCCTCAGGGGGACGCCACTCCTCCGTGTTCGATGCTGGGCTGGTGCCGTGTGGCAGTGACGGCCCACAGGGAGCCGGCCCACGCCTCACCCCGCACTGAGGCTCCACCCTCGACACAGCCTCACCTGCAGGGGACGAGCCCTCAGCCAGGTGTGCACAGCCCAGCGGAGGAAGCCCCCACAGGAGGCCCAGCCTCCCCAGACCTCAGCGCCCGGCCGCCCCCGCCAGCCCCTTCCCCTCGTCTAGCACCTGGCTCAGGAAACACCCGGTACGTGGACGGGCAGCTTCCGCGCAGCCCTCCTGTTGTCCCCCCCTTCCTGCCCCTCCAGGCTGCGCCGCGCTCCCGGCAGCAGGCTCCTCCCCTGGGGGTCTCACGAGGAGGCCCAGTGTCCTGGGCCCCGGGTCCTCGCTCAGTGCAGGGGGAGTCGTCGGCCTCTCACAGGCTGCGGGAGGGACGGCTGCCTCATCTCCCAGGGCGGCCTCCAGCGGGGGCCCTCACCAGTCGCCATGGCCCTGCTCCTGCCCGCTGCCGACAGGGCCCTGCCACCGGATGCCCTGCTGGCACCTAAAGCTCCACGTGTCTCGCGCAGAGTGGACGGTGCCGCACCTCGTTCTCCTTCACGCACGCTGCCCCAGAATGGCAGGATGCTTTCCACCCACAGCAACCAAGCCAAGCCACGTTCTGGGGGCGTCTCAGCACGTGGCCGGGGGCAGGGGGAAGCCCAGGAAACCACTCCTGCCTCGGGGCTCCTGTCCTGGGAGGCACAGAGCTGCAGCAGCCACGCAAAGGCCCCGGGCCAAGGAGCGGAGGGCGGGCGTGCCGCGGGGCCACGCCTGGCTCGACAGGGGTGATCAGGAAATGGCCCAAATTAACCGTCATGCTAACCCTCCATGGCTTTTCTGAGTTTCTCAGTATTCCTTTTCTTGACTAAGGTTTGGGTAAATATCTAACCGGCATTTCTTGTATTTTAATTTTGAAGCCACACCACATTACACTTTTTAATTTAATTAGATCTTTGCAGGCCACATAAAGTGTACCAAGTTGCTAATCCTTTCTCTCATAAGAAAAGGGTTAGATTTTGGTATCTGGAATTACTCACTTTGATTTAACATAGATTTTCCCAAAGCAAACAGGGAAGGGCGGGGACCAGGCAAATGACATTCACTAAGCAGAGCGAGGACGTCCACCTGGACCGCAGGAACGTCAAACCTGGAGCGCCGTGGCCGTTCCGGGTTCTGCTTTCTCTGCGTTTAGGGGCTGACGAGGAGATGCTGCGCCCTCTCCCCGAGACCGCAGGCTGCGACCTCCCTGCATAACCTGGAGCTGACTTTCCTCCAGCTCTGAGCTCTAGTGCCAGGAGCACCACAGCCTGTCCCCTGCCCCCACCAGCATCCAGGCAGCGTGGTAGACGCGCACGCCCAGGCCCACCCGGCCCTGCCACGCTGGGGGGTCTGGGGGCCAGCCCCCCACCACGGTCTGAGGCTCGAGGAAGGGCGGCACGGGACCGGGCAGACTGTGCCCGTCTCCTCAGCTAGGAAGCAGGGCAGGAGCACCTGCCGGGTGGCGCGGGTGCTGTGGCATTCGCCGGCACTCGTCCTGCCCCACGCCGGGGGCAGGCAGGATCTTGCCCGTCCTGTCCACAGACACGTCCCTGGTGTGGGGAGCGAGGCCTGGCGCAGAGCAGGTGATCGACAGGTGCGTGTGGGTGAGCGATGGCTACTGCGCAGACTCCACACGGCAGAGCGCGTTTGTAGAATGGAACGAAGGGCGTTTGTGCCCGGAGCACTGGGCCGGCTCCGGCGCGGACATCTAAGGCTGAATTGCTTCACAGAGAAAGTTCTTGCCATTTGACTAATAAGTGCAGGGTGATTATAAAACTAACTTCTCCTGATTAAAATTTCCACTTGAACCGTCTGAGATGGCTGGCCATCGTGCACCTAGCACACGTGAAAACCCGTCGCCCGATTTCCCAGGCTTTCCGTCAATCATGACTCTGAGCCGTGCTGTCACCCGAGTCCGCCACGTCTACCCGTGCTGGGGCCCAGGGAGCAGGACCCAGATCACAGCCCAGCCCTCCCCACGCCCGGCCACAGGAGACCCTGCAGGGCCTGAGGTTCCCCATCTGTGAATGGGGCCACCCCGACAGCGCTTTGTGGCTGCGTTGGACGAGGCTCGTGGAGGCTGTCAGCGTGCGCCTCGCACGCACGGCGCATCTGCCCTGCCCATCGCCCCGTGTCACCTGAAAAGTCGTATCTGACGAGACCCATCCATCGCTTTTTCTCGCTGTCTCTGATAATGTCCCCATAGAAGCCATAGCCCAGCAGGGACACCGAGTAGCGCAGCAGCGTGCCGTGGTGGTGCACGGAGGAGACGTCCATGGCCAGCGAGTCCCCTGCGGGGAGAAGCCCCTGTGAGGAGACCCCAACCCCGACTGGGCTCCCGTCCCTGTCCCCAGGCCTGGTAGACAGCGCAGCCGCTTGGTTCAAAGGACACGGACAGGACACACTCAGCGCCGTGACCCTTGCTCTTGGGGGTGCCGGCACCCATGTCTCTGATTCAAATGACAGAATTTGACTCAAATTCCCAAAAGCAGGCTTGGGAAGCTGTTCTGTGGGGACAGAACAAGGTGTGTCCGTGGGGCTCGTGAAACGTCATCGATTGAAGGAAGGAGGATTCGAGAATGAAGAAAAGGTCGTAAGTGGCTATTTTTAAACATGCAATCTTTGTGACATCAGGAAAGACGCAGTACCCCTGTAAACTGGGACAAGGCATGGGGGGCTCAGCATGTGTCATGCAGGTGCCGGACGAGCTCTGGGCCCCTCCTCGCCTTCTGACCCAGGCTCGCAGCAGGCACCTGAGGTGTCCGCCAGCCCCCGGGCAGCTCACAAGGAGCGGAGAGTCAACCACGGTCCCCCAGGCACAGCCTAGACCCCACAGGCGCCACAGCAGGGGACATGGGCAGCTTCCTGCCCTCAGGGACAGCGGGTCTCAGGGGTCAGTGTGGGGGGGTAAAGGTGAAATGAGTGAGACTATCGCAGAAGCGATGGATTCTGTGCAGAAAATAACTCGAGCCCTAGGACCGAGTGTGCCCCGGGGGCCGGGGCCCGGGAAGCCCGTACTGACCTGGCGGCCTCAGAGTGGGCTCCGCGTGAAGACCAGAGGCGGTGAGCAGAGCCCCAGACAGAGCGTGGTGTGCGTTCCAGGACAGAAAGGCCACTGGCCAGAGCTCAGACCACAGTGGGAGGCCCTGCCAGTCACCCCAGGGCTCTGGGCAGGGGTGTGGCGTGAGGGGCTTATAGATCTAAAAGACCCCTGTGATGAGATGGGGGGTGGGTGAGGGGAGCTGCCGCACAGCCGAGGGCTGAGGGAGCGGGGGCTACCTGGGGGCCCCTGGGCGCCACTGTGGCGTGCAGGCCCGAGGAAGGGACTCACCAACCACGATGTGCAGAGCCGACGTCTCTGCGTCGCTGGTGCCCACCGTGGAATAGCACACGCAGTCTGTCGACCCTGTGCCGGGGAAAACGAGGTCCCGAATATCGTTACAACGGTTCGGAACTGCAGCAGGCTTCCGGCTGAGCGGTGGCACCCTATCCCTTTTCTTCCGTGGCCCCGGAGTAAACAGAAGGAATAAATGGAATTTACCTACAAAATGCTTCTTGAAAATATTAAGATTGATTCATCAGAACGGTCGAGATTGGTCTTGCAGTAACACCAAGCAGCCCCTTACACAGCCGCCCGCGACACGCCCGCCAGCACAGAGGCCGCTCCCGCGCCTGTCTGCGAGGGGAGCCCCAGAGAAACCTCTGCTACGATGGCGGTGGCTTCCCGCCCTCGCCACGGGACAGCGGCACCTCGTGACAAGACCACGACAGCGAAAGGATCCGCACAGGGCGTCCTGGGCAGGGAAGTGCGCACAGAGCAAGGTCAACTGTGAAGGTCACAGGAAAAACACCAAAGCGGCTTTCACACCAAGACACAAGTTTTAACAACATCGCTGTAGTTCGAGGAAACGCAGGCTGACCCTCCACGCCGCACCCACTGACCACGGTGAGCACGCGCCCGACCATCCGTACGGGGTGACGGCAGCGTGGCCTCAGAGTGCCGCGGAGGAGAGCGGCTCAGGGCAGTGCCACACCAGACAGGGTCCCTGGCACGGCAGCGAGGCTGCTGTCCTCCTCCCGTCCGTCCTGTTCTAACTGGGTCATAATCGAGGTCACAGTTCTCACCCCTGAGTGGGCAGGAAATCTCCGTCGAGGATGGCAGTGAGGGCGCCTGGGCCGAGACAGCGGGAGACACACCCTTGACTCAGGGCGCATGTGGCCTTAGGGAGACTCAGCGCCACGGCCACCAACTTTGGGTGTCTGGGTCATTCGAAGAATCAGAACTCCACTCAAACCAGTGCCAGCCAGCAAAACAAAACGAGTGGCGACCTCTGCACCCTCCAGGGACGGGGACCCTGGAGCGCGACGGTGCGTGAATGTAGACCGTGCAGGCCACCCGCGGACAACTGTGCTCAGTCAGGTCAACAACCGTCTGGGAGGGTGTTCCTGTGCCAGGGCTGGGCATACGACCAGGGACACGTGAGTGAAAGCCCAACTCCCCAGCCGGGGGCAGACACCAGACAGGGCCCAGGGCCCCTCCCGACAGCTCTTCTGCCCGCAGCCTCAGAAGGGAAGAAATCCGATCACAGGCTCTGCTGAGACCCAACGGGACATTTTTATAAGCGTGCGGCCTAACTGTAAGGGTCTGTTATCACAGGGGTGCCGAGAAGCCTCCCCTCTGTTGACTCGGCTGAGGAACTGTTGCTTCCCTTGGCTCCTCCATGGGGCCATTCCCACCGGACGGGACTGGTTCCCGGTGAGCCGCAGCTTCCTTCATGACTCGACAGGAGATGAAGTTCCTCTCTACGAGTAACTCTTTCATCGACACTGTCCCCAAAAGCTGAGGGGAAGGGGTCCTAGACAGATGACCATCCTTCAACATACCATGAAAACCATGACCTCTGTCAACTTCTTGCTGATAGTTACCAGTGATCTGCAAGCTATTACGCAACACAAGTCCCCCTCAAAATGAGTCTTTATGCTGAAAACGCCTATCATGCCACTCTCCGAGGGGACAAGCTAACCCTGCCCCAGTATGCACAGGAGCTGTCACTAAATGCGGAGTAATGTTAAGCTGAAAGGGTGATTCCCTCAAGCAAACACTAACCCGCAACGGCACCGGTCGGAGACAGGCTGGGGTAGAGAAGAGCGGCGCTGGGTGATTACGGCTGTCGTGAGAACGAAATGGCACGCAGTGCACGGTGGAGCCCGCGACCCCGCCTGCTGCAGTGGCTGCTGCTACTGAGCGGCCGGACACAGGGCGCGAGAGGATGGAGGTGCCTCTTCCCCGCGAGGTTGTCTGCAAAGCCCTGAACCAACCACGCACAGGCCCTCACCTTGACTTAGCTTAACACTGTGGTTTTTTGAAGGGCAAGGTGCTTCCTAAAGAGATGCTAAGTACCCCAAGCCAAACCAGCACCTTCGGGACACAGCCCAGCTCCCCACGCGGTGGGCAAGGCCCTGCCCTGGGGCCCGCCCCGCCTTCCCTCTCCATCCCTCCCGTCACCCGTCCTGTGCGTGGATTCCTTCTGCCCCGCCGCCCCTCTCCCCCAGGTCCTTCGGGTCAGCCAGAAGCTGCTCCCTCCAGAAACCGCCCTGCGACCCTGCTCGCCCGCTCCCGGGCACTAGGGACCCCCTCGCTCCGGGAAGGCAGCCTCCCACGCCCACCTGCCGCCCATCGGTCAGGTCTTTGGGAGACCCTCAGCGCTGGCTGCCAGCGCCTTCCGCGAAGGAGGCCCCCGCGGAGCAGGACGGCGGCCCCTCAAGTGCTCGTTTCATTGCTCGTCAACTACCCCTCAGAAGCATGCGACAGTTGTAAATTGTGATCAAATCACAACTTACATAAGGAAATGGACTTGAGGGAAAAATCAAGGATGCTTTTTCCCCCAAAGCGGCCCTAATGATAGGAGTCTGCGCCAGGTAAAGCGAGGGCATCAGACCGTTAGCTGTCCCTGCTGGCCGCTCACAGAGCTACTCCCAGGGCGGGGGCGGAGAGCGGCCGCCGGGCTCCGTACCTGCGGGGATGATGCCGATGCGGAGGCTGCTGGGCACCAGCACGGCCCTCGGGTGGTTCTGGTCCACGCCGGCGCTCCTCTGCGTTCTGCCCACCAGGCCGTGCAGCACTTCGCTGAACATGCCGTCGCCGCCGACACACACGATGCTGCAGGGAGGGACACGGCGTCGTTAGGGTCCCTTCCCGCGCGGTGCCCGGAACACAGCAGGCCCGAGGCTCCGGCACAGCTGGCAGGTGTGGCCCTCGGCAGGTGTCACGGAACTTGGCCTTTGCCACGTGCCTCAGTGATAAGGTTGTGCCCCCGTGCCCGTCTGCCTGGACTGCTCGTACAAGCAATGGGACCTGCGCCAAACACCGGCTTTCCTTCTGGGAGTCTGGAATTTTGGTGGCTGCCAGGCAGAGAGCCCCACATGACAGGCCTCCGCCAAAAGCCCAAACTCTGGGCCTCAAGACTCAAGTTTGCAGGGCAGAGGCCCCAGACCTGTGTGGCCGCACGTGCCAGAAAGAGGGTGCAGCCTGCATGACTCGCAGCAGGGCAGAGGGCACAGGAAGCCTGTCCCCCGGGCGTCCTCCCTTACTCCCCGCACTGCGTCATGGGAATAAACCTTAGCTGGGGCACAACTACACACTCCTGCAGCCGTGTGGGTGGTCTTGGGGACCCGGAAAACAGGAGCAGAGGGGACCAAACACACGCTGGAGGGAATGGGTTCACGAGAAAAGGTAGGGAGAGGAAGTGGAGACAGGGACTGTGGCTGGGAGGTGGCAGTGGGGTCGACCCATGGGGGAACAGCACCAAGGTGAGGGAACGGAGAGGTGTGCACACGCGTGGGACGGATGTGTTACTGCGTCACAGAGTGGGGCAAGGGACAGGTCTCAAGCTCACTGGACAACCTCATGGCCTATGGCGACCCGAGAGCTCCATCACCAGGGAGGTGGGCACGCTCCGCACGGCTGGGAGGAGAGGCGGGGGGATGGGGGTGGGAAGAGAGGAGCCAGAAGGGCAGTCCATGGCGGGGCAGCACCAGGGGCCCCTTTAGGTCTGAGTGGGAGCGGTCAGAGTGCCCGGCTGTTCTCCAGTGGGTCCGGCTGCCCACAAGCCGCCTCGTGGGGCACGTGCTTTCAAGCACAGCTCCTGTGTGCAGGCCCTGCCGCCTCCCCACGTAACCCGCACGCTGTGCCGGGATCGCCTTCCCCACCTGGGCTATGGTTTCGATGCCACGGCTCGGGCACCTTAGGATGTTCAACACAACACCCGCCACCCTGAGGCGGGCACTCGGTAAACGTTCTCGTGTCACTCGGATAAACGACCGAGCTGCGGAAGGAACGGCCCTCACTGCCAGGCCCCCCCGGCCTCCTGCCAGGCACGTGGCCGGGAAAGGCGTGTGCCCAGGAGGCTGGGTGAGGTCACGTACCCGAGCCCCAGCTCCGTCCCCAGTGGCAAGTGAAGATTCTGTGATTTTCCTGACCAGGCTGCCGTCGGGGGAGTTGGAGGTGAAGCGCGTGGAGGGGCGCTGCCTGCTCCGGGAGCTCCTGGACGCCCCGCACGCAGGGGAGGGGAGGAGGGCGCTTCTCCCTGTCAGCACAGGGGCAGGGGCCAGTCTGACTTCCCTGTCCAACCTCAGCACCGACACAGGGATGGGGCTTGGCAGACACTCAGCAGGGTTTGCGGAATGAGTAAGGATTTCGAGAAATAGTCACACTGTAATTTATAACACATGCTCACAAGACTCCAGATGGAACAGAGAGAAGAAAACAAAAAGCGATTAACTACAGGGGAATATTTAAACTCAAGAGGAAGGATGACTTACTAACCTGAGCACATGACTTGGAAAACTTCCACTGTCCCAAAAAACGCCATAGGCAAAATTAAAAGACCATTTCAAAACTTGGACAAATATTTCGAAAAAAATCTAACAATGAATATGAATTGCCTATTATTTGTTGGATAAAAGAACAAATGACTACAATTATGGCCAACAGAAGAAAACGGGCCAAAGACATAAAAATCAATTCAAAGAAGAAAACTAGTTAGCTAATAAACACATTGCTTAAAAGATTAAAGACTTTTACATGTCAGATTAGCAGAGAATTTGTATAGTCATAATAGCAAATACGTTGACCAGGACCGTGGATAATACACTACAAGAAGGAATGTAAATTAATGGAATCTTTTTAGAAAGCGACATGGCAGCACGTAGCGGAAACGTTAAAATGCTAATCACCTATGACCAATTAATGCCATTTCTACAAATTTACCTTCAAAAAAGTGTAGATGTGTCAGATTTATATACAAGAATTCTAGTTTATTGTAAGAGCAAAAATTGGAAAGAACCTAACCATCTACCAGTGAGAGACTAGTTAAATAAATTATGGTATATTCATATAATAAAACATGATACAGGTACTAAAAATAATATTTTGGGAGAATCTTTAATGACATGGGAAATTGCTCACAATGTAAGAGAAAAGCAGAATCCCAAACTGTAAAAATGGCATCACTCCAACTTTACTCGACAATGCGCTTGACTGATTCATCTCTCCGTCTACACAGAGCTCTGTAAACACGTCTTGCAAAAGACTCCGCAGGAAACAGAACCTTCCAACGACGGTTCTCGCCCCGCAGGGGAGGATTGTGGGACTCTGCACTTTTCTGCCTTTTCTTGACTTTTATGTAAGAAGCATGTTTACTTTTATAATTAGGAAAAAAAATTAAGGAAAGGGAGGTAAACAAAAAAAAATCTAAGAGAGAGGGGTAAGGCCTGATTAGAACTGACTATTTACTAATGAAGATGAAAGCGGCCAACTCACCCGTCGTATTTCTCTATATTAATCTCATATAAAGTCTCCTTGGCTTGGTTAGCATGTTCGGTAACTGCAGGGAAAAACATTACATCATACAGTTGATATTCACATCTGTGCATCTTCACTTAAATTAAAAGGCAAATAAACCATTCTTTTTGAATGAGGTCCCATAAAACCTACAGGGGGATTTCCTATACAAAATCCCTTCTTAGATGGGATCAGGCCAACCTCATTGGAATGTGGCCCTCTCAGGACACAGTCTACTGGGTGAGATACGGCATTCGTGGCATTTAATTGCCAACAAATTATAATTTCTTTGAAAGAGATTACATCTTCTATTTTCTACTTTTTCCTTATTATACAAGTTGTTTTCAAAATTGGAGAATATACCAAAATATAGAAAGGAGACAATGGTGGTCTGTAGTCTCTATACCCAATATAAATTTCTACTAAGATTCTGCTGTACACACAATTTTGTATCCTTGTTTTCCCATTATATCACCATCATTTTTTTATCATTAAAAATTCTTTATAAAGATCATTTTCAGGTGCTACATAACATTCCTTCAGATTCATCACAATTGTAGGCTTACATTTCCTGTTTGGAGCATTTAAGTTGTGTTTAATGCTCTGCTGTTATAAAAAGAGGGGCCACAGACATCTGTGTACCTCAGTCTCCGTGTACCCCTGACTGTCTTCCTAGGAAAGATTTAGAAAACATAGAATACTGGGCAAAAAACCCCGCATTTTTCAGGCTCTCGACCCACATTGCCAGGTGACTTTTTTTTTTTTTTTTGAGACAGGGTCTGGCTCTGTCTCCCAGGCTAGAGTGCAGTGGCATCATAGCTCATTGCAGCCTCCAACTCCTGGGCTCAAGTGATCCTCCTGCCTCAGCCTCCTGAGCAGCTGGGACTACAGGTGTGCACTACCAAGCCAGCTAATTTTTTCCATTTTTGGTGAAGACGGGGTCTCACTCTTGCGCAGGCTGGTCTTGGAACTCCTAAGTTCAAGCAATCCTCCCCCCTCGGTCTCCCAGAGTGCTAGGATGACAGGAACTTTTCAATATGGATTCACAAAATGCTCAGTCCCTGAGCAAGGGCTAGAGAACCTGGCCTTTCCACACCTCCCGGCATCTAGTATTTGCGCTGAAAACTCGGTGTCACAATTGTGTGTCGAATTATGTTTCCTATGATGTCACTTACTGGTGAGATTATTTCTAAGACTTATTAATCCCTTATATCTCTTCTTGCAAGAATTTTCTGTCTACGATCTTGTCCTTTTATCTTCCTAGTGTTTTTTTGAGTGTTTTACATGCTAAGACTTGGCTGGGAAAGACTACCTTCTTTATTTTGTATTCTTCTCATTCCGGTATATTTAAAAAATTCTATTCTGCTTAAAACAATACAAACCTTCTCTCGTGACTACCTTTAAATCATTCTCAGGTTTCCTTCTACGTATTTAGCACAGATCTGAACCTCACCGATTATGTCGGTGGTGATGGAGGCCAGCGTAAACAATGGCGCCACTTTTTGCTCGTAGATGCGCTTGCCTTTCCCTTTTCCTCCAAACGGGTTGATAAACACCAGCAAATGCTTTGGTCTCGACGCTGCAAGACGACAACAGCAACATGTGAATCACAATGAAAATAATGAAGCCAAAGTTAAGAGTTATGTTACTAGACAAAAGCAAACCATTATGGTTTCAGAATTCTTAGTATTACCTCATAATACCTGCTAATACTAGTAGTTTTAAATCTTAAAGAACAGGGATAAAGAGCTTCCTAATCTACGAAAACAGAGAGGCAGCAGCTGTGAGAACGGCGGGGCGGGCGCCGCGCACACCTGCTGGATGTGAGGACAGTCCCAGGAATGCACAATTCTCACTGCGAAAAACTCGCTCTCCCCGAGAGAGCCTGGGATGCAAACCGAGGCGGCCTTGCTCTTCCGCACGTGGAGGGAGCGAGTTTGCAGAGGACGAGGAGCAGGAAGCGGCCGCGCAGAGAGGAGTGCCGGAGACGGGCGGGCACCAGGGGAGAAAGCGCGGGAGCAGCTCAGAGGCGCGGACAGACGGGAAGATGCGGGGCCCGGGCCCAGTTTTCGGCCTCCGCAGACCCGGCCGATCTCCCGTGGAGGGGTTTCCTGAGGAACCCTATTTTTTATAACAACCTGCACATTCCTGCGTTGGTCAGTTCAGGTAGATTCTGCTACTTAAAAAATAAATTTCACTAGTCAGTAAAAGTAACAAGAAGGTATGTGCCCAAGAAAATTGAAAACCTAAGTGCCTACGGAAACCGAGGCACAAGTGTTCACAGCAGCCAAAGAGGAAACGACCCAAATGGCCAACGACTGACGCAGACGCAGTGTGGTCAGTCCACACGCGGAACGTCCCTCAGTCACGAAAGTGAACCACAGCCGCGCCACCACCATGGAGAAATGTCGCCAACAGCACGCCGCGGGGCCGGAGCTCACATAGAGTTCGCGTCACGAGATTCCATTTTGCGAAGGCCTAGGGCAGGGGACACAGCAACCGGACAGGGCCGGCCTGGTGCCGTCCGCGGACCTCGGACCACAGAACGCTCCCGGCCTACGTCGGTCCTCACGGCTCGTGGCGGGCGGGTGTGCGGCCTCGCAGCTCGCTGCCTGAAACGTGGGATCTGTCCGTTTCACAGAACCAGACCATCTTCTGAGGTAAAACAAATTTTAAGGAAAAAACAGCCCCACCTCGTGCAGAGAACAGAAGAGGGAGAAACGTGTCTGAGCTCTCTGCGTAAGTCCTCTGTGGCCTTCAGAGCAAAACCCGGCAAGCGCGTTACCAGACAGGGAACCCGCAGGCCTCGTCCTCCCCAGACCTAAGTGCAAAAGTCCCGAACGAAACATCAGCAGTCACGTCGGTGACGACGGAAAGCTGCGTCATGACCAAGACGGGTGTGTCCGCTCCGGGAATGTAAAGGGTTGTAACAATGAGAAATTAACGTAATTCAACGTATTAACTCAAAAAAGATCAAACAATCATCTCAACAGATGCAGGAAAAGCATTTATTGAATTTAATTCCCTTTTCATGATTTTAAAAAACCCGGAATTCTCAGAAAACTAGGATTAGAAGGGAATCCCCTTAATCTGATTTTTAAAATCCATTAATAAGCTAAGAAGCATCATTCTTGATGGTGAAATGGTGAAAACCTTCCCTGCGATGGGGACTCAGACAGGGATGCTGCCACCCCCTGCGCTGGTGGTCCGGACAGGGCAAAAACGCGAGAAAAAGAAATAAAAGGGAGAAGAATTGATACTGAAGAAACAGAACTGTCATTACACACAGCTGACACGCTTGTGTTTGACCAAGATCTGAAAGAATCACCAAACTATTAGCATTAATTAGTGAGCTTAGCAAGGTCACGGGGTGGAAGGTGACATACGTAATTCTATCACGTTTCCATACACGAGCGATAGAAGATAAAAAACATAATGGGGGCATAGCAATGCGGCAGGGGGAGGGAGGTCTTTCCCATAAATGGCGCGGGGTCAGTGGATATTTATAATTTAAGAATGTGAACCTTGACCTCTCACCTCACACCATATGCAAAGATCAGTTCCAAATGGTTGTCATCTACACTGACAGGGAAAACAATAAAGCCTTGAGAATGAAACATCTTCACGACCTTGGAGTAGACAGGGATGTCTTAAACAGGATACAATCTTACCACAAAGTTTTTACAAAAACATAAAAATAAATTAACAACAACAAAAAAAGATAGAGTGATATTAAGAATGTCTGTTCATCAAAATATCCCAATAAACGCCACTAATATCCCAAATATCCCAATACCGCGAGGGGAATAGCCTGGCGGTGCCTGTTGAAGCCGGACACGTGTGTGCTCCACGCCAGCGAGTCCACTGCTAGCGCACACCCAAGAGAAACATGAACCTGTTCAAAAAGACACGTACTAGAACGTCCACCACACTGTTATCTACAAGAGCAAAACGGGGGGATAGATGGCCACACGGTGCCTCGTGGAACACCACACCGCCAGGAGAATGACCAAACCGCAACCAGAGGCAACGGCGTGGAAAATTTCACCAACACGATGTCGGGCACAAAGCCAGACGCAGTAGAGTTTATGCTGTGTGACCAGATGTGTAAAAGCACAAACACGGATCTAGTTGCTCAGAAGCCGTGCTGGCGTTACCCTTGGGGGAGCAGCGACCACAGGGCAGGGGCTCCCCGGGGCTGGCCACGCTCCGTCTCTTGAGCAGGGTGCGGTACCCGAGTGTGCTCAGTGTGAAAACAAGCCAGAATGTGAGCACTTCTCTATGACGTGTCGATAAAACATCGAAAGGGATAACAGCATGGGAAGTCAAAACTGTAGAGTAGCTGAAATAATAGAACCGTGCGCTATCTTTAGATACGAGCAGACTATATCAAAGGTGCAACATATGGGTTTTCCTGTGAATTACACAGAAAAAATAAATCCACATTATTCAACAGACAGCAGAGTCCTGGAGATTTTCTCTTGGAGTCTGGACCTACAGAATCAAACCCGGAACCTAAAAACTCAAAGTCTCATGGGAACAAACAGATGTGACAGGAGCGGTCAGGCGGGAGCAGGTGCGGACAGGGAGGAAGAGACCGGAGCCAAACAGAGAAGAAGGTGGGAGAAGCTGCGGCCCGTCTCTGAACAGCCTGGTACACAGAGACAGGGACGGGGTGGGCTGAGACGTGAGGAAGGTCAGGGTGAGCTCGTTCCGGCAGCAGGCAGTGAAGACCTGATCCCACAGGATAAAACAGCGCTGCGCGGAAACGCAAGTCCTCTCGCCCCAGAGAGAATCGAAAACTCTGCTTTTACGAGCAAGGACATTTCTCTAAAGTTAAATGTGGGAATATCTTCTTCAAATAAATTAAAACTCACTTTCTTGAGGTAGATGCCAAATTAACTCAAAAAGATAAAACCAACATAAACACATGCTATTTCTATTCTACGGCCGAAGCCTGTATTGAGTTGTCAAGGTGAAGACTGTGTATTAAGGTTATAGCCAAACATAAAATAGTGTTATAGACACTAAACGAATGAGCACCTACCACTTTTTTTTTTTTTTTTTTTTTAGAGACGGAGTCCCGCTCTGTCTCCCAGGCTGGAGTGCAGCGGCTCGATCACAGCTCACCGCAGCCTCCAACTCCTGGGCTCAAGCGATCCTCCTGCCTCAGCCTCCTGGGCAGCCAGGACTATAGGTGCCCACCACACCGTGTTCCTACCACGTTTTAAGGGTGACAAAGAAGCTGCTGTTACTCAGCATACAGTGACCAAGCCCAGGCTCCTGCGGCACTGGCTCCACGCAGACACGTCCCCCACAGGTGGGGGGGCACTCCTCCAGGTGGCTGGCTCCGTCCCGCATTCACCTGGAACGCTGGAGCTGCTACCGTCCCCACCTCCAGAAAGAGAACCCAAGGCTCAGGAGGACGAGTGAACGGCCTCAGGTCTCCGGCAGGTAATCCGGGGGCTCAGATGCCACACCGGGGTCAGGATTTCCCGGTGGGGGGCTGCGACTCGATCCCGGGGCCGGGGCCGTGGAGCCCATGCTCTCGGCACTCGCTCCGCCGGTCCTCTAACGAGTAAATTTTTAAGAAGTCGGACTGACTGATCGCGTCCACCGTGGGTGCGACCAGCTGTATGGAGGGAGGGGAGCTGTCAGGGAGACCAGCAAATCCCGCGTGTGACCCCCACGCGGTCCCGTCTGTCAGTCCAAACACGTACTCAGCGTCTCCAGCATGGCCCTCAGGGTCTGCAGCCACAGGTGACACAGCTGCTCCTCTGGGCAGCAGAAAGTCACCTGCGCCCACTTCCAGCGGTGGTGCCGAGCTCTCTTCACGCAGTGGACTGCACAGAAACAAACACGCACGTTAGCCGTGGTGCGCGGCCCGGCCGACGAAACCCCAAGGGAACGCGCTTCACGTGCACGCGAATTACAGGCTCACAGCTGAAAACTCCCCAGGGCTTCTCTCTTTTTTTTTTAGCTAGTTAGTAACTTTCAAGGTATATTAGGAAAAAAACATCCTATTTTCAGATCTCTTAAGCCATATTAAAAAAAATTAGAAATAAAGATGATCATCAACCAAAACATGAACTAAAAGTAGATCTTGGAAAAATTATTAGGAAGAGTCTATGAAGACAAACCAACCCATGGAGTCTGCGAAACAAATAACCAAAAAAGCTCCCTCTCGCGTGTCTGTGTGGAACTAGCGAGGCGTCGTGGGGAGACGCCGGGCTCTGTCACCTGTGAACGCGAACGGCTTCTCCATCTTCTGCCACCTGCCGCTGCTGCGGTGCTTCCCGTGGACGTCTGTTTCTTCCACGGCGATGATCTCGGCTATCGGCACAGAGCAGGCATCTGTAAAACACACGCCGTGTGGCCAAAAGGCTGAGAACGTTCTGCTTCAACACTGTCATTAGAAATCCAAAAATCAAAAGGAAGGTACGTGTCACTTTTTCACTCTGAGCTAAATAACCACGGGCAGCTCGGCGTTACCAGGTTGTCCCGCCCAGCACAGTCGCCAAACGCAGGCAGCGCCTATTCACACGATCACTCGGCCATTCGGGCAGCAAAAGCTTTTCCGGGGCAGCTACCACGCTAAATTTGGGGAAACATGTTCAAGACACGGTCTCTGTCCTTGGGACGGCATCTGGCTGGGCAATCCAAGCGGAAGGAACGTAACAGGACGTGGGCGGCCAGAACCACAGGGAGCACAAGGGAGCGTCAGGGCCCAGCCACAGGGTGGGTTCCGGAAAGGCCACGGCGGGTCCACCCGGATGAAGGGGTAGGAAGCGGGGACTGGGGGATGCTGGCTCTGGACATTCTCCCCCACGAAGCCCAGGGAAGGGCAGATTCCATGCCAGCCACCCTGGGGGTGTTCAGCGGCAGCTGTGATCACAGGCACGCGCATCAAAAGAGAGTTCTGGGCGGGAGCGCGGCCGCGGGAGGTGGGGGGCGTTGGTTTTGGTTTTGTTGAAGGGGCCCCCCAGGAGAGCACAGAGCAGGGAAGACAGCAGAGCCCGGGCTGAACAGGCCGTGTTCCAAGAGCTTACTCGGGAATTGCTGTTAGGGATTCACGATATATTTTTACACAGAATTATGTTATAGTTTGTGGTTAGCTTCCTAGGTTGGCTATAAAACCGGTAATAGAGCTGTCATGATCCCTATTGTACGGACGAGGAAACTGGGGCTCACAAGTCGAATGACACATCCAGGGCAGAGACTAGCACTTGGGAAATCTACTCAAAACTTCTTCTCTTCCGTCCTCCAGAGGTTAAAGAGAGCCTGCCACATGTAGACGCTGCAGCCAGCGGGGGCGGCCCCCTCCACCTGCCACCCGACTCGCACACCTGTCCAGGCCCCGCCTCCCCAGGGGCTGTTTCTGGACGATGCTAATCCCACAGAGCCTCCTGACCTGCGGCACTTCTCAACGACGCCCAGGCAGCAGGACGTGCACCTGGCAAGGTTTGAACATTGGCAGCCGCAAAGCAACTCAAATTGGCTAAGAAGAAAAGAGTTTTTAAAATAATGATCGAGCGAGCCAGGACAGCGAGCTGTGTTTCACCATCTTTAATTTTGTAAGACTGAAGTTTTCATTTACGAGAACATCCTTACAGCTAATACATCAGGGCAGGTCTTTCTTGGGGTGTCGAGCATTTTATAAAGCTGTATTTTAAATATTTTGTTCACGTCTTGTTAGAATACAGCTCAAATGAATTAGAAGCCTGAGAGTTGACTATTACCCCCATTTTCACTTTCAGATCCTACAGCTAAACTTGAACACGCCTCTGTATTTTTCAGTTCGTCATTAATTTTTATCCTAATAATAAAAAACAATCTGCTCAGGGCAATTAGTACTGGTTCAAATATTACAATTATTACACACTGAAAAAAAGTTCTCATTCAATAAAGTCCTTACCAAAAATGGACTGGAAATTTATAATCCAATCTCAGCTGAAAGGTTCAATGCTTTTGCTGACAACAGATAGATTCTCTGTTGTGCTCCTCGCGCCCACTGTGCCTCATGTTGACAAGCAGTGAGCCCCGAAAAAGACAATGACCGAGCGGCCATCACATTCCAGAAACACCGAAGGCCACGTCGGCGAGTGAGCCCGGACGGCTTGCTCCTGGCCGGCCCACGTGTTTGCAGGCCCCTTTCTGCAGACCCAGCAGGATTGCAGCACGCAGCGCAGGGCTTGCTAGGGCGGCTGAGAGGGCTCGACTTCCAGCATCTTCTCTTTCGATTCTGTTCTATTTGTTTGTAGTGCTCATCACCATTCACTAAGTTTATTTCATGACTGTGACTCGCAGATGAAAACTAGTGCCTGCTGCCAGTTGGCTCGGATCCAGAAGTTCCTGGACTAAACCGGCCACACGCAGCAGCGCCACCTCCAGCAGGGGAGCCTGTGGGATTCCTGGTGTCACGAGGGCTGCCAGTGTCACAGGGACACAGGCGCATCGTGTGTAAACACAAACACGCCCGCTCAACAAGGCCAAGGTCGAGGTGGGGAGGAACGTGTTGCTCAGCTGGGCCTCCCACAGCCATCTAGGAGGCCCCAGATGCCTTCTGCCTCTTGGGATGTGCAGCGAGAACAAAAACAAGTGCATAGTCGAGGGACATGGTCCCCAATGGCTCTTCGGAAGTGTGAGCCCCGATGTGAGAGGCAGCGAAGGGGGCGGAGCAAGAGAGCTGGCCACTGCCGGCCCTGCCCGCTAGAGTGGTGTGAAGTATATTGCAGAAGTCTGAGGCCCACATCCACAGGGACCCCGGGTGACGCCGAGGCCCAGAGAGGTGGCGTGAGGTAGGCCCACCTCTGCACACCCAGCTGGAGGAAGAACGCCCGAGAGATTGGAATTGGTAGCGAGTCGATTCCCCTGCAATTACACACGACAGACGCATTTCCCCGCTAGCACACGCTCAGCAAACATCCGCTGTATAAACACCTGACGTCACTAAAAATTCTTGCCTGTGCAAAGTAAGACCAAAGAACAGTACTACCCCTGACTGCCACGGAGAGCCCAGAAATACCACGCAGTAACAAACTGCCTTGAGAGTGGTCGAGCTGTCCCCGTCCCCTCCCCACCTGCCATGTCAATCATGACACAGCCCTCCATTTGTTCGACACCAGACAGAAGGCGGGAAAGGCCAAAACCCACGTGGTGTCAATGGTACAGTCTGAGCTGCGAATTCTCCAGATTTGATTGACAGATCTGCATCAGGGTTGGTGGCAAATGTCACTTCCCGCACGCTGAGACTGGCCTTTGGATGATCCAACTGCAAGCATTAGAAGTAGCTCTTCATGATGCTGCAATGTGCTGGGGTTGCCTTGCTCAATTCATCAGCACCTGCCTGGGCCTGAAAAGGTGAGCTGGGAAGAGAGCCTGCCGGCATCACCAGGTGTCAGACACCCAGGGGGCTCGTCAGCCAGCACTAGTGATGCTACCATGTGGCCGCACTGTTCCCGCATGTAGGAAAACGGTGTCCAAAGCAGGCCCCTGGCAGCAAGGAGCTTCGCATCGATTTGGGGAGATCCAACTCAGACCCAGGAGGTGACAGTTGGGGGCTATAATGCGTGGAGGCCCCCTTGGGAGGCAGGTGTGGAGTTGGAGAACCACCTGGAGTGGCCTCCCCAGGGTCACCTGGCTGGTTAGGAGCAGAACCTCAACAGGCCACCAGCAACATAAGGCCGCAGTGCAGGTGAGGTCGCACGGGCCGTCTCGACACCCAACAGCATTCTCTGGGCACCAGCACACCAGGCGCTCTGCTAGGACCGACACAGAAGTACCGAACCAGATGGTGGCTTTTCCTGTTAAGCTAGAAGGTTTTCAGGGCAGGGCAGAACTTATGCACCTGTGTGTCCCCAGTCTGTGGGTGCAGGAAACGGGCTGGGTTAGTCCTAGACCTGCTTATATGATATCAGCAGAACCAAAGGCCGTGCCAGCTGGCATTCCAACCCACAGAAGACCTGCCGTCTCCACCCACATTCATTCCTCAGGCCACGGGAAATCCTGCGTTGGCCTTCCCGTCCTAGGGACAAGACGGGAGTCAGAGGACCCCAGGGACCGCTCAGTGCCTTGGGGCCACTAAGAGCCCACCTGCCCCACCATGTGAGACAGACTCACCACCTGTGCCCACCCAGGCTGAGCACCTGCTTTTAAAAAAGGAAAATTCTCCAAAGGATTTTAACAGGATTCAGTCTCACAACATAATATTCCAAATGTCCAGGAAATAACCCAGAATTAATCATCCCGTCAAGAAACAGGAAACACTGACATTCTCAAGGGAACAGACAATGAACAGACGTCGAACGTGAGGTAACCCAGATGTTGGCATTACAGACGAAAACTTGAAGTGACTGCTACCGCCGTGCTCGCTGAGGCACAGCTGAACATTCTTACAGTGGACAGAGAGACAGAAGTTCTCAGGAAAGAAACAGGAACTATGGGAACTGAATGGAAAATTTAGAACTGCAAAGTGCAGTATCTGAAATTGAAAAATCACTGGCTGGGCCAGTAGCAGAATGGATGTGATAGAGGAAAATCAATGACGTTGAAAATAGGTCAGTAGAAATAATCTATTCAGAAGAACAGATCGGAAAAAAAATTTAATGTACAAGAACCTTCCACTTCCACTTCTAAGAAGATGGACGAGATGTACTTTTCCCTACTCCTCTGAATGTCACATATGAAACAAACAAGACTCTGAAAGGTGGAGGCAGCAGGCTGTCGGGGGGACCGGGGCCCAAAACGGGACATGGTGGTCCCCTGGGCTTTCTTCTTGCCTCCGGTATCTTGGGTTTGGAACTCAAGAAGCCTGCGACCCGGAAGTGCCAGCAGGTGCAAACAAAAGTCCCCAACAAAAGCCTGCTCCCTCTAGCCGAAGGCCCTGGGAAGGGGCAGCCTCACGAGACAGAAATTCGTAGACAATGGCTGCCCTGCTCCAGCCAAACACCACAGAAGAAACCACCTCCCTCCCACGGCGCCAGCTGGGGGCCCAGACTTCCACCCGCCCTAATGAGCCACCCGACACCCCTGGCAGGGCAGCGCAAGAGAACGCCAAGCAGGGAGCTGGGATTCTCATCCGAGCCCCTCCCCCCAGTATCGGTGGAGACCCAGGGGCCGCCTGGGCTCCCACCTCCACCCAGCAGGAACTCGCAGCCCCTGCCTCAGCCGCCAAGGCTGAGGGACACGGACTTGCACCCCACCTGGCAGTGACTAGCGCTCTGCCCCGTAGAAAGCAGCTACGACAGAAGGCTAGGTAGTACCCGGAGTCTCAGAACATGCTACGAAATATCCAGGCCTCAACTGAAAGTCAGCTACCACGCCAAGCACAGGACCATCTCACACTGAATGAAAAAGACCCTCAGGGGATGCTGAGCCCTCACCAGATGGGGATGCCTCAGGAGCAAACAGCGCACACCTGGGACAAGTGTGACAGCAAAGAGAAGGGCTCGAGGAAGAAACAGAAGACATGAGGAAGCACGAAATGGAAATTCCAGAATGAAAAGGCAAAACCAAAACAGAAAACAGATGCGGGGCAGGACAACTCCACAGCAGGACAGAGGGGACAAAGGAAAGAATCGGTGAACTGCAAGACAGAACAATGGAAATGACCCAATCTGAACAACAGAGAAAAACAGAGTTAAAAAAATAGTCAACAGGCCAGGCGCTGTGGCTCACGCCTGTAATCCTAGCACTCTGGGAGGCCGAGGTGGGCGGATTGTTTGAGCTCAGGAGTTCGAGACCAGCCTGAGCAACACAGGGAGACCCTGTCTCTACAAAAAACAGAAAAATTGCAAGGGGACAGGAGGGTCATCTGGACGGGCTGAAGGCACTGGTGGCTCCATGAGGTGACCCCCAGGATGCTCTCCAGATTTCCAACCCCCATGACCTGGGGTTCAACCACCAGCCTGTGCTCTACGGAGACCAGACAGCGAGCAGGAGGGACTGGAGGGGACAGCCCAGGGCCAGGGATGATAAACCCCACGACTGGAGGAGGACGTCATCTGACCAGTCTGTGGCCAAAAGGGGAGGCCCAAGTTCAGCACAAAGAGAGAGGAGGTGTGAGACGGGAGACGGGACGGGGACACACCGGCCTGGAAGAGAAGTTGGTACGCGGCGTCCTGGGTGGGTGTGGGAGGCTGGCCGTCTCTGCCTGGAAACTCGCACCCGAAGCTCAGGAGAAACCAGGACAGAAGGGAGAGCGTGGGGAGATGTCCACGCGGCGCCGATCGCTGAGACCATCCAGTCCGCACAGGGCTGTGAAGGTCAGGCCGGCTTCATCCTGCTGTGCGTGTTCGTGAGGTAACACTCAAAAGGCAGAAACCAACCACGTTCTCTAGAAAATTACCGACGAGAAACAAATTGCATGGGGGAACAGAAAGCAAGAGATATCAAGAGTATCTTAAATACACAGAAAACATATCTTCTCAAGTATGAAAGTTCCTAAAACACTGTTGTTTTAACTTCCTTAGGATAGATGATCACAAATGGAACTGCCGGGTCAAAGGACGCATATTCTTTACAATTTCAGAGTATTGCCAGACTCCTTTCCAGAAACAGTCTAGCAGTTCCCACTCTGGTCCACCAGACCTGCCGGCCTGGGAGCTTCCCTGACATCCCCAGCGCCAGCGCTGTGCCTGACCGCACGGCCTCTGGGTGACAGCACTGGCCCACTGCGGCTTTGGTGTGGGTGGCTATTCAGAGGCTCATCATCCATTTCTGAAATTTTTCTTCTGTGAGTTGGCCTGCGTGTGGCCATTGCCATTTCCCTAATGGGCTGTCCATATTTTTCCCATCGATTTTTACGTAAGTTTAAAATTTTTAAAAAATTAACCCTTTGACTATCATATTTGTTGCAGATATCAACGCCCATCATGTTATTAATTTCTGGTGCCTTACGAAAGAAAATTAAAATTTTTTTATTTAGTCAAATAATCTAGCATTTTCTTTATTCTTTCTGGATTCCACCTTGGTTAGGAAGGATTTTCCCATTCCGACACTTTAAACTATCCTCTATTTTCTTGTAAGGATTTATTTTTACATGAAAATCTTTAATCCACCTGATTCTGATTTTGAGAAACTTTCTACCATTAATCAATTAAAACAGCATTTGGAATGTCCATGTAACAAAATACTGCACAACCAATAAAATCACGTCTTAAAATATATACTTTCCTATGCTGCAGCTTTCTACTCGTAACTACGTACCCAACAGAAACGAAAGCACATGCCCCCTCAAAGAATCAGTGTCTCTATTCATGCAGCCAAAATGGAAATAGTCCAGAAGTCCACGGAGAAGCGAGTACACTCACACAATGCGATATT
>NW_012150619.1:1483890-1489139 GCF_000956105.1 Propithecus coquereli | reverse complement strand
GAGCCCAGGAGTTTGAGGTTGCTGTGAGCTAGGATGACGCCACAGCACTCTAGGCAGGGCAACACAGTGAGACTCTGTCTCAAAAAAAAAAAAAAAAAGTCATCTACTGAGAGCTCAATCAGTTCCATCTGTAGTTCTTTAGGTGCCTTGGTGATATCAACTAGGTGGGGCTGAAATGCTAATTTGAGTGTGATGTCATGATTCTCAAAGGCACTGAACCTTTCATTGTATTCTTCAATTAATAATAATAGGTCTATAACCAGCTGCGTATTCTTCAAATGATTCACATATATCATCCTGCTCATCAGTGACCTTTGCTAACTGGGGAAAATGTTCATCCAAAATTTCCTTTCCAAAGAAGAAGTGTTTTGAAAAAAACGATAACTTTTTTTGAAATACTTGGATTTTTTGCCACATAGACTTAGTTTTACCTTGCAAAGAAATATTCAAGTCGTTTTGATGTGACATGATATCACACAGAAATGCTGCACTCCTATAGAAATCTTCTTTCAATAATTGACATTGCTGATTCTGTTCTTCATAAAATTTAACTCTCTGTTCTCCCAGAGATAAAAATCTTGGCTAACACCTGTCCCTGCGATAGCCGACGCGCTTTAAAGATAGGGCAAATCCACACTGAATACTGCATCGTTCAACTTTAGCATGTTAAGGAGCTGATGAAACTGATGATACCGTGTTGCCTTTGCACAAATATAGTTGACAATACTTACAACTTGTTCCAAAGTGTCACTTAAAGTAGTAGCGTTAGCACAGGGATTTTGCTGGTGCAAGATACAATGAAAAGAAACAAGAGCATCTGGATCTGTTAACATTTTTTGATCTATGCAACAGACCCTTCATGTTTTCCTGTCATGGAAAGTGCACCATCTGTCATACACTCACTAAATTTACGAAATTCAGTCCAACTTCACAACATTTATCTTAAAAGTTGTCGAAGATATCTATTCCCCATGTTCGGTTCGCAAGAGTGCCCAAAGTGAGTAACAATTTGTAGCAAAGAAAATCTTCCATTTTGACCCAAATGAAGTATAAAACTGCAGTAGTGTCAGTAATATCAGTTGATTCATCCAAAGTGACTGTTTAATGTGTATTTTCCTTTTCCAGTATCGCATGAAGTTTTTCTGTTAAGTCGAAGGCAAATTCATGCTGCTGATTAGTTATGGTTCTCCTTGAAAGAGGCAGTTGTTTGTACTTTGAAACATAATCGAGGTCTAAGCATCGTACAACTTCAACAATGCATTCTTTCACAATTTCTACATCACTGAATGGCTTCTCTTTTCCCTCGAGTATGTAAGCTACTTTATAAATTGCTTCAGCGGCATTATTTTCAGGTTTTATTGCTGCTTGAAAGAATTGTCTTTGCTTTTGCTTTTCACCTGTTAATTTCTGCAATACGACCTTTCGCGCCTCTCCCTCTAATTTAAAATATTTGTGGCCCTTATGAGTGTTACAATGCTGACGAGCATTGAATTTCTTTAATGTTGCTACTGCAGTATCACAAAGCAAGCAAATCATCTTAAATTTAGCAGAAACAAGATGATATTGCAATTCCCAATCCTCATTAAAAAATCTGTTTTCTGTTTCCTTTAGCATTCTTTTGGTCTTCTTTGACACGATGGGCTGTTAAGCAGACAGGATTAAAAAAATACCGTCGAGCTGTGCAACTATTCACAAATTCCACTTCAAACAGAAACACAGTGCACCATTGTCAAAAGCTGATAACAGACTGGCGTACTTGACCCCCATAAACTCTTGCCAACCAGCCTCGTGCAGCAGGGGCGCCAGTCATGTGGGGGAAGTTAGAACACGAGTGTAGCAGCCGTCAGTTTAGCCCTCACAGCTTACTAATGTTCTAATTGTGTCGGTCAATCTGGGAGGTTTATTTCACTGAAACTTATTTTATTCTTTGGTATGTTAAATATGTTCATTTTACAACTATAAAAGATGAATAAAAACGTATTAATAAAAATAAAAGAATTTGTTCTGTAAAATTTAGATTCAGGCAAAAGGCTGCACTTAAGGACCTAGAAGGCCACATGTGGCCTTAAGCCGCAGGTTCCCCACCCCGGTCGCAGGGCCTGTTTTGCACAATTCTCCACCTCTCACTGCTCCTCAACCCAGGCAGGCCAGGTGCATCCAGACACACCCTGGGGAGCAGCAGGCGCGGGCAATGCTGCCCTGCTAACCAAGCCGAATGTCCTGGGAGCTGCTCTACATTCTGCCCTACTGACCTCAAGCATAAAATAGTCTAACTTGGGCCTGGTTCCTTTTGGGGGCTGCAGAGTTATGAGGAAAAAGCACAGATAGGGCGTGGCTGTGTTTCTGCACTCAGACGAAACCCAGTGTTTCCCGACGTGTTTGTGTTTTCCCATCGCGCTGGCTGCTTCCTGGAAAGGCCGTCAACCAGGACCCCCGCAGCCCCGGGCCCTCTCCAGGAGGGACCACCTCTCGGCCAGACAGACAGGCAGCTCCGGATGAACCTATACAAAAGTGCCTCCCACCTGTAAGAGTGAAGCCACGACCATGCCAAGGAAGGGACGACAGGCAGCTGCGGAAGCCGTCGGCCAGCAAAAACAGTGACTAAAAGTAGACGCTGCACCACACCAAACCCAGGGCTGGGTGGCCAGAAAGCATAACAGGGGCCAGCCAAAGAAACCGATGCTAAAACAGGCAACGAGTGACTCCCCACCCGGCACCAGTAAGGGTGTGGGTCTGTCTGGCATCCACGGGGCCGCTGGGGCCTGTGCCGTGCAGTGGCTGCCCGCACAGCAAGTGCAGCTGGACCCACCGAGCCCCTAATCCCAGTCACTCACGCAGCCACAGCTCTGCCTCTTCATCCCTGAGCCACGCGAGTGGCGACCCCACAGGAACCTGCCAGGCTTGATGCAGAGCGGAAGTTCAGCGCAGTTACTAAGTACTCTGTCGAATGGCAGTCATTGTTCTCAAGCTCAGACGTTTACAGAAAGGCCCCAAACCGCCGGGCATCTGTTCTCCAAGAACTAGGATGTGGGCCTCGTGCTAGGAGGCCCGAGGGTGACATATGAGGCATGACATTTCTCCTGAAGGGGACATCAGAAAGACCTTAGAAAGGCCAAGTCTCACACCCCCAGCCACACAGAGGCTCTCTGAAGACAATACTTCTGGTGACCCCATGGCTGGAAACCAAGTGCTGCTCACAGGTCCAAGACCACCCCATGACCTTGGCACCACCTAACAATCAGCTCTGTCCCTGCCCGCCAACCCACAGAGCCCCACAACTCTGTCACAACGCGCCCCGCAGCACCCCGACCGCCCACAGGGCGTCTAAAAGGCATCCCAAACTCAGAACAATTTTTGTCAAATCTCCGCTCCTCCTGCAGTGCTCTCTTCCAGTACCCGGCAGCTTGGACAGACCGCACACACGGGAATCCGCGCCGCGCCTCCTCCGGGCATCCAACCCCCACATCCAGCCCCCCTCACCACCACCACCTCCGCCTGGACCAGGCCACCAGCCTCCCGGCTGCAACTCCTGGTCTCTCCTCTGTCTGCCGCCCTCACAGAGGCCATGGGACCCTTGGAAGATGTTAAGTTGGATAAAACCCTCCGGGACTTCCACCCCACTCACAGTAACAGGCAAGACCCATCTTAGCCTACAAGGCTGTGGAGACCTTTCCCTGCCCCCACGTCCCTCTGTCCGCCACACTGGCCTCCCGGGGTCGGCCTCAGGGCCTTGCATGTGCTGTTACTCCTGCCCGGACGGTCTCTCCCTAACACACACGGCGCTCAGTCTCTCCAGGTCTCTGGTCAAATGTCACCATGTAAGTGACCACCGTGCACCAGAGACCTGCCCCCACCTGCACAACCCCGTGCCCTCCCCCTTCGGGGCTCTCCTCCTCAGTTCCAGCTCCACCAGACACACTTGTCCCTGCGCGTCTCCCCATCTCTCCCTTCAATGGGAAAGGCTCCTCTGCAGCAGGGACTCTGCCACACATGCTGACCCAGCGCTAGGACACTGCCCCACCGGGTCCCAACGGACACGCAGTAGAAACTTGCCAAAGAGGGAATGAATGACACTGAACACACCCGCCCTTGCCAGCCTTGGGTTTCCTCTACCTGCAGCATCTCCCCCTTGGCGCCCCATCTTCTATAATCCTCCCCCTCCCACGGAGGATCGAATGACATCTTTATAAGCCTCTGCCAATCCCTCTGCCACCAGACAGCTCTGCACAGGAGCCTTAGGGAGGGTGGCCAGCGTGTCCTTGTCCCATCCCAACCACTGCACCACGGCCCTGGGGGGTGGGGGGCTCTTTCCATGTTTATGAAAAATACACTTCTCCAAATGAGGACGGCCTCTGGAGGTCATGTGGCCAAACTGTCACACCAAAAGCAACCTGCACTTCCCCAGGCAGGGCGCACATCCCAACAGAGAGGAGGTCGGGAGCCCCTTCTTGAACTTCTTGGCAACAGGAAGTACCCTCCCTGCCAGGGTGCCTCCGGGCTTTTGGATTCCGGCTGAAGGAAAGCACCTGTCCTTGGGTTAAACTGCAGTGGGGTGGGGGTGCGCCCCTCGGGATCCATGCACAGTCAATCTTGCCCAGATGGTGCCCTGCGGACAGGTCCCAGACATGACCTGCAGCCCTTCCAGCGTCCTGACCCGCGCCGCCTCCTGGGGTCTCAAGCCCGCGGGGAACTGCGGGCCAGTCTTCCCCTCCCCCTCAGGCACCTCCTCGGCCCCTTTGTCACCCGGCCGGGAGCAGATACCCCCTCAGCGCGGGACATTCTCCTGCCAGCCACCGCCCAGGCCCCCGGCCCCACTCCGGGCCTCCGCCACGGCCGCCACCCGCCCCGGCCCGGATCCCCCGGCCCGGCCCGCGCCGCCGCCTCCGTCCCTCCCCGACAAACGTCCTGCGCGGGTCCCGCAGGCGACCGGACGCCGGTCCCGGGCCGAGCCAGGGACCCGCGGCAGCAACACTCACCCGCGCCGGGGGCGCCAGCTCCGGGCCCCGGGCTCCGCCACCAGCGCAGCAGCGCCCGCGCGGGCTCCAGGCTCACGGCGCAGCGCTGCTGCTTCACCCACAGCACGGAGCGCAGCGGCTCCGCCGCCCCCGTCGCCCCCATCGCCGCCGGCGCCGTCGTCAGCGGGCGGGGGGCGCGGACGCCGAGGGCGCGGGACCGTTAGCGGCCCCTGCAGTCGGCCCGGGCCGCGGCGGCGCGGGGCGGGCGGGGAGGGCGGCGCTGCGTCACCCCGC
>NW_012150619.1:1468736-1483743 GCF_000956105.1 Propithecus coquereli | reverse complement strand
GGGGGGCCGAGGAAGGGGCCCTGGGCGGGGGACCCTGGCGGGGGTCGGAGAGCTGGGAGCGGCAGGGTAGGGGGGACCCTCCTCTGCAGCGCGGCGCTGGAGTCGGTCGCTCCCGCGGGCGTGGGCTCGGCAGCGCCTCCCTGGCAGGCTGTAATGACAGGCGGGGTCTGGGGGGCGCAGAAATGCTGCCCGGGCGGTCGTGCGCAGGCGGTGGGCGCCCACGGGCGGCGTGACCTTGGGCGACGGTCTCCTTTTGGATTCCGGTCTCCTGTGGGCCGGGAAAGGGATCAGCAGGCTAGCCTGGACAGGCAGGAAGGCCTTCCAAAGGAGGAGGGCTTCTGCCCGGGGACTTGGGGAGCTGGCCTGCGAACCACTCTGGAGCCTGAGGCCACCAGGGAGTGCCAGGGCCAGACGGCTGAACAGTCCCCTCCTGAGCAGGCCCAAGGAACCAAGGAACAGGAGCTGGGCCTGAGCACTTGGCAGAGGCATCGCCTCTGTGGTGGGGTTCTCCTTCCTCATCACCCCGCCCGCTCCACACCCTGCCTCAGGGAGGCCTCCTGACCACCCACCTAGAGGAACCAGCACCCTGCAGCCCGGCTCCAGGCCTGCCTGCAGAGCACATCTGTCCCCCTTTGTGTAAGCTCCACAGGGACATTGCTGTATCCTCGGTGCTTAACACAGTCCTGGCATGTAGGAAGCACTCAGATACGGGTCGAGCAAGCACGGCCATCCCCAACTTAAGGGAGACTCTGTGGCTCCCAGACATTAAGTAACTTGCCAAGAGCACAGGGCTCCAACATGACAGAGCCAAGGCTCACTCCGAGCTCTGGCTCCAGGACTGACCTGGGAACCACCTGCCCTTCCCTCAGCTCTCCTGCCTGGCCCTCCTGCTGCAGACAGAGGTGGAGCAGGCCAGGTCCTGTGGCCTCGCTGCTGTGCCTGGCACTGGTAGCTCCGTGCACAGGTCTTATCCTGCCAGCTCCCTGTGACTGTCTACAGGGCAGGACCAAGCCATGAATCACTCCTTCCCGGGAGCCCAGCCCCCATTCGGGCCTTGCCGCCAAGGCCCAGACAGTCCTGCAGCCTGGGTTGGGGCTACAGTCCTAGCCCCCACCCTTGAGCGAGCCATACCTGGTCTCCCAGTGTAGTGGGGTGGACAGCAGCAAGGCCTGTCCTGCCTCCTCCCTCCCACGGCTGCTGCTCTGAGGCTTGGGAAATGTGGATCTGAAACTTGTTTGGAAACCTTGTGCCAGTGGGAGGCAGGTGCTGATGTTGCACAGCTGTGCGTGAAGAGGGTGGGCGGGCGTGGGCAGCGGCTCGGGAATGCCGGCATTCCTCCCCCAGGGCCTCTTCCTCCGGCCTCTCTGTGGCCAGGCTCTTTCTGCCGCTCCCTGTTTCTGCATTCAGCTGTCCTCCGGATGCCCGAAATCCTGCAGCCAGAGTGGGGGCCCTCAAGGAACTCCCCTGGGGGAGACGGCAGCATCAGTTACAAAGCACTAGCGGTGCCCTCCGCTCGCCAGAGGGGGGTTCCCTGCCCTCTTCACCCGGTGGACTCACCGCCACCAGCCAGGCCTGGGGTCTCCCAGGGGCTGTTGTGGGTTGACCCCCAAATTCAGATGTTGACACCCTAACCCCGGTATCTCGGAACGTGACTGTATTTGGAGATAGGATCTTTAGAGGTGATTACGTGTAGCCATCAGGGCGGGCCTTAATTTAGTCTGCCTGGCGTCCTTGTAAGAAGAGGAAATTGGGACTCACGAAGAGACACCAAGTGTGTACACAGAGGAATGACCCTGTGAAGGGGCAGCAAGACAGTGGCCGTCCTCAAGCCAAGGAGAGGCCTCAGAGGAAAGCAGCCGTGCTGGCTTGGACCTTGATCTTGGACTTCCAGCCTTTGCGCACTCTGTGGAAACAACAAATAGCTACTGTTTGAGCCACCCAGTCTGTGGCGTCTTGTCGTGGCAGCCTGAGCTGACTAAGACAACAGTCTTCCAGCCAGGGGGCCTGTAGTCCCGGGATGGCCAGGGAGGGGCCTGGCCAGTGCGGGACCCCAGGCTTATGCTCAGGGGAGAGGGTGGTGCAAGGAAGGCCCAGGCTCCAGAAGACACGCTTGAGTTGGGTGGGGAGAGGGGCCGGGTAGTGTCAGGCCCTACGTGGGGGACTGTGGGCCCATGATTCCGAGCACAGCACTGGGGGACGGAAGGAAGAGGCAGCTTTGCTCCAGCGCAGCTGCCAGGCCCCTGCTGTGTGTTGGATCTCGGGGTGGGGTGGGGGGTCGGAGGTAGCTGCGAAGCTGCCTGGCAGCTTGTAGACTCAGCGGCCCTGGGCGGTCTGTCCTCTGCATCAGGACACACTCCCGGCTCCCTGGTGGCCTCCCAGCACCTCCCTCTCCTCTTCCCTGGCAGGCACGCCTTTCCCATGCTAGGCCCTGGCCCAAATGCCCTTCCCACACGTCTGCCTGGGACACCCCCGCTCGCCTTCTCCTCCAACCCATATCCCCTCCCTCCATGCCGCGGAGTCCCCTGGCAGCTGACTGCATGGTGCTTCCACCTGGGCTGCCGCAGGGCCTCACTTCCACCCGTGGCACTGCAGAACGTTGATGCCCCAGCTGGTCACTGTCCTGGCATGTGCATGGCTGGCCCCAGCCCCACACAGGGGCTGGACAGGCCCTGAGCTGCCAAGTAGGGCAGAGAGCATGGGCTCAGCCCCAGCAGCCTGGGCCCTGATTAGTCGGGTCCTGACCTGCCACCTGCCCCTGTCGTGTGTCTAGTCTGCAGGCTTGGGCTGCTGCCCAGTGGCCTGATGGCCCTGGGCCCTGCTAGGCCAGACATCCTGCTCAGCTGACGCAGCACCCACTGTCCTGGGCAGCCAGACTATCCCACCTGTGGGCTGCCTGGACCCTGTCTAAGCCCGTCATGGCCATCCAACAGCCACGAGTTCCTACCCACTGGGTCACCTATGCCATGGACCCCCCCAACCCCTCCTGCCCACAGAGCCCTGGCCGCTAGCAGGAACCTGGCACCAGCAGCACCTTCTACTACCATCCCCTCCATGGCCTCTGGTCGACTTATCCCTTCTCTTCCTGGCCGCCTGGACTCGTCTGCTGTGACAGTCCTGCTGGCTTATCTTCCAGACTTCCTCCCTGATAAAGTCAGCAACACCGTTCGACATTAGAATACTGCTGGGTAGCGGTGGGAGGATTCCGGCACCAGCTGTACCCTGGCTGCCCGAACGTCACTCTCTGCCCTCCACCCTCAAGGAGGAGCCTTCCAAGCTCCTCTGCAAGGCCGACTGCCTGGAAGAAATGTCCTGGGCCCAGACATTTGGAGAGTAAGCTGATAATTTAGAAATGCACGTCCCTACATTGCCCACATGACCGGGACAATAACCGCTAGAAGTGGGCATAATTCACCGCTTTTACAGGTGGAAAAATGGAGGCCCACAAAACTAACCTGACTGGCTCAAGTTGTACAGAAAGGTAAGTAGATGGGGAGGGGGGCACTCCAGTCTCCCCTGCTTGAGGCTGCGGGGGTCGTCCGAAACGAGGGAATGGTAGATGATGCGCGCTCCAGCCTGCACCCTCAGCGGGCTCTGTTCCCTGGGCACTGATGCAGGCCAGACTGCTCCTCCCTCCAGGGCACCCAGACTGTCCGCCTGAACTACTCTCATAGGAAGATAGCACCGCCCCACCCAGATTCCACCTGCCCGTCTGGGAAAGCCCTGGAGCTCGGGCCGATATGGAGCTCGGGCCGACATAGAGGGCAGCCGTCGGGGCAGTGGGTCTGAGTGGAAAGGGGTGGGAGGTGAGGCCAGCAGAGAATGATACCAAGGTGGCCAGGGCTGCCAGGGACCAGGGCTGCATGCACACCTGGGGAGCCAGGGGGAGCACCACACCTGGGGGAGGGCCCCAAAGGTAGGCTTGGGCTTGGTCTGGGCCCTGCAATTTCCCAGGACCTGCCAGGGGGACCAGCCTTGTTTGGGCACCAGCAGGATGCCTGTCACTCTGCTTAGCATTGGCTCATTCGGTCTTCAAGGTGAGGCTGCTCTGCAGGTGAGGCCGCTGGGTTCCAGAGAGGCTAGAGGACTGGGCCGGGGCAGAACTGGGAATGGACACAGACCCCGAACCTGCCCTCTTCACCCCTTTCCTCTCCAGACCGAGCACCCTGAAAGTAGACCAGCCTGCCCGTACCCAGGGAGGTAGGGGCCTGCCTCCCCTGGGGTCTTCAACGAAGTGTCCATTTCTCGTTATTGCAACGTAGCCTTGACTTATTTTGGGGGGTGGAGGCTGCCACAATGTCCAGCCTTGGGAGTTTGGGGGAGGGCTAACCCAGGAGGCCCCTATCCTGGTGACATTTGTGACCCAGCACAGAGCCCAGCTGAGTGGCTCTGCACAGCCTGGTCAGGTGGAGTGGGGTCACCGGGGAAACCTGGCCAGGGCTGTGAGGCACGGCCAGAGGTGGTTACTGCTTGGAGCGCCATAAACTGTGGCTTTGAGACGATAAGGAGAGGCTGCAGATCTTGCTGGATGTGTTTTATTTGCCTTTTTATATTTGAGGACTATAATAAAAAGTGATAAAATAAGTGATAAAATAGCAAAATGGGCCAGGCACAGTGGCTCACGCCTGTAATCCCAGCACTCTGGGAGGCCAAGGCGGGAGGATTGCTTGAGCTCAGGAGTTCTAGACCAGCCTGAGCAAGAGCGAGATCCTGTCTCTACTAAAAATAAAAAGAAATTAGCCAAACAACTAAAAATACAAAAAATTAGCCAGGTATGATGGCGCATGCCTGTAGTCCCAGCTATTGGGGAAGCTGAGGCAGGAGGATCACTTGAGCCCAGGAATTGGAGGTTGCTGTGAGCTAGGCTGACGTCATGGCATTCTAGCCCAGGCAACAGAGTGAGACTCTGTCTCAAAAAAAAAAAAGAAAAGAAAGAAAACAGCAAAATGCCCAGGAGCTGGGGGATCTGGCTCAGCCAGCAGGTGGTTCCATTGACAAGGGCAGGAGGCAGGTGGATCTGAGATCCAAGGGTGAGGGACGGGGCCGTGTTTGGAGCTTGGTGCACCTCGAGTACGAGGAGAAAACCTGCTTCAAACTAACCCCCATATTTGGAAATATGCCCCCTGGAAAAAAAGCCATCTTAAAGAGTGAGTTTGGTGAAGAAACGAACAAAGACAATCTGCATTCAGTGAAGAAGTTTTGCAGCACAAAGAATAAAGTATTGAATCCAAAAACAAAGCAAAAGCAAAAAAGAAAGGAGAAGAAAGAAAAAGAAAAATCAGGGGAACATCGCGAAGCCCCAGGTGATCTTAGAGAATTATCGAGAAAGCAGGGAAGACAAGATACCACGGAACCAAGAGAAACCACGCTAAAGAAGTTGCTGGGCCGTGGCGGTTGCCCGGGGACACCAAGGAAAATCAAGGGCAAACGTTTGTGCAGACCCGTGCACACAGCTCGCATCGGCAGCAGGAACCCAGGGGAGGGGGCGCAGGGAGTCCTGCCCTGAGAATACTGCTGGCCGTGTCAACTCAGGGCACCCAGCTCTGCCAGCGCCACCTCCTTTACAGATGGGGAAACTGAGGGAAGCGGAGGAAGGGGCTACAACCTCTGAAGAAGTACCGGAATGAAGTCATCCCTTTGACCCACGTTTACTCAGCCCCATTGTGCGCCAGGCGCCAGGACCTGTGCCGAGGGCTCCCCTGCGCCAGCAGAAGTAGACAAGGAAATTGCCAGCGTGAAGCCACTGCGCTGCTAGGTAGCCGGGTGACCCCAGACAGGGACGTCAGTGGGGGCCGTGGGAGACGCAAGGAGAGTCAGCGCGGCTGCGAGTGCCCAGCACGAGGCCAGCCTGGCCAGAGGGTGGGGGAGACTGCCCGGGAGGAGGGCACTGAGTTAGGTCTGGAGGGAGAGCAGGGGAGAACTGGGGGGCCGGGAAAGCAGGAAGTCCTTAGGGGCAATAATTCAGGCTCTAACGGGAGAATGCATTTCGTGATTCGTCTCAGGTCGGCTCACGCCAGGCCCCAGCTCAAGGGACCACTCTTGGATCTCCCCGGTTGCTCCTCATTATTTGCTTCTCTGCTGTCACCAGGACTTCTGATGACGTCTCCGTCCCTCTGTGCATGCTTGTTCTGCCTGTATTGCTTTTCCCGGCAGACTGTGTCTTGGCCTGAACCCCCACGCTCTCCCTCCCCAGGCACACTCTGCAAGCGGAGCCTGAGCCGAGCGAGGCTTGCTGGCAGGCAGGGTATTTGGGGTGCAATCCTGGAGAACAGGAGTGTTCTGGGGAGAGTGACGGTTATGGAGCTGGTCAGTCTGGGGTGTGACTGTGCTCCTTCCTGCAGGGATCTTCCAAAGAACCTTGGGGACGAGCCTCGGGATTGGCCACTCCAGCTCTCATCCTCTGACTCCTGGCCACACCCCCTCGGGTGCTGAGTCTGTTGCACTTACAGTTTTTGCATTTGCAGGAGTGTGACCTTTTCCCTGCAGGGGTCATGTGCTGGTGGTAAGAGAAGGCTGGGGCAGAACCCAACAGCACCTGGCGCAGCCGTGGATGGGTTCAACCTACGTGCAGCTGGTGAGGCTGCGAAGTGGCGTGAGAGGATACGGACTGGCTGGTCGGTAGGGCCAGGGAACTTGTCTTTTTCCTTTTCGTGCCAGTACAGAGCGTGGCAAATTGTAGATACTCAATAAATATTTACTGAATGAATGAATGAGTGAAAGAAAATGCAAGCACAGAAATGCCTATGAAGCAATTTTAATTTGAACAAAATTGAGTTTAAATCAGGAGTTTTGTATAGAAACGCAGCCTGGGACAGACATTAGGGCATGGTGGGGACTGGGGCAGACCAGCTCCTGCCGGTGAGAAGGTGACGAAGCCTCTGGGCTCCATTCGTCCCCCAGTAGGAGCATGGACCCTTGTTGCAGATTGTCAGAGCTTTCAAGAGAAGCCAGAAACACACATTTTCAAGTGAAACCTTGTGACTTTTAAATATTGGCAACAAATTTCAATCCAAAATAGAAAACACTTCTCCGGACAACACTAGAGGATGACAAAGGCCAGGTGCAGCCCGAGGCCTTCAGAGAGCGGCCCATTTGTGATCTCTGGCTTAAGACCGTGAGAGCCAAGCTAGACTTAAGAGGTCATTGCTCAGCGACAGAGACTAACGAGCACATGACAGTGCCGTGTGTATTTGCATGCCCCAGACTGCAAAGAAATAAAATCACAAATGAAACGCTGCTAGGGATACGAGGAGGAAACACGGGCATGAATGCCACCACGCATGAGTGGGCTCAGCAGCTGTGCTGGGATCCTGGCACAGCCGCGACAGGAGCCAGACGCGGCGCCTTAGTCCGCAGAGGCCCAGGCTCAAAGTCCAGGGTGCCAAGTTCACCCCTGAGACAGGAGCAGGCAGTCAACATGTGGGAGCCACAGCCCCGGGTGACAGGGGCCCACAGAAGGTCACTGGCCAGTGGCGGCCGGGCGAGGCCACGTATCCAAGCCACATCCTCCAGCCTACCTTTGCCTTATGAATAACAGCTGTATTCACAAACCGTACAATCCACTCCTTGAGAGTATACAGTTCACTGGTTATTGGTATATTTACGAAGTTACACAGTTATCACCACAATTTTAGAACATTTCAGCAGCCACAAGGAAACCCTGTGCCCTTTAGCCCTTGCGCCGCGTTCCTCCCTTCCACCCGCCCCTGGCAGCCACTCTGCGACGTTCCGTCTCTGTCGAGCAGCCTGTTCCGGACATTTCACATACATGGAATCCTACCGTGTGTGGCCTTTGTGTCTGGCTTCCTTCACCTGGTGTCTTAGCCCATTCTGCTGCTACAACAAATTACCTAGACTGGGTAGTTTACAACAACAGAAATGTATTTCTCATAGTTCTGGGGGCAGGTTTGGTGTCTGGTGAAGGACCGTTCCTCATAGATGGCGCTGGCTAGGTGTCCTCACACGGCAGAAGGGACAGAGGGACGGGAGGGAAGAACACCGTGTCCTCCCAGGGTAGAAGAACAGAAGAACAAAAAGGGCTTCAGCGGGCTCCCTCCAGCCCCTTAAAGAGACACTAATCCTTCCATGAGGGCAGAGTCCTGTGATGTCATCATGCCCCCAAAAGCCCCACCTCTTAATACCACTAAAGTGGGGATTAGGTTTCAACACGAATTTTGGAGGGGACGTGTTCAAACCATGGGATCCGCACAGCACTTTGACGGTTCATCCACGTTGTACATGTATCCACACGCTATTCTTTTTTATGGCCGAGTAATATTCCATCTTATGGATATACCACATTTCACCAGCTGATGGACACTGGGTCGTTTCCACCCTTTGGCGGTTATGAGTAACGCCGCTGGGCGCAGTGGGATTGCTGAGTGCTATGTTAACTCGATGTTCGATTGTTTGAGAAACTGTCAGTTTTCCAAAGCAGCTTCACCATTTCATAGTCCCAAAGCAAGGCACGGGTATTCCAGTTTCTGCACGTCCTCGCCAACACTTGCTATTATCCTTCTTTGCATTATGGCCATCCTGGTGGCTGTAAAGTGACATCTCGTTTTGAGTTAAACCTAACTTTTTCAGTGATAAAGCTGACAATTTGATCCGTGTGCAACTTCTGTGCCTTGTCTCTCACCTGTCTCTGAACTTGGGAAGGGTGTTATTTGATAGATGCCCCCAAATCCCAACATCTGCCTCTGTGTCCTCCTTGGGGGGTAGAATATCCCCTTTGGACAGAACTAACTCACCCTCCTTGGGCCCCACTCTCCCCATCGCAAACTTCTACTGCAGCACCTGAAAACCTAGGTCCATTCATTTTTTTCCTTCTCCTCCTGAGTGAACTCATTAAGGGCAGAAACCTCATTCACTTGCCTATCCACTGGGACGCAGTGGATAAATCTCTGGGCTTTCAGGGAAAAGCCACGGTTGGCTGGGATGTCAGCACTGGCAGGGGAGGGAGCTACAGCACACACGTGTGCCTGTGGGAGTTTGTATGACCAGCATGGAGACGGTGCTGGTCAGACCCCCAGAGAGCTCCAGGTCCAGAGAGTCTGACTTCTGGCTCTGCAGAAATGCTTTCACAAGGTGACAATAATTATGACAGGGTTGAGAACTGAAACAGCCACCACATAAAGAATAGTGTGGACCAGGCATGGTGGCTCACACCTGTGATCCTAGTACCTTGGGGGGCTGAGGCAGGAGGATGACTTGAGCCCAGGAGTTTAAAACCAGCCTGGGCAACACAGCAAGACCCCATCTCTACAAAAAATAAAAAAATTAACCAGGTATGGTGGCACACACCTGTAGTCCCAGCTACCTGGGAGGCTGAGGCAGGAGGATCACTTGAGCCCAGGAGTCTGAGGCTGCAGTGAGCTATGATGATGTTACTGCACTCCAGGCTGGGTGACAGAGTAAGAACTTATACACACACACACACACACACACACACACACACACACACACACAAACACACAAAAGAAGCATGTGCATAGTGACTGTCAAACTAATATTGACATTTCTCCAGAGACGATGTACAAATCAAATGACAAACAAGCACATGAAAAGATTGGTTCAGTATCATTAGTCATTAGAGAAATATAAATCAAAACCACAACAAGATACCACTTCACATCCAGGAGGATGTTATAATAAAAAAATGGAGGCCGGGTGCGGTGGCTCACGCCTGTAATCCTAGCTCTTTGGGAGGCCGAGGCGGGTGGATTGTTTGAGCTCAGGAGTTCGAGACCAGCCTGAGCAAGAGCGAGACCCCGTTTCTACTAAAAATAGAAAGAAATTAATCGGACAACTAAAAATATATAGAAAAAATTAGCCGGGCATGGTGGCGCATGCCTGTAGTCCCAGCTACTTGGGAGGCTGAGGCAGTAGGATTGCTTGAGCCCAGGAGTTTGAGGTTGCTGTGAGCTAGGATGATGCCACGGCACTCACTCTAGCCCGGGCAACAGAGTGAGACTCTGTCTCAAAAAAAAAAAAAAAAAAAATGGAAAATAACAAAAAAGTTGGCAAGGATATGGAGAAATTGGAACCCTCATAATTGCTGGCGGGAATGTAAAATGGTTCAGCCACAGTGGGAAAAAGTCTGGGGTTCCTCAAAAAGCTAAGCACAGACTTAGCATATGATCCAGCAGTTACAAGCAAGGACTCAAACAGGTGCTGGAACATACATGTGCACTGCGGCGCTAATCATAGTGGCGGAAGGGTGGTAACAACCCTGTGTCCCTCGATAAGTGAACAAAATGTGGCACATCCAGACCACAGAATATCACTGCGCCACAACAAAGAATGAAGCACTCATACACGCTAAACACAGATGGACCTGGAAAATGCCATGCCAGGCAAAAGAAGCCAGTATCAAAGGCCACATATTGGATGGTTCCATTTACGTGAAATGCCCAGAAGAGGCAAATCCACAGAGACACAAGGTGGATTAATTAGTGACTGCCAGGGGCTGGGCAGGGGGATGGGGCGTGCCAGCTAATGGGACCAGGTTCTCTTTTGGGATGATCAAAATGTTCTGGAACTAGGTAGAGGTAATGGTTGCAGAACACTGTGAATGTACTAAATGCTGCTTTAACATTTATGTCATGTGTATTTTACCATAATGGAAAAACGATTTCTTTGGTGACTGCCCATGCAGGAGATTAGGGTATTCCGGATGGCCGCGACAGCAGAGATGCAACTAGATGGATTTGGTTCTAGGTGGTCAAAAGACAGACACGGTGGGGTGCAGTGGTTGACAGGGTGTCGCAGGGAGAGGGAAGGGTCTAGGATGAGGGCCCTGTGCCCCGTATCTGAGTGGATGGGTAGGTGCCTGCCATTTGGGCGGGAGCACGTGGAGGAGCACTCAGGTACCTGTGGGGCGCACGCGTGGGTCTGGGCTGGAGGTCGTGTCCTGGACTCCTCAGAACACAGACGGGAGTGGGGTCACTCAGAGCAAGAGGGGAGGGGACCAAGACCAGGGTGCCCATGTCCTTGTTTATTGGGGATGGTCCTAGCCTACACCTGCTGTGGTAGCTTCAGGTCAGCTGGTGCTCCCTTTCACTCTTGGCAGTATCTCCACTGGGCGATTAGTTATCTGGTCACCCACCAACATGTGGGGACAGGGCAATGGAACAGGAGCCATGAAGGAAACCGAGGCAGCCCAGCCAGAGTGATGGGAGGAAAGCCGGTGGCGGAGCCCCAGGGAGGGCGCAGAGAGGGGCTTGGCCTCGTCGACCCCAGTCCCACCTGTGCGGCTGTGAGCCTGCCCTAGCCTGTCTGAGCCTCCGTTTTCGCACACATGAAAGGAGAATCATGATCGTAGAGCAAAGTGGCCGACAGCTCAGGATTCGAGAGTGGACTCAGCACGGGAGGAGCTGGGAGACTTCGGACCGGGGTTTCTCAGGGTGGCACTGTGGACATTCGGGGCCACATTATTCTTTGTGGTGGGCTGTGCTGTGCACTTTTGGGTGTCTAGCAGCGTCTCTGGCCTCTATCCAGTTGTGACAACCGAAACCTGTCTCCAGATAATGCCAAATGTCCCCCTCGAGAACCAGTGCCCTAGAACCAAAGCCCTTGATTTCTCTGCACTTTGGCTTCTTGCTCTGCGAGTGCAGATACTAAAACCGACCTTGTGGGGTGCTCTGAGGGTTAAATAGTGTCACAAATGCAAAGCGCTTGGCGTATCACGAGGGCTCACTAAATGCTAGCTTGTAAAACAAGAGCATCCCAGTATTGAGCGCAGCAGCTGGGAAACAGTCGGCGCTCACTCGGTGGTTGTCGTGGTCATTTTCTCTGAGGCTAGTGGTGTGCTCAGCGTTGAAGAGACAGAAGCAGCTTGTGGGGAAGGTCAGGAGCCGCCTACGGAATGGCAGCAGGCACAGACAGGTGGGGTCCCGCTCTTGTTCAGGGCCTGGCAGACGCAGAGGGCTCCCTGCCTGGCTCCTTCCTGGCCTGGCGGGCCAGAGCTGCTGAGCCGTCTCTGTGCACTTTGGGCTGTGAGGAGTGGGCTCCCATGACTGCCACAAACGTCCCACGGAGGGAGGCACACCGAGATGGTCCCCAGGGCCGTCCTAGGGTGACCAACTCCTCCTGGTTTGCTGGAACTTTCCCAGTTTAACACTTCAAGCCCTACATCCTGGGAAACCTTTCTCTTTCCGGCCGTGGCTCCCACTCGCTGTCCTGATTCCGGTGCGCGCCTTCCCTAGGATGGAGCGCGGCTGGCCCTGGGCCCCCGAGCTCTCCTTGCTGGGCTCATCTCAGGCGGCACCGGCAGGGTGACCTCGTTAGGCCTCGAGCAGAAATAGGACAGCAGTGCCAATTAGCAGCCGCTCCCCAGCCAGCGCATGCAAATCCGCCACAGCCTCCGGCAGCCTGGTGTTCACAGGATATGGAAAATTCCACATGCATTCTTCTTCCACTGGCGGGAGGGGCTGTCAGGATGCTCCCCTACTCTGGGGATGCACCCAGCTTTGCCTCTTGCTCGTCAAGGGTGAGAACATTTCGGGCAGGGAGGACAGACCCCCAGAGATGCTGATTCAGCGGGTTTGGGGAAGGGTTGGGGGTGAGAACCTGCACATTTCACAGGCTCCCCAGCAGATCGGGCCACAGGTGGTCCTTGTGCTGCACAGCAAGATGCAGTAGGGACCGGCCTTGCTCTGTCCCACCCAGTGTCAGAGGTCCAGGCCTTGAATTCTGTATTGGCCACTTGCTCACTGCCCTCTGCCAGGGGACAGCCAAGAGAGAGAGAGAGAGAGAGAGAGAGAGAGAGAGAGAGAGAGAGAGAGAGACATGCTTGGACAGAGCCTGGCAGACAGCCAGCGCAATGTCGCGGCTGCTGTGAGCTGGTCTCTGCCTCTGTGCACCCGGAGCCCTGGCCTCCGGGACCCAGTGGAGGAGAGTGCGCTGGTGGGGAGCTGAGGGGCCTCTTGTGGTCCAGACTGCCCTACTGGCCAGCCAGGTGGCCTCAGGCCGTTCCGGTCCCCTTGCTGGGCCCCCTCCCCCTGAAAGCAAATGTGGGGATTGCAGGAAGCCGGGTGGTCTCTCAGGGCTGTCCTGCTGACAGTGGGGCCTGGAAGCTGCCCCCACCCTAAAGATCCCCCACATTCAAAGGGAAGCCCGGGGGCTTCTCCACAGGCAGCTTCTTGCGGGGTTGGGAAATGGATTGGCCTTTCTTGGAACTGCCCCTCTGACCCTCTGCCCATTGCAGCGCCTGCAATAGCCTCCCAGGAACCAGGGTTGAGAGGAGAGCCTGCGAGAGGCCACCCTTCACTGTGTCTTCTTGCCCTTCCTCCCCCGGGCAGCTGCCTCCCAGCCTGTGTCTCCCCCTCTGTCCCCTGTCCTTCCTCCTCCCTGGGAGCTGCTGACCGTCAGGAGTGGAGGGCAACAGAAACTACACTGGCTGGCGAGTCGGGGAGCAAGGGCCAAGTCCAGGTCTGCCTTAAATATACGGCTGGTTTCTAGGCCTCGGCTTGGCCATCTACAAAATGGGGGTGCAGGAGGGACGAATCTAAGGTGCCCACCAACTAGGACACTCTAAGGCTCCCAGTCACTCGGCCAACTGTGACTGTTTTCTTTGCAAATTCTCTGACTTCCCTGGGAGCAACACGTAGGAAGGACCAAGCCTCAACTACACAGAGCTTTGCAGAAAAAATCCATCCTTTCATTCCTCCTCTTCCTCTTCTGGGAAGGAAACAGCCTAAAGTGAGCATGTCCGTGAGTTGCTGTCTTAATTCTATTTTTTTTTTCTTTATTTGGACAGGGTCTTTCATTGTTGCCCAGGTGAGAGTGCAGTGTTGTCATCATAGGTCACTGTAGCCTCGAACTCCTGAGCTCAAGCAATCCTCCCATCTCGGCCTCCCAGAGGGCTAGAATTACAGGTGTGAGCCACCGCACCTAGCCAGAAACGTCTTTTAAATGTCTTCCTATGGATCTGAATTAACATGGTGGGGCCAGGCGCAGTGGTTTAGGCCTGTAATCCTAGCACTCTGGGAGGCCGGGGCAGGAGGATCACTTGAGCTCAGCAGTTTGAAGTTGCTGTGAGCTAGGCTGACCGCATGGCACTCACTCCACCCTGGGCAACAGAGTGAGACCCTGTCTTAAAAATAAATAAATAGGCCAGGCGCGGTGGCTCACGCCTGTAATCCTAGCACTCTGGGAGGCTGAGGCGGGGAGTTCGAGACCAGCCTGAGCAAGAGCGAGACCCCGTTTCTACTAAAAATAGAAAGAAATTAATCGGACAACTAAAAATATATAGAAAAAATTAGCCGGGCATGGTGGCGCATGCCTGTAGTCCCAGCTACTTGGGAGGCTGAGGCAGTAGGATTGCTTGAGCCCAGGAGTTTGAGGTTGCTGTGAGCTAGGATGATGCCACGGCACTCACTCTAGCCCGGGCAACAGAGTGAGACTCTGTCTCAAAAAAAAAAAAAAAACAACATAAATAGATAAATAAATAAATAAATAAATAAAATAAAAGATGTTTCTTTGCGGGGCTGCCACCACCCGCCCCGGGCTGGCTGGACCAGCTGATAGGCAGGCAGGACAGGGCAGCCACAGGTTGTTGCCTGAGAGGAACCCCATACTGCGTTGCGTGCTGCAGCTGAACACTGGAATGGGGCTTCAGGGCTGTGCAGAGTGATCACTCAAGTATTCACAGAGGACCCGCGCGTGCTGGAGGTCCCACCCCTAGACAGGTCTTGTAGGTCAGTCCTGGAGAAGGCAGCAGGGCTGTGCGTAGACCCACCTAGCCTTCCTGCTAATCGAAGCACGAGTTCCTGTCGTTAGGGGCATGCTTGCATAGCATCCCAGCTTCCCCGTTTAGCTTCTCGTTTGATCTTTAGAAGAGCTCTGTGAGCTATGCGGGGCAGTGGCGGTGATGACCCCCCTTTTACAGGTGAGGAAGATGAGGCCCAGAGAGGGGCTGGGACATGCCCAGGTCACACGGAGTTGGGGCCACGTGACCCCTGGCCAGCTCTCTGGCTGTGCCTGTGGTTTCCAGGTTTACAGTGAGTGA
>NW_012150619.1:1355430-1468686 GCF_000956105.1 Propithecus coquereli | reverse complement strand
AAAATAAAAGATGTTTCTTTGCGGGGCTGCCACCACCCGCCCGGGGCTGGCTGGACCAGCTGATAGGCAGGCACGACAGGGCAGCCACAGGTTGTTGCCTGAGAGGAACACCATTCTGCGTTGCATGCTGCAGCTGAACACTGGAATGGGGCTTCAGGGCTGTGCAGAGTGATCACTCAAGTATTCACGGAGGACCCGCGCGTGCTGGAGGTCCCACCCCTAGATAGGTCTCGTAGGTCAGTCCTGGAGAAGGCAGCAGGGCTGTGCGTGGACCCACCTAGCCTTCCTGCTAATCGAAGCACGAGTCCCTGTCGTTAGGGGGACGCTTGCATAGCATCCCAGCTTCCCCGTTTAGCTTCTTGTTTGATCTTTAGAAGAGCTCTGTGAGCTGTGCGGGGCAGTGGCGGTGATGACCCCCCCTTTTACAGGTGAGGAAGATGAGGCCCAGAGAGAGGCTGGGACATGCCCAGGTCACACGGAGTTGGGGCCACGTGACCCCTGGCCAGCTCTCTGGCTGTGCCTGTGGTTTCCAGGTTTACAGTGAGTGATGGGACGCCCATGACGCAGGGGTGCTCGGGAGATGAAGGCAGAGGAGGCGTGGGGCAGCTCCAGGCACCTCACGGGACTGAGTCAGGGGCATTCCTGGGCGTCCAGCCAGCGTCCAGCACAGGGTGGTGCTGGGGTCCCAGGGCAGGGCTCGGGGAGGCTGGCACCACCTCCCTGGATGGCGCAGGGGAGGAGGCTCAGGCTCTTCCTGTGCAGGGAGAAACAGCACCCAGTGCCTGTCTACCAACTTCCCTGACCGTCAGCTCCCCACACTCCCCAGCCCTGCCCATGGGTGTGATGACTCAGCCTTGGTCTCAGCTGTAGGCGCTCCCCGTGGGAAGGGAGGGAAAGGCTGAGCTTCTGAAAGACAGCATCAACCCATCTACTCATCAGCTCATGCCCAGGGAGGAGGAGGCCCATGGTAGGGGGGAACTTGGAGGGGACGAGCCCTGGAAGCTGGAGGCTGACGTCTCTGGCCCTGGGGGAGTGTTTGCCTGGCCTCTAAGGGTGTAGCCATGACAGGAGTGGGGGTTCGGGGTGTGGTGGCTCCTGGGTAGAGGGCGCCAGCTGCAGGTCAAAAGGCATCCTGGGATGTGTTGAGGGACAGAGAGGACTGGGAGCAGGAAGAGAGGAGCCCCCCAACTGGGGGAGGCCCTGAGTACCAGAGCGAGGGGTGGTGCTTTTCCTATAGACATGGGGAGCCACGGAGGGCTCTTGAGCAGAGGTTGCAAGCTGGCCACACACCTGGGGGCAGCAATGGTGGGGGAGGGCCACTGGTGAGGCTGTGGGGAGCCCAGGGCCCCTCTCGTGGCTCACACAGCCCCCGCTGTGCCTTGGGCAGGATGCCTGGCAGGCTGACTCGGGCAGCTGTGGCAGAGCGTCTGGGGTCAGTGGCTGTCAGGAGTGAACGAGGAAAGGAGGAAATGGGCAGGGCAGGGTGGGCATGGCGTGCTCAGCCAGGCTCCAACAGGCCTGCAGTCTGCCACGCAGCCCTGGCCTTGGCCTGGTGCCTGAGAGCCGCCCCTGCTGGGACCTGGGGCCGGAGACCAGCTCTGACAGCTCCTGGGAGGGAGCCCTGGGCTGAGCTGTGCAGTTGGGGCTTAAAAAACAGGAGAAGGTGGTCAGCTCCCCTCCAGTCTCCCTCCCCCCTCCCTCTCTCCCCTCTCCCTCTCCTTCCTGCCTCCTCTTTCTCCCTCCCCCTCCCCTCCCCTCCTCCTTCCTCCAGCCCCTCCCTTCTCCCTGATCTTCAGGGGAAGCCTGTGAGCTAGACAGGACAGTGGCTGTTACCCCATTTTACAGATGGGGAAGGCGAGCCCCAGAGAGGGGCTGGACTTACTCAGGCCACTTTGCCCCGCCCATCCTCCCACAGCCTACCAAGTCACATTTTGCACCAGGAACGGTATAAGTGTGGGACTTGGGTTTTCCCAAGTGGAGAGGATTTTCTCAGAATTCCCATTACCGTGTATAAACTGCGTGGCCCAGCTGGAGGGCAAAGCCTCTTCCGCTGATGATAAACGCTGCCACGGTGAGTGCCTGGAACTTTGCCAGCCACTGTGGCCAGCAGGCCTGGCTTTGCCCTTTGGCAACAGAGCCCAGGGAAGGCTCAGGAAGGGGCAAGAGGGTGCCAGGCCCCGGGACTGGGGTTCTGCTGTCCTGCACAGCCCTTCTGGGACAGGTGGCCCAGGGGCCCAGGTTCTAGGGCTGGGGTTCTGCTGTCCTGCACAGCCCTTCTGGGACAGGTGGCCCAGGGGCCCAGGTTCTAGGGCTGGGGTTCTGAGGTCATGGACGGCCCTTCTGGGACAGGGGGCCCAGGTCCCCAGCTACCCACTTCCCTCTGGTCACTTCTACCCAGTGCACTCGACAAGTGTGTCCTGCATGCCCAGCTTGCTGCTACTGACCAAGCAGCCCCAGGCACTAGGTGTGGTAAGGTGAGAGGTTGTTACCTGTCGGCAATCCCCGTAGCCAGAGCACTGGGGATGAGAGCAAGCTGCTGGCCTGGGACACAGCACTGCAGGACTGGCAGAGCCAAGGACAGGCCAGCTCCTTCCTCACTGTGGGAGTGGCTGCGGGAAGTCCAGGGACGGCGTTGTACCGTGGGGCATTCTGGCAGCCACTCTGGGCCGGGTTTTACGTCCCTTACAGACTCACCTCCCTAGGCTGCATTTTCTCATCTTTGTTCAGAGATTTTGCTTTATAAAGTGCTTTTAAGTCCATTGTCCCGGGGATTCCCGTCATGACCCTGGGAACACGCAGTGCAGGGGTCCTTGTCTCCATTTCACGGGTGGGAAAACCGAGGCTGGCTGCGGCAAAGCACCGTGTGGTCGGTCACAGGAGACCCCAGGCCAGAACACAGCTTGCAAATGGCCAGTGTGGGCACCCTCTGTGATACCTGCTGCCCTCCCTTCTGTCCCGCCGGAGTCAGGCTGGGTCCTCCTGGCCATGAGTCACGGCTGGCCTGTGGCGGCCTGCGTGTTTGCCGAGGGCTGGGGGGCCGCGCGCTGATCGGAGGATCATGGGACCCAGCGAAGGGAGGAAACACCGCTGATTGTGTTTGCTACCAGCAGGCGACCTCGGCTGAGGCCCAGCATGAAGAAGTGGACGTGGAGTGAGCGTGGGGTTAGCCCTGGACGCCACACCCCGCTCCCTTCCCCCCACTGGGAGGCTGAGCCTCTCGACGCCCCCGCTTTTTCTCTAACATGGAAATCATGGCCCCCGCCGTGCAGGCTCCTGGAGAAGGATGCTGAATTCCCTGAACTTGAGAAGCCAGAGAGGGTCGCGCCGGCGCACGCGGGAGCGGGTGGACAGATGTGCGGGTGGGGTGTGGGCAGGCAGAAGAGCCGGGGCCACCGAGTGGCTGGAGGCGGCAGCGAAGGGCGAGAGCCGTCTCAAGGCGCATTCAGGGCTTCGCTGTGTGAGCCGCGGCCTGATGGCCCTGCTCTCTCCCCAGGAAGCCTCAGTAAGATCGACTTCATTCTTCCAAGCATTTGGATTGGGATTTGTGGTTTTTCCTGGATGCCACAGTACTCGATCCATTTGGAGGGGGTCATTTTTATTTATTTTTTTGCTTCTAAGAAGGCATTTGCCTTTTTTCCCTTCCTCCTTCCCCCAGCAAAACATTGTGGTAACAGAGTGTGGCTGTTGAGTTTTCAATGAATTTAACATAAGGAAAAACAGGAGGGAATGAACATGGAGACCAGTTCTGGCTACGGCCGTCTTTCCTCAGCCGGGTGAGGGGTTAGCGGTGTGTCACCCGTTCCACACAGAGGGCTTGGCACTTTCTTCCCCTCTCCTCATTCTGCCTCTCCTCCCGCGTGCCTGACGGAATGATGCTTCTGGAGAGTAACGTTCACCTTGGAACCAAGAGGGGGCACTTCCCTGCCCACCCGCGCCCACGGCAGCCGGCTGCCCAGCTGTGCTGGAGGGACATCAGCCTCTGCAGAGAGGGTTGGGCACTGAGGAAAGCGTCCCCTCACGTTCAGTCCAGCCAGCGCGTCCCTAGCAACTACGCTGTGTGAGCACCTGCCACAGCCCTTGCAGAACTCTGGCAGCTGCGTTTGTGCAAAGCCTCCTGCCAGACTTAGGAACCTTAGCAGAAATTGGCGCCGCATTTAGTCCTCCCCTGGATTAGTCACCCGTGCAGGTGCTCCCTTCCCAGGGATCCACACTGCTGCAGGGTATTTCTGTTTACACCATTGTCATCGACCACAGGTAGACACACGATCCCAGTGGCTTAGCAGAGGCATCCCATGACCTCAGGGGGGAGCCACTGTCGAGCTACTATGTCAGCCCTTCTCCAAACTCTGAGCTACCTCTGGACATTTTCAATTACATAAACCAATTACCTTTACAGTGTAAACCAATCTGAGCTGGACTTTGTCCTTCTTGCAACCAACACCCTAACTTGGCGCAGAATGTAGTGCCAGGAAGTGGGTTGTTGCTAGTGACAGATCCTAAAATATCAAAATGGCTGAATTGACTTGGGGAAGGGGGTGGTGAGGAGGACCCTGTCTCTCGTGGGGAGGAAACTGGGGACCTTTGCTATATGTTGTGAATTACTGCGGTAGGCCAAATAATGGCCCCCAAAGATATTCGCGTCCTAATCCTGGAATCTGAGAATGCCTCAAGTGGCCAAAAGGAGTTTGCAGATTTGACTAAGCTAAGGCCCCTGGGATGGGTAGATCATCCTGTATTACTCGGTGGGCCTGCTGTAAGCAGAGGGTCCTCGTGAGGGGGATCGGGAGGAGTCAGAAGGACGGAAGACGATGTGATGACGGCTGCAGAGATTGGAGTGATGAGCTTTCACGACAGAGGAAGGGGGCTATGGGCCTCTAGAAGCAGAAAAACGCAATACACTGACTCTCCAGAAGGAACTAGCTTTGCTGACACCTCGACTTTAGCCCGGTGATGCTGATTTTGGACTTCTGCCCTCCAGAACTGTGGGAGAGGAAATCTGTGTTGTTTTCAGCCACCCAGTCTGCAATACTTTGCTAACAGCAGTCATAGGACACTAATACAGATATAACTGTCAGCTTTTTACCTTGGGGCATAGGCTCAGGGTCTACAGAGAGTGCAGCACCCCAAAACTTAGCAGGGAGACTTTGCCATGAAGAAGTGTGGTGGCTCAGTCTGTAAGGTCCTACGAGAGACATCCTAAGCCTGAAACTGGCCCATCTGAAAGCATAGAAGATAGAAAACACAGCTTTGCTTTCTGCCCCTCCAAGGTGGCCGAAAATCAGATCGTCTGCAGCTTAGCAGAGATAAAGAAAGCAAAACCTTTATCCCCAGCGAGGAGGCGGTGACTCAGCAAGAGAAACCCCTGGGGCGCAGCCCCTGCCCCAGGTCTCCCTCAAGCCTCCCCAGACACACCGTCTCCCCAACACAGGACATGCCCTCTTGTGGAGGGCAGGTGGGACGCAGTGTCCCCCACGTGGCACAGACTGTTTCACCACCGGAGGCTTCTGTTTCCAGTGTCCCCATGACAGACACCATTAAACTAAAGATGGATGGGGATATTTAGGCAGAGTATCGAGTCCTAATGCTAGAAGACAGAAATTTCTAGTTTAAATTCTACCAACAAGATAACAAGATAACGGTTCCTAGCCCTTGGAATCTACCAGAAACGAATTGACTGAAGCTTGTTAAAACTAGAATAGCTGTACTGCTAGAGAAATCCCAAGCTTGGGCGGCCACAGCTTGGCCTCTGGGATAACAGATCCCCAGGCCCCCAGCCACCTCCGTCAGGGTTTGAGCTGATAATGTCCTGAGGCTTCCAGGAAGGACATCTCCCAAGTCCCAGCTCAGAAGTGGCAGGTGGGGGCTGACCAAGGAGCCTTTGGGGACATCATCTCTCCGTCCAGCAGAACAGGACGCCCTTTCCCCTCTTCGAAGCAGGAGTTTTTATGCTAAGTAGACAACTCGGTCTGAGGTTGTTAGGCCATGAGAGGCTGCATCTGGCCTCAACAGAGAGGATATCACATCACTCAGATGTGCAGGACCTCAGTCGGAGTGAGACCTCCACTGGCTCCCTGTGGGTGTGGTCAACGTGGAGGTGAAGGGCGCATACAGATGTGGGGCAACTCAAGGGGTGACAGTGTGGGGAGCCACAGACCCCTCCAACCCCCTCAGGTCTCAGTGGGTTCTTTGGCTGGGCCTAGAAACCAAATGGACACCAGGCAGATAGGATGGACAAGAGAAAAGAACATGTTTTATTAGTTTTACATGTGCATGGGGGTCTTCACAAAACACTGGAGTCCAAAGAAGTGGCCAAAGCAAGACGCGTTCATACTTTTTAGACCAACAGTAATAAATTTGAGAAGAAATGACAGAGCAAAGAAAATCTGGCTAGAAGTAAATGTCCTCCCTGGAGAGGGAGGGGGAGGTGTGAAACAGTGGGAGATAAGGTTACTTGTCAAGAGTGTTTACTCAGGTCCACTGCAGCCTGATTCCTTCTAAGCCTCTGGTGATAAGGGCGATTTTCTCGATTTTCTCGTGCTGGTATGGAGAGGGCACCCCTCCCAGAGAAGTCTTTAATGCTTGCTGCATGCAGGGACAGGTCAGCCTGCCCTTTTTGAAACTACAATTTCTCCAATGTTTTTAACTAGAATTAATCAATTTACCAGTCTGGCACGTCTTTCATCTGCATTTTGCCTGGGCTGGCACTTGCTCAGCATGCTTGTCCCTCCTCCTTCTTTCTGTCCCTGTTTCTATCCCTCTCTATGTGTTGCACAAGTGCTGGGGGTAGCCCTGTAGCTCAGTGTCACATTCCTTTCTTCAGCTACAGTGATGGGTTTGCGACTGGCTGGGAGGGCTCAGAGTCTCCCTTGTGGCTGTGAGGCAGGAAGCCCCCAGCCCTAGGAGCTGGCAGGGGTGGGCATTTGGAGTTGAGGGCCTGGGCTGAGCCCTGCCCTTCTCTGGACTTTGCAGTTACATGAGCCAAATCATCCCTTTTACTGTTTGGTCAGAGCAAGTTACATCATCTGCACATTTCATCCCGGCCTTTTCTACCTTTCAAGCTTCCTCTTCCATCTCCTTCCAGCTGCCCTTGCTCTGGCCATGCTGACCTGCTCAGGGTTTCCCGAACCTCCATGCTCCCTCACGTGCTCACATCTACGCACCACCTTCCCTCTGCCAAAAATGCCCTCCGAGCCAAATCAGCTCAACAGATATTTACGGGGGGCCAGGCATTGCCAGGGTGCTTGAGTCACTGCTGAACTGAGCGGACAAGTCTGTGTCCAAAACCAATCTTAAACTTATGCTGCAAACATGCTCACTCCTCATCTTCACGTTTCTGCAGTGGTCCCAGCAATCCTTGCTTAGCTGGACCTTCCTGAGCTCTACAAGGAGAGGACCCCAGAAGAGTCCTTAGGGATCCAATAGGTTTTGCCAGGAATTCTCTGGAGACTCCCTGAGGCTGTGTAAGGACAAGATCCCAGGAGAGTTCCCAAAGCTAGGCAGCAAAGGAGTGCTGAGGATCCACTGAGGTCGTGTCTGGAAAGGATCACCAAAAATCCATTGAGAGTGCCCCAGGGAGGAGATTCTGTGACAAACGGGATCCCTGGAGAGTTCCTGTGGTTGTCATCCCTTTAACAAGCATTTATGGAAGGCTCACTGTGTCAGGTGCTGAGGCTGTCACTGAGGAAGAGATTAGAATAAGACAGAGATCTCGCCTTGCAGTATCTTACAAGCTAAGTGTGGACACATATAATCAAAATGCAGTCAGGGCAATGTTGCAACGTGTGTACAAGGAGCAGTGGAAGGCTGTGCTCTTAGAGACAGGGTATAACACTTGATGTTATGAGAGCTGAGAGAGCCACTAACTCCGCTCTGTGACAAGAGGGTAGAGTGTTGAAGGTATGGTTGGCATGTAATTCAGATAATGCATGTAAGATACCTTTGTATGATACCTTGCATATAGCAAGTACTAAATCAATGTTACCTATCATTAGTAAATGAAGAGGCACAGAAAACTCTTAATCAGAGAATATGTATAATCACATTTTGTTCTAAAAGTGAACTGGCAGTGGTTTGTCAAGGAGCTCCCTATAGTATACTGAAGCTCCAGCCTGAACAGTCTCTGGTCCCTTTTTCATCTAATATCCACAAAAATATAATGCAATCCACGTAAGTAATCTCAAGTTTTCTGGCAGCCACATTAATAAAAGAAATGTGAAAATAAGTTTAACAACACATTTTATTGAGCCTAATATATACTATAATTACTACAGAAATTGCTAATTTTTCATATAAAGTCTTCGGAATCCGTGTGTTTTCCACGCACAGCACACCTGGCTCAGACCAGCCACGTTCCAAGGGCGCGATGGCCGTTCGCGGCTGCAGCCCAGGCGACTTCCTCATGCCGCCGTGCTCGACCGCTCTCCCGGGAAGCCTGGCCTAGTCCCACTGCCCCTTGTTCCCTCGGGAGCGCTCCACGCCTCCTTGTAGTCATGTCTCTCACCTCACTGCACTGTGAACACCCGTCCACTGGTATTTACCGATCCCCGCGCAGCGCCGGCGATGCAGCCTCCATCTGGGATGTTTCGAGCTTCCGGGTCGCCCTGTCGTGGGTCGGGACGGCGTCTTGCTTCCTTTTGGTCTAAGCCGGCTCCCAAAAAGCGCTCAATAGAAGAAACCAGAGTCACAAACGAAGCCTGACGCGGTTTCAGAATTGCTGAGCTCGAGGCTCCAGCGGTTCCAGGGAGCCCACGGCCAGCAGCATAACTCAGACTGCAGGTCGGGCCCAGTGACGCGCGCGACGCGCGGCGTCGCCCTTTAATGCCGTCCGGCGCCCTGCGTAGCACGTCACATAGCACCTGGGACGGAGGCGGGACTTCCGGGCGTGCGCAGTCACAACTTCCGGAGGGAGGCGGAAGAGCCTTCAGGCTCTACGCTCGGGAGTACCGGGACCGCTGAGGGGCCACCCGGGGTACAGGAAAGGGCCGCTGGGAGCAGGCCGGCCGCACTCAGGGTGTCTGGGCCGCGAGTCTGAGGGATGAGGAGGGGCCATGGCCAGCGACGGGGCCAGGAAGCAATTCTGGAAGCGTAGCAACAGCAAGGTCCCAGGCAGGTGGGTGTGACAGGGAGGGCCGGGTCGGGGTCAGGGGTCAGAAGTCAGATGGCCGCGTCTGCCTGCTGGGCTGAGGGTGGAGTCGGGGTCTGGGAGGGTAATTTGGGCGCTGAGGAGACTGCTGGGCGGTGTGAGGGGTTGTTGGGGGGTCTGGAGGGTCCGAGTGTGGGATCTGGGAGGTGACAGAGGCTGCACGTAGGAGCGCGGGAGGAGCTGCTGGCAAGTTTTTCCAGAGACTGGCTGGCTCTCTTCTGAGAAGCTCCTAGGCTCCGCTGGGCAACTGAAAGGAACTGACATGGGTCATGCTGAGAAGTTTGGTGAAGTCAGGAAACTGGCGGGACCAGGCTGCGCCTGCTGGGGAGATCGGTTTCTGCAGGAGGTGTGGTGGTTTTGACCCACTTGATTTGCATTCTTGTCTCTCTTGGGGGCGGCTGCTTTTACCCTGAGCGTGGAAGAGGGTTAAAGGCTCCCTGTGAGTTTCCTTGCTTCCACTTTGTGGCCTCAAAACCAACTCCTATCTTGTGTCAGCATCAAGAAGCAAACTAAAAAAAAAAATTTTTTTTTAAATTAAGTGCCTGAAATGAGCTGGGTGTACCCTAGAAACTGTACAGGCTTGGCACTGAGCGCCAGCCAGAGCCCTAGGGAATGAGGAGATGTTACATGGAAAATACCTAGGATAAAATCAGCCACTGGTGAAACAGATTAGAGAAATGCAAACTTCCAGATTTCAAAACATAGTTCGTTCTGTCTTGAAGCTAAAGTCTAAGATACTGAAAAATAAGAATAGTGATATTAACATAATTCTAAGAATCATTCATAAGCACAGTAAAATGCTTTGTACTCCTGTGTTTCATAATGAACACTATTGCTTGTGGGTTAAAATTGTAAACTTTGGAATTCACTGCATCTAGTCAGAAAAGTTTACTTTTCAGAGTGATTTGGGAGTTGGCAGGAGTGAGTTACTAACTGCTCACAGTGACTTTGAAGAGAGTCATCAAAGGTGACCAAAGACCCTATTTTACACTTGATTGTGCTTGATTTAAGAACAATAAGAGCTTTCATCAAAACCAGTGTCAGGGTCCAGGATGAGGTGAGCATCCTGGAATGGTGGAGGGCAGGTGGTCCTGCTACTGACAGGAACAAATGCTCTAGAGTATAGAGTCCAGGGAAAAGGAGCTACATGACAGTGTAACTTTTATGTGTTGCTTTTAGATCTTGAGGTTTTGGTTCTCCATCAGTCTAAACTCTAATCAATTCTTAATCAACTGAGATGTGAGATTAATAGAGCTGCTGTGTGGAGTTACAACAGGGAATAAACTTTTGGATTGATGACTGTGGTTCTTGGTAATTTGTCCTTGCACTGGATTGAATAGTGTTCCACCCCGAAATTCAAGTCCATTCAGAACCTGTGAATGTGACCTTATTTGGAGATACGGTCCTTGCAGAAGTAATCGAGTTAAGATGAGGTCATGCTGGTTTAGAATGGGCCCTAATCCAATGACTGTTGTCTTTATAAGAAGAAGGGAATTTGGACACAGAGGGACAGACACAGGGAAGGCGGCCCTGTGAAGACAGAAGAGGAGATTGGGACAATGCACTTACAAGCTGAGGAAAGCCAGAGATTGCTGGCAGGCCACCAGCAACTAGAAGAGTCAAGGATAGATTAGGAAACTAATGCAGTCCCAACTTTGCTCTGTGAGATCCTGAATTACCAGTGACAGACTTTTCTTTTAATTTTGACGCTGTGCTGTGTCTTTAGCACTTTTGAGAGCAGCTGCCATGTTACACCTATAACGTTGGAGTGGAGTCTTGGAGAATTGTTAGAGGCCATCACTGAAGAGGGCAGGAGAAGGAAGGAAAGGTTGGGCCCACCAGAGAGGCCTGTACAGCCTCTATGTGTTTCCTCTCTATCCTGTGGTGCTTGCCTCTAGCAGTGCTATTTCAGGCGACAGGCTGAAACTCTTCCCTGAAGGAGGAGTTGCAAAGGTATGCCCTTTTCTCTATCAGCAGTGGTGGTCACTAGCCACGTACTTAGTCTTCCCCTACACAAGCACGGTGCTAGCAGAGGTCCTAGCCAGGTTGCTGTGCCTTTGCCAGCTCTTTCAACTGTTTCCCATGATTGTTTTATTCTTTTCTGAGTGCAGTCCTCAACCCAGGGAAACTCAGGAGGAAAGACTACACCCAGCACAAAATACAAGACTGTTAAAGGACCTTTTAGGTAGTTCAACCCTTAATTCCTTATGACAAACAATAACAGCTGATGTTCATTAAGCGCTCAGTATTTCCCCAGCACTATTCTTGGTGCCTACAGGTGTTATGTCTACCAGTGTTTTGTAATTTGCAAAGCACATGCTTCTTCCTCCAGCCGTGCTCACTGAGTTAGGCTTGGTTTAAAGCGCCTTGGTTGTTTCCCCCGAAATGCTGTGCTGAGAAGTGTAGTGTTTTTGCATGCTGCATAGGGCCCTGTGTAACCTGACTGCGGCTCCATTGTTTGGCTATGTCTCCTACCTGTCCCTGCTTTGAATTTTTCCCTCAGCAGTGCTGTTGGACTCGTAGGTTCCTTGTTACACCATGCTGTATGATGCCTCTATTACTGGAATGTTCCTTTTCTCCCTTTGGCCTAGCTTACCTTCTTCCTTTTTTTTTTTTTTAACTTTTCAAAATTCACCTCCAACATACCTCCTCGAAAAACATTGCCTGTTTTTATGCAGTCTGAACTAAAGTATTACCCTTTTATGCATCAAACTCAGTATTGTTGATATGTGCTTGTTTCCTTCACTAGTGAGCTCTGCCAGTTTAGGGAATGTGCCTTACTCACCTTTGCATTGCTAGTACTGATAAGTGGTGGTTGATCCAAACTGTCTTTCACGTTAGCCTGTAGAGAATAAATGATTTGGCCAAGGTTATATGCTGCACGAGAGGTGGTCTTACTAGTGGACCCCTCTGTTCTGTGTGTAGAGGGTTTTTGGTTTTCAGGTTGCATGTCTGGCTGATGCTTTCTTAGAAATTTCTTTTATGGATGAACCAGGATGTGTAGTACTATGGAAAGACTTAAGACTAGGAGTTGGGTGGTCCAGATTTTACCCTTCTCTTTCTAGTAATATCTGTGTGACATTAACCAAGTCATGTCACCCCCAGGGCCCTCGGTTTCTGTATTTGTTACATGAGAGGGTTGTGCTACACCTAAGTGGCTATGGTGAACAGGGGGGGATTTGTTTGGCCTGGCCTGATTCTCTTTGATGAGAAAAGAAGAGGCCTCTAGGATAAATTCTGTGAGTGTGATAATTTTTTCATCCAGCAAATATGTATTGAACCCATACTATGGAGTGGGAGAGCACAGTATAACTAAGTAGAGAGTTAACTATTGGAAGGTGATTGCTATAAAAATGTAACGCAGGGAAGAGGGATGGATAAGTTCAGGGGCAGGTGCGGTGGGGAGGGCTTCATGATGGTAAGGTGGCCAGGGAGCCCCTCACTGAGAAGGTGACATTTGAGGAAAGATTTGCAGGAGGTGAGGGACATCCCCTTGGTAGCTGGAGAAAAGCGGTCCAGGCAGAGGGGCAAGCAAGTGCACAGAGCCAGGCCTGGGCGTGGGGCTGGTGAGTCCGAGGAGAGAGCAAGGGGCCAGTGTGGCTATAGCCCAGGGAGGGGAGAGTCCCAGTGCATGAGGTCTGGAGGGTGGCGGGAGTAGGGTCTCGTGGTTGCAGTGAAGATGTGGACTGTTACTCCCTTTTTTTTCTTAATTTATTTTTCGAGGCAGGGTCTCACTCTGTTGCCCAGGCTGGAGGGCAGTGACTCGATCACAGCTCACTGCAGCCTCGAACTCTTTGGCTCAAGGGATCCTCCTGCCTCGGCCTCCTGAGTAGCTGGGACTACAGGCACATGCCACCATACCTGCCTAATTTTTCTAGTTTTTGTAGAGGCAGGGTCTTGCTGTGTTGCCCAGGCTGGTCTTGAATTCCTGGCCTCAAGTGGTCCTCCTGCTTCAGCCTCCCAAAGTGTTGAGATTATAGGCATGAGCCACTGTGCCTGGCCTGTTAGTCTTTTATTCTGAGTGAATGGGAAGCCTTTGGAGGGTTTGGAGCAGAGATGTGGCATGGGCTACCTTAGGTTTAACAGGATTACTTTGATAGACTGGAGGTGTCGGGTTGGGGGAAGGGCAGAAGCAGGGAGACCAGGTAGCGGGTGGCTGTAGCATCCAGGTGAGGATGGCATCCAGGTCACGGAGGTGGTGAGAAGCAGTAGGTAGGGGATAAGAATCAGGGAAGGTTCAGTCTCTGGCTTTGGGGGCCTGTTCTTTCTTGGGCCATTGGCGCAATTGGCTCCTGAAGGGCTTGCTTTCTGGGGTTGCAGTTGGAATTCTGGCCACACTTAACTTTAAATGCCAAGATAAAAATCACAGCACACTTGGTTTGAGAACACAGACAGCCTTTTAGTGTGGATCTGATGTTTGCTATTTTAGCTCAGCGCTGCCTGGCAGGGTATGCTCTGCTGACAGAAGGGTATGCAGGCAGCTGGGGTATGTGAAGGACGATATTTGAAAGTGGGATGGCAGCAAGAAAGGCCTAAATTGAGTATGGCAGGGCTGCGGGTTCTTTGGATAAAGCTGGAGCAGAGGAGGGTTCTCAGTGTCGTGGCTCTGACAGCTTTTAGTGTACACTGCCAGAGCCACTGGCATCTCTGAGCAAATGTGACAGTAAGCTCAGCAGGCCACCATCCGTCCTCAGCTGAAGGAGAGGAATTGTTGGGGGATAATGAATGCATTCAGAAAACAGTTATGAGCGCCTTCTCTGAGCCAGGTACTGTGCTGAGTGCCGAGCAAGCGGACGTGGCCCTCAGAGGCTAGAGGACCGTCGCAGGTGGGAGACGTGTAAGCCTGCCATGGGGGTGCAAGTGCAAGTGCAGAAGGCAGTAGTCTGGGGATGCTGGCAGGGTCGCAGGGTCCTGCGTGGGTAGAGTGGTCACATCTTCCTGGCCATGGAGCAGGAGCCAGGCTGGCTGCAGAGGTGCTGGGTGGGGTGTCAGAGCAGCCCTGCCAGGCAGCCCTGTGCCCGGGAGGAGGGGCATGGAGGGCTTCCAAGGTCGCAGAGCAAATTTGGGTCATGGTCTTAAGAGCCAGGAGAAAGCGTTGAAGGGTTTTAAGCAGGGAGTGGTGTGCTACTATGACACTGTTTGTCATCCCGGAGGAGAGGGCCAGAGAGGAGGCCACGGGCGGAGGTGAAGACAAGGGCGGAGGCCGTGGGCTTAGAGAGGAGTGGGCGGGTTCAGGGCGCAGGTGGCAGGTGCGACTCACAGGGTTCACTGACAGGCTGGGTGTTGAGGGTCGAGATGACCACCAGGGTTCTGGCCTGAGGGGATGGGAGTGTGGTAGGAAGAATAATGGCCCTCCAAAGGTGTCTGCGTCCTCATCCCTGGAACCTGTGAGTGTGCCATGTTACATGGCGAAGGAGATTAAGGTCGCTAATCAGCTGACCTTGAAATGGGGGGATTGTCCTGGATTATCTGGTGGGTCCAGTGTAACCACACGAGCTCTTAAAAGTGGTTGGAGAGATTCGGCATGAGATGGACTTCATCCGCGGGTGCTGGCTTTGCAGATGGAGCATGGGACCATGAGCTAAGGAGGGCCGCACGGCCTTTAGCATCTGGGAATGGCCTGCTGACAGCTGGCAGGAGCAGGCCTGGGTTCTTCAACATGAGGATCTGTCAGCAACACCGGAATGAGCAGGAAATGAATTCTCCCCTCAAGCCTCCTGGAAGGAATGCAGCCGCTGACACCTGGACTTTAGTCCTTGAGACCTGGGTGGGACTTCTGACCTCCAGAACTTTAAGATATAATTGTGTTGTTTTAAGTCACTGACTTGTGGTAGTTTGTTACAGCAGCCTTAACGAGTTGGGGAGTGTGCCCAGGGCTGTCCAGTGGCACTTCCCCAGCAGAGTCTGCCCTTGACTGTGGACCGGAGGACCTCGGTCAGTGGCCTTGGGGTCACTGAGTAAATGCTGCAAAGTGCGTTTTGTCCCAGGAGACTGGAAGTAATCTCAGAGGGTTCTTCCTGTGTCCTGCGCGGGTCCAGGAACTAAAGGGAGGCCCTGCCTCTTTTGTCAGAAATCTTGAGCTGCTGCCTCTGACCAGCTTGCCTTCTTTTGTTTTTATAAATCTGTATCTATCTCCTTGTGTTTTAGAAGTGGCTGTTTATTTGCTAAGAACCCTCACTCCGGTGTTTGGTGTTGAGAGAAGCCCAGGAGTTTGTATTCCGGTGGTGATTGTGTGTCCGTGGGGGTTGGGTTTCTCCTGCTGCCGTTTGTGAGTGGAGATGCTCTGACCCTGACGAGGGCCTTGCGAGTGCGGGGTCGGGGTGGGGGGAGCTTTTGCTGTGTACCTAGTAGTTCCTCTCCTTGTTTTTTTCAGTGGTCACTTTTCATGTTACTAAATGTCTCTTATTTTGTCCAGAAACATTTTGAAAAATAAACAATGTGAATCATATTTTTTTCCTCTTACGTATTTGTCTAATGCAGCAAGTCTAGACTCTTGGGTTAATTTTAAGTGAAGACAAAAATGATTAAAAAAATGAGTCCCTGATGATTGTGAATTATTTTCTAAATAGTGTGAGCAGGAGGAAGTACCCCATCTTCCCCAAGTATTCTTAAGGAACCGTGGGAGGTCACGATGGAAATGAGGACACATCCTGTGGCCAGCTCATCTTTTGTTTTTGTTTTCCCCGGACTGCCACTGTCTGGCTGGGATGGGGGGGAGAGTGACATTGCCCCCTCCTTTCCGTCTCTGGCAGGCTCAGCGTCTTCTGCCTTCCTCAGCGTGGTCCTTCATCCACTGAACACAGCCGTGTGGAGATCTGCTCCATGCAGACTCTCTGGGCGCAGTGGGGAGTCACGGGTGGGGAATGTCACTGTGCTTGGCCCTGGGAGCACAGCGTGACTGACCACGTGGGTTCTTTCTCCTGAGGAGTCCAGGGAGAGTGTTGTTGACAGGGACACTCCCAGAGCAGGGGTTCAGTGCTGCGCTGGCGGTGCAGGGGTGGAGTCGCAGAGCTGAGTGGGCGGGGCCTTGGAGTGACCCTCACACTGGGTTGTTTGTTGAGTGCTTACCTTGGGCCTGCACTTTATACACAGCCACCCATTTAGTCCTCACAGCAGCCGTGGGTGGGGGGTACTGAATGGTCCCTATTTTCCAGAGGAGGAAACTTAGAAGCTGAGTCACTTGCTTAAAGTCACACGGATTATAAATGGCAGAACTGGGGTCGGAACCTCAGGAGTGGGTGTCCAGAGTCTACCGTTAGCCATCTTAGCATAGCCATATCATCCGTGCCCTGCGGCCTTTAGCACGGAAACCGTTAGAGAGCTCACTCACCCACCGGCAATCTGATCCTTCTGAAGGATGGTTTGTGTGGGGGCAGGTCCCCCAGCATGCACCCCTGATGTCTGAACTCAGGCTGCTGCCTTGCTGGGCCTGCCTGGCCTCGGAGCCCTGCTGAGCTCAGCCTGAGGCCTGGCTCCCCAAGGCTGGGGGAGAACCGCATTCCTTGAGCTTTGACTTTGTGCTTTGAGTTGGCACTTTGACTTCTGTGTCTCCAGGCAGTTCTTCTGGAGTTGTTCTTCACCCGGTGTTCCCTTTAGGGAGGAGAGGCAGAGGTGTCAGGAGGCCCAGAGGGAACAGGGAAGCCTGGGCTCTTCGCATTTCTGGGGCCCTGTTCTATGGGGAACTTTCATTTTGAGTATGCCCAGATGTTTTGTTCTCCCCCTCTGAAAAGCTGTTTCTTCTTTTCTGGGGATTAACATGGAAATTCCACCCCGAGTGCTTAGGGTCATGAAGGGGCACATAGCGATCGGTGCGTCCGGTTGGTTAGAACAACTATGGAGTCTCCCACTGCAGTGGATGGGAAGGGCTGAGAATGTGGTGGGCCCCTTAACGTGGGGGCGGGCTTGTGGCTGAGAGTTGGCCGTGGTCCCTCCTGGAGGCATGTGTTTGAGGCTCCTGTACCTAGAGGTGGACGATGAGGGCAGGAGAGAGTGTGATTTTCCCTCGTGTGAAGAAAGGAGGACTGAGGGCTTGGCTGGGGGCGCGGAGGTAGGGAGTGCATGGAAGAGTCTGCGGGCATCTGCGGGGGGCAGCAGGAGACGAGGAGAGAAAAGTAAGAAGGGCTCAGTGTGGTGAGTCTGGAGCTGAAGTCGGGCAGGGAGAGAGTGAGCGAGAGGCAGCAGGAAGGAGAGAGAGGAGGCGGGGCTGGGTGATGGCAGGCTGCTAGGGCGGGGACTGTCTGTACAGGGCTGCATCGCTTAACCATGGACGTGTTCTGAGAAATGCGTCGTCAGGCGATTCCGTCCTTGTGGGAACATCGTAGAGTGCTCTTGCACAGACCCAGCTGGGAGAGCCTGTGACACACCAAGGCCGTGTGGGAGCGCTGTCGCTCCTGGGCCCCACACCTGTGCAGCATGTGCCTGTGCTGACTGCTGTGGGCAGCTGCGACGCAGCGGTAGGTGTTTGTGTATCTAAACATGGAAATGGCACAGCAAAAATGTAGTATACAGGACAAAAAGTAGTACAGCTGTGAGCGGTACGGTGAGTGGAGCTCGCTGGGCCGGAAAGCAAGTTGAGTGCGAAGGCCCAGGGCCTTACCACGCACCGCTGCAGACCTCGCGAACACTGCACACGTGGCCCGCACCAGATCGTAAATTCTTCTTCTGTCTTCAGTAATAAACTAACCTTACCTTACTGTGACTTTTTTACCTTGTAAAGTTTTTAATTTTTTAAAACTTTTTGACTCTTTTGTAATAACAGTCTAAAACATATTATACAGTTATACAAAAATATTTATGTCATTATTATGTAAGCTTTTTTCTATTTTAAAAAAAGTTTTTCCTTTTTAAGCTTTTTTGTTAAGAACTATTTTTTTTTTTTTTTTTTTTTTTTAAACAAGGTTTTTCTTTTTTCCCCGGGCTAGAGTGCCGTGGTGTCAGCCTAGCTCACAGCAACCTCAAACTCCTGGGCTCAAGCAATCCTTCTGCCTCACCCTCCCAAGTAGCTGGGACTACAGGCATGCGCCACCATGCCCGGCTAATTTTTTCTATATATTTTTGGTTGTCCGATTAATTTCTTTCTATTTTTAGTAGAGATGGGGTCTTGCTCTTGCTCAGGCTGGTCTCAAACTCCTGAGCTCAAACAATCCGCCTGCCTCGGCCTCCCAGAGAGCTAGGATTACAGGCGTGAGCCACCGCACCCGGCTATTAAAAACTCTTAATAAGACAAAAACATACATGCTAGCCTAGACCTACCCAGGGCCGGGATCGTCAATATCACTGTCTTCCACCTGCACATCTTGTCCCGCTGGAAGGTCTTCAGAGGCAGTAACAGGCAAGGAGCTGTCATCTCATATGATAGCAGTGCCTTCTTCTGGAATGGCTCCCGAAGGACCTGTCTGAGGCTGTTTTATGGTTAACTTTTGTTTTTTTTCCATAAGTAGGAGGAGTACACTCTAAAATAACGATAAAAAATATAGTACGGTAAATACATAAACTAGTAACATAGTCGTTTATTGCCATTGTCAAGTTTATGTACTGTACCTAATTGTATGTGCTGTACTTTCATTGACTGCCAGCACAGTAGGTTTGTTTACGCTGGCATCACCACAAACACGTGAGTGATGCGTTGCGCTATGATATTACGACAGCTGTGGCATCACTAGGTGATGAGAATTTTTCAGCTCCTTTATGATCTTATGAGACCACTGTTGTGTATATGGTCTGTCATTGACTGCAACGTTGTTATGCAACGCGTAACTGTACTTCTCCATGTTAGACATTTCAAAATACCTCTGTTTCCTTTATTTATTTTTTTAGAAACAGGGTCTTGGTCTGTTGCCCAGGCTAGAGTGCAGTGGTGTAGTCATAGCTCACTGTAACCATGAACTCCTGCGCTAAAGTGATCCTTCTGCTTCAGCCTTCTGAGTAGCTTAGTGGGGATTACAGGCACTTGGCATCACACCTGGCTAATTTTTTAAAAAGTTTTTTGTAGAGATGGGATCTCACTGTGTTGCGCAGGCTGGTCTCAAACTCTTGGCCTCAAGTGATCCTCCTGCCTCTGCTTCCCAAAGCACTGGATTACAGGTGTGATCCACTGCACCTGGCCTTCCTTCACATTTTCCAAGTTTTCTGTAATAAACACACATTGCTTTTGTTACGAGGGAAAAATATATCGTAAAAATGCTATTTCTAAGACCTATTTCAAGAGATGTCCATGAAACAGCTCTTCATGTGGCTCAGAAATATTGCCTAAGTCCCTGCTGGGTTCTCAGTGCTCTGGGGGCCGTGAGAAGTGTGACAGGAGACAAAATCCAGTCCCTGTTTTAGGAGCTCATGGCCCACTGGTGACATTGAGTCGGTGGGAGCCTTGCAGGACAGGGTAAGACTTACTGCCAGGAAGAGTTGTGTGGGTGTCAGTGGGGGGACCCAGGAGACCCTCTTTGGTTTGGGTCTGTGAGGCCATGTCTTTCTGCAATTGACTCCTTGGGGCAGACAGGAGTTTCAGATTATGCTGTGGGTGGAGGGGATGGTATAATAGAATTGTTTACTCTTGTAATAATGGTTTTCACACATTTTTCTCCAAAGCCCTCTAAAGTTAATTTCCTTGGAAAACTAACTTCTGAATATATTTTATAAATCTGGGAAGCATCACTATGTTTTAGAATGAGCCTAATGATAAATTCAGTTGCCAATTTAGTTCATATTTCAGAAAACCGCTATTGAACCCAAAGGGGGCATTGAGTAATGACTGTGCTTGGAGAAGAGAGGTTGATATGCCATAAACGGAAGTTGACTAAATGATTTGCCTGTTCACATCATATATCTCAAATACAGAGAAGCATTTAATCGTAAATGTGGTAATATAATTTTGCATTTGTTTTATGATGCTTAGAACACTGCAGCTGGATTTATTTCTTTTCCACACTTTTATTTTCTCTCACTCTTCACTATTTCCCTCATTGCTATTTTCACCCACTGCTATTTAACCTTTAATTAAAAAAATAAAACCAAATCCATTCTGTTCTGGTACCATCTGTTTTGTTTTAAAGGCAGCACCTTGATGTAGGGGCTCCAGATTCAAACCAGAAAGTTGCTCTCCAGGATCTGCAGGAGAGAGCTGCCTTCTCGTCAAAACCCAGTGGCCTTGCAACACTGGACTCCAGTCACACCTTACTTCTGGGCTTCTGACTTGCTACTTACTTCTGGAAAGATTTCTGTGTATGGCGTGAAAAGAATGGGGAGACTTAGAGTTTCTCAGGAATGTGTCCTTGAGGGGTCCTTCATGTTTTGACCCTTCTGGAGAATGAGACAGTGCTTCAGGAGTTGTGTCTGTGTCTGATACCTACACATCTCACCTTCCCAGAGCCAGAGCAATCTTTACAAAGTTAGTAAAACATTAGTAAAAAAAAAAAATCAGTAAAAAGTTAGTAAACATTTCAGACACTCAGAAAGGGTAGACTCACATGTTGTACCTGGAACACTCGTGTGTCTCCATCCAGCATGAGAAAGAAGACATTGCACACGGGCAGTTGAGGCTGCCGCATTCTCTGCCTGGACCCAGCTCCTTTCCCCGACCCCCTGATAATCACTATTCTGAATTTTGTATTTTCACTCCTACGCACGCTGTGGGAGTTTTTGCCACTCGTGTATGTATCAAAAAATGATACGTAGTATCATTTTACATTTAAAAATGTTTATAAAGGATGTGATACTGTGTGTATTCAACTTTTCAATGTCCCATTTAATGAAATTTACATTGATTCTGGTAGCTCTAGTTCATTCCTGTCTGCTGGGGTTAGATTTCATTGTATGTGTATATTCTAGTTTGTTTATGCATTGTTCCATCAATAATGGGCATCTAGATTTATCTAAATTTTTTTTTCTTTTTTAGTATTACAGACATTGCTGAATCTGTCTCCTTATATGCTTGTGCAAGAATTTTTCTAGGTTGTATGTCAAGAAGTGGAATTATATCATGTGTATCTGCTTTTCTTAAGGAGTCACTAGGGTTCTTTTTAAAACAGTGGATTACTGCTGTGTTTTAAAGTAGTATAATTTATAAGAAATTTATTGGTTAATATACTTTTTTAAAGAAAGATTTTGTTATCTGAAATGAGGTAGCGGGTTAGTCGCCACTTACTCTTTTAAAATAGCTTTAGTCAAAGTTTGTTTTTCTTTTTAGCTGTGCAAGACTGAATAAAAATGCAATTTTGATAAGATAAAATGAGATTCTGTTAGTCTGAGCCTGAACTTTGTTCGAACATTTTCTGCTCCATAAACACATTTGGTTTACCTGTGAAGAATTAATGCGTCTCCGGCTGTCCTGGGAGGGAAGGGCCTGGGAGGGAAGGGCCGTGATAAGCTGCAGAGATGTTTGTGAAATGACACCGAAGTGGTGGGCAGTGGGCCCCCTGTTTTGAGCTATATGAATATACTGGGAGAGGATAGCGGAATGTAAATGTTCACATAAAGATAAATCGATAATATCGATGACTGCTGTTTGTAGGTCACTGCACAACATCCAAACTGCTGTCTTATGTGGCCATCTCATCTTGTATACATTCTTATTCCCATTTCTGGGATGACGAAGCTAAAGCTCAGATCAATTACTTGGTTAGAGCTATGTCAGCTAGTAAGTGTTGGAGCCGGGCCTCAAACCTGGACCTTTTGATTCTTAAACCTTGGGAGCTTTTACCAGCGTCAGGGAGGCCTCCATGACATTTTAGGAAAATGACATGACACACAGGCTGTGCTGATCTAAACTGGCTATATGCTTTTTTAGGGGGGAGGGCAGTGGCGAATATAGCAATCGTTTGATTCTGCTCGTGGATTCTCTGGGTCAGAAAATCAGGGCACCGTGGGGACAGCTCGTCTCCACTCTATGATGTCTGGGGCATCAGTAGGAAAATTCGAAGGCTGGGCCTGAAATCATAAGGTGGCTCGTCCCTTGCCTAGCGGGTGATTCAGGCTATCAGCTGGGACCTCTGCTGGTGCTGTTGGTTGGAATGCATACATGTGGGTGTTTCTTGTGGCTAGTTCGGGCTTCCTTGCAGAACGGTGACTGGGTTGAGAGAGAGAGAGAGAGAGAGAACCCAAGAGAGCCAGGCGGAAGCTGTATTGCTTTTTAAAAAGTTACAGCATCTTTATTGAGGTCCAGATACAACATAATTCACCCATTTAAATTCACATACAACAGCATTCACCCATTTAAAGTATGTAATGCAGTGGTTTTTAGTATATTCAAAGAGTTGTATAACTATCACCATAGTCAATTTTAGAACATGTTTATTACCTTGGAAAAGCCTTTGTACCCTTGGAAAAATCCTTGTACCTTTTAGTTATCACCCCCAGCCTCCCTCCTCCCATCCCTAAGCAACCACTAATCTACTTCCTGTCTCTATGGAATTGCCTATTCTAGACATTTCAAGGAAATGGAATCATATGGTATTTTTTTTGTGATTGGCTTCATGCACTTAGGCTAATGTTTTCAAGGTTGATCCATGTGGTAGCTTGTATCAGTACTTCTTTTTTATAGCCAAATATTCCATTGTATGGATATGCCACATTTTGTTTATCTGTTCATCCAGTTATAGACATTTGAGTCGTTTCCACCTTTTGGCTGTTATGAGTGGTGCTACGAACATTTCTGAACAAGGTTTTGTGTGGATGCCTTTCATTTCTCTTGGGTATATACTACAAGTGGAATTACTGGGTTAAATGGAAACTCTATATTTAATTGTTTGAGGAATTACTAGACTGTTTTCCAAAAAGGCTGTACCATTTTTTATTCTCACTGGCAACGTATGACAATTTCAATTTTCTGTGTTTTTGCCAACATTTGTTACTGTCTATCTTTTTAATTTCAGCCATTTGGGACATATGAAATGGTATCTCATTGTGGCTGTGGTTTCCCTGATGACGGTGAGCATCTTTGTATGCGCTCCTTGGCCATTTGTGTATCTTCTTTAGAGAAATGGTTATTCACATCCTTTGTCTTTTTAAAAATTGGTTTGTCTTTTTATTGAGTTTTAAGAGCTCTTTATGTGTTCCAGATACAAATTCTTTATCACATAGATGATTTGAAAAGAATGTTTTCTATTCTATGAGTCTTTTGATTTTTTTAGGATGTCCTTTGAAACACAAACATTTTTAATTTTGATGTCTAACATCATTTATTTTTATTGTTTTCGGTGTTATATCTAAGAAGCCATTGCCTAATCTGAGGTCATAGAGATTTACTCCTGTGCTTTCTATTAATTAAGAGTTTTTATAGTTTAAGCTCTTTTATATTTAGGTCTTTGATTTTGAGTTAATTTTTGTATATTGTGAGAAGTTTTTAGTTTTGATCAATTTTGATGTCTGACATCATTTATTTTTATTGTTTTCGGTGTTATATCTAAGAAGCCATTGCCTAATCTGAGGTCACAGAGATTTACTCCTGTGCTTTCTGTTAATTAAGAGTTTTTATAGTTTAAGCTCTTTTATATTTAGGTCTTTGATTTTGAGTTAATTTTTGTATATTGTGAGAAGCAGGGTGCAACTTTATTCTTTTGCATGTGGATATCTACTTGTCCTAGCACTATTTGTTGAAAAGACAATTCTTTCTTCTTTGAATTGTCTTAGCATCCTTGTCAAAAACCAGTTGACTGTAAATTTGAGGATTTTCTCTGGATTCTGAACTCTATTCCATTGACTCTGTATTTCTCCTTATATCAGTACCACACTCTCTTGATTATTGAATCTTTTAGTAAGTTCTGCAGTCTGGACTTTATGGATAGCATTTTGATTACTAATTCAGTTTCTTTACATGTTATATGTCTATTGAGATTTTCTATTTCTCTTTATGTTGTATATGTCAAGTTTCAGTTTGTGTCTTTCTGGGAATTTGTCCATTTTATCTAAGTTATCTAATTTGTTGGTGTATAGTTCATAATATTCTCTTACAATTCTTTTTATATCTGTAAGGTTGATAATGTCCTCTTCCTCATTTCTGATTTTAGTAATTTGAGTCTCCTCGCATTTTCCCTTAGTCAGTCTAGCAAAAGGTTTGTCAGCTTTGTTCGTCTTTTCAAAGAACCATCTTTTGGTTGTGTTGGTTTTCCTTGTTGTTTTTCTAAGGCCTTATATTTGAAACCAGTAACCAGAGCATCGGTTTTCGGTGATATACCCAGAGTCCTGCTGTGATTCTGGGGGCTGCCTCTTCCTTCTCTTTCTGTCAGAGTGGCCGGGGCCATGGCGAGTGGGGCACCTGCTGCTCCCTCCTTCACCAGAACAGCTCTGCTTTTTGGCATTTCCGTGTAAAATTTATTTTGAAAAGTTGGTTTACTGCTAAAGTACGCCCTTTCACACACACACAAAACCCCACAGAACAAAGCTGGAGCCGCATTGCATTGACATTGGTATATAAAGAACAATCCTGAGAGAAAATAAAGTTGCAAAAATACATACATAAAAATGATAATATAAACTTTACAAATATGCAGAATAATACTATGTGTTGCCTAGAGATCATAACTCTTCAATAAAACTATAAACACTTGTAGGGGAATTAAAAATGTCAGCTTAGGCCGGGTGCGGTGGCTCACGCCTGTAATCCTAGCCCTCTGGGAGGCCGAGGCGGGTGGATTGTTTGAGCTCAGGAGTTCGAGACCAGCCTGAGCAAGAGTGAGACCCCGTCTCTACTAAAATTAGAAAGAAATTAATCGGACAACTAAAAATATATAGAAAAAATTAGCCGGGCATGGTGACGCATGCCTGTAGTCCCAGCTACTCGGGAGGCTAAGGCAGAAGGATCGCTTGAGCCCAGGCGTTTGAGGTTGCTGTGAGCTAGGCTGATGCCACGGCACTCTAGCCAGGGCAAAAGAGTGAGACTCTGTCTGAAAAAAAAAAAAAAATGTCAGTTTATGCTTGTAATCCCAGCACTCTGGGAGGCGGGAGGAGGATCGCTTGAGGCGAGGAGTTCGAGACCAGCCTGGGTAAGATAGTGAGACCCTGTCTCTACAAAAAAAATATTAGCTACTTGGGAGGCTGAGGCAGGAGGATCGCTTGAGCCCAGGAATTCAAGGCTGCAATGAGCTATGATCATGCCTGTACTCTAGCCTGAGCGACATCAAGACCCTCTCTCTTAAGAAAAAGTTAAATGCAGGTTAGTAGGTTATCTCTGAGTAGGTAGGTAGAGAAGTAGAATTAGGGAGGATTTCAACTCTATTATATGACAAAACACTAGGATTTCATAGAACTAAATCTCTGTGTGATGTTTGTGTGGTTATGCCTTATGTTATGTATGTCATTAAGCTGGCTTTGCAACCTGCTAGGTATTTGTAACCTTGGGCAGGCTATATAAGCTTTCTACCCTCAGTTTCCCCATCTTTAAAATGGAAAGAATAATCATATATGCCCCATTGGGTTGTGAAGATTAAAGGAGTTAACACCTCAAGAGTTTAGAATAATGCTAAATCTCTGTTAGCTGCTACTGTTAGTCTCTGTGTTTCGTCGTTCGCAGTATTCCATGTTGAGAAAGAGACAGGAATGTGGGGCAAATGTGGAGGCTGTTGAGAGTGGTTGCAGCTGAGCATGGGCACACAGTGTGGTGGCCACAGGTTGTCCCTTCACTTTTCTCTGTTTCATTCCTTTGGTAAAAGCATCCAACCCCAACCCCCACTGGGACCTCCTGTGGTCCATGTCCTGTGGTGTCCTCTGCACCCAGTACGGTACCTGCCACATAGGAAGTACTTGCTGGTTGAGTGGAGGGATCAAAGCTTTGCTTTCGGGTTTCTTTTTCAGTTTGGGGGGTCATGTCTTACTAACCCTGATGTATGCAGAAATAAATGCGATGTTTCAGTTTGGATATTTACTTTAGGATTTTCTTCTGAAATCATATAATTCTCTTGGGAAGGAGAAATCAACAAAGCCTTCACGGCGCTAAACCCTTTTGCATTTCCATGTCTTCTCTGGGTCTCCAGTCTTCCCTTGCGGAGTGAGGGGCTGGCCTGGGCTCCAGGACACCCAGGGAAGGCCTGCATGTTTCTGCTCCCTGCAGTGACAGGCCCCTTGCCGCCACTTTTGTTTTCCCAACTGCCCACCCTCTCCTTTGCCCTCAGATCTGGTGCGTGCTGTTCTGTTTGCCTGGAACTTTTTGCCTGCTCCACTTTTCTTAGGTCTGAGTGTAAGTGATTTTTTCTCAAGGAATCTTCCTTCTAAGAATGTATTTCTCTACTCCCATGGCACGCTGTTGTAGGAATTATCATAGAACATTGTCAGTGCCAGTTTATTTTTTGCTTTTATAAGTAAACTGTAAGGACCTGAATAGCTTGGACTGTATTGTGCTTATCTTTGCCTGCCCAGTACCCTGTCACAGAGTTGGTATCACACAAATGTTTGTTAAATTTTGCTGGAAAATTTTTGGGTATAAAAGTAAACATTTGATGTCATTAAAATACTGTGCTTCAGGCATAGGAATGGAAGACTGAATAGAAAATGAATCGAAAATTGAAAAATGACCCAATGTAATATTTTAATGTATAGTAAAGATGATATTCTCAAACCAGTGGGGAAAAGCAGAGATTATTTAATAAATGGCATTGGAACAATTGTTTATTTTTTAAAAAAAGTTTCCTCCTAAATACTGTGTAATAAAATAAAATAAATTCTAAGTGGATTAAAAACTTAAGGTAAAAAAACGAAACCTTAGAAGCATGAAACTAGCCCGCAGTTGAATATTGATGCAGGCTCAGAAGAGGTGGATCTTTCCAGGCATAGCCCCCAAAGTAGAACCATGCATAAAGGATAAAAGAATGATTTAGCCTCCCATAACCAGCAAAACAGATGTGCCACCTGTATTCGTTTTCTATTGCCACTCTAAAAAATTACTGCAAACTTACTGGCTTATAACAAATTATCTTAGAGTTCTGGAGTTCAGAAGTCTCATGGGCTAAAATCTAGGTGTCAGCAGGGCTGGTGTCTTCTGGAGGCTCCGTGGGAGAACCGCTACCTCGCCCTGTCCAGCTTCTAGAGGCCGCCCACGTTCCTCGGCTCGTGGTCCCTTTCTCGAACTTCAAAGTCTGCAGTGTTGCAGCTCCCTGACCTTCTGTAATGATCACATCTCCCTCTGATCATAGCAGGGAAAGTTCTCTACTTTTGAGTACGTGTGATTAGATTGGGCCCACGTGGATAACTCAGGATGTTCTCCCCATCTCAGGATTTGTATATTTAATCACATTTGCAAAAGCCCCTTTTGCCATGTAGGGTGACATAGTCACAGGTTCTGGGCATTAGGACGTGGACAGCTTTGGTGGGGCTGTTACTCTGTTGAACATACAGCCTGAGTGACTGAGAAGGACTCTTCTGTTTACAAAACAGTTTTTACAAATTGATAAGAAAAGGGTGAACACCGTATTAGAAAATGGACAAAGGGTAGGAGCAATTTGCACAAAGAAGAGATACAAATGAGCAAAATTTAAAAAATACTGTTCAGCTTCACTAATGAGCAAGAAGGCACATCGCCAACATTGAGACCCCTTTTCCTCTGTGAAATTAGCGACGATTTGTGATCTCTCAGACATTGTTGGTGGGAATATGAACTGCTACTCTGGCAGTACGTACCAACAGCCTTTTAAAAGGCATGCTTTATAGGCCAAACCTTTCATTTCTAGGAATTTATCCTCAAGAGGTTATCATAGTTGTGTGAAAATATTTGTCTCCAAAGATGTTTATTATTTTTTTATAATCACAGACAATTTCAAATAAGCTAAATGTCTCAAAATCAACATTGGTTAAACAAATCGTGTTGTGGCTATATGATGGGACAGTGTGACATTAGAAGTGATGTTGTCCAGGGAGATGGCGCAGGCCAGTGATGAGTTAACTGGTGCTCATTCCATTCTTATGGTTCTTAAAATATTTTGAAATAATTATAGATTTACAAGGAGTTACAGAGAAATGTATAGGGAGATGTGTACACTCATTATTATGCTTTTAAATTTACATATGCTGCTCATATTCTTTTTATGTATCAAATAATACATATAAAGTAAACATTGTTTAAAGTGAAGAGCAACCAAGTAATGATATGGGGAAATAGTAATGACCTGTTACTAAGTAAAGAAGGTAGAATTTCATTCTTTTTCTTTATTTTTTTATGTGTTTTTTTAGAGACAGGGTCTCGCTTTGTTGCCCAGGCTGCAGTGCAGTGGCCCAATCATAGCTCATTGCAGCCTCCAGTTTCTGGGCTTGAGTGATCCTCCTACCTCAGCCTCTGAGTAGTTGGGATTACAGGCGCACACTGCCGTGCTCAGCTAGTTTTTCTATTTTTTGTAGAAAGGAGGTCTTGCTATGATGCTCAGGCTGGTCTTAAACTCCTGGCCTCAAGTGATCCTCCTACCTCAGCCTCCCAAAGTGCTAGGAATACAGGCGTGAGCCACCATGCCTGGCTTCATTCTTTGTATAAACATGAAAACATTTATGTTTGTTTGTATCTAAACACCTCTATCTGTGTTTATCTTTACATACAGACAGACCCTCCCCTCCCCACTCCCACTAAGGTACCAACTCAAATTGTCAACGGTGGTTAGTTATCTTTCCCGTGCGCACTGGGTCAGTTAGGCAGTTAGGATGTCTGACAGTAGTGGCTTCAACAAGCAGGGATTTGTTTAGTTCACGTACCGGGGAGCTGTCCAGGGTTGGGCGGCAGCTCAGCAGAGCCGTCCCAGACCCATGCTCTTTCCCTTCTTTCTGCCCTACACCCTGTATGGCTGGCTTTATCTCTCACGCAAGATGGCCAAGGTACTCAGGTGTCACCTCTGTGTTCCAGCCCAGAAGAAGAGGGAGAAGCTAAGGCCAAAGGGGTGCTAGCTAAGCCTGCCTTCTTTTATTAGGAAAGTAAAATCTCTATTTATTTCTCTCTGCCCTGTGCTGTGCCACGTGGCTCCCCCCGCCCCTGGCTGAAACCACCCAAAGAGAAAGGGGTTCTGGGTAGAGGTTGCTCAGCTGGCCATGGTGTCTGCCACATGGGGTATTCTGTTTCCATCTGTTTTCCAAATTTACTAGGATAAACAAGACTTTTATAATAAAACCATTAAATTGAAAAAAATTACATTAATCTTCTTTTGTAATTCTGCATTTGATCGATAGACAAAATGATACCAGGTAAGAATTCCTAGATGGGCGTTTCATCATCAGATTTCAGTCGGTCTGTGAAATGTGGTCCATGAGCAGAGGTTACAGTCACTTCACTGTGCTCCCAGAAGCCCTCGTCACTGGGGTGGGTGCTGGGGGGTCTGGGTGCTTGTGGGGCTGGGCCCCCCGCTCTGAGGCCTGTTCTCAGCCAGGGGCTGAATGCCCTGCTTGTGTGTGGGCCGTGGGCTTGTGTGGTGCCATTTATCCCCCCTCGACGGGGCCCTCAGGAGCCTGCAGTGGCCGGAGGGGATCTGCAGCACGGACCGAGAGCCGCTTCCAGAGTTGTGTGGGTTGCCGGCCTGGCGTTTGGCTGAACTGGTGAGGGCTCTTGGGAAGCTGAAGAAAAGCTCATTTGTTCTCCTGTTCTTTCTCGCTAGCATCCAGCACGTGTATGGAGCCCAGCACCCGCCCTTTGATCCGCTGTTACATGGCGCGTAAGTGAAGTCCTCACCTCTCTTGGCTTCTCAGCGCTGATCTGAGGAGGGTAGTGGCGACCGCTCTCTTCCTGCTTCACGCCAGCTCCCTGGCATTCCCAAGGGAGGAAGTGGTTTCTCATTCAGCAAACACTGATCACACAGTTGCTTTGTGCGAGACACTGCTCGCCCTGTATAGCTCATCCTCCGGTGGGGGCGGCGGACATGGGGGCCATAGCCCCATACAGGGGAAGCAGGGGAGCCACCCAGGAGAGCCAGAAGCTGGCACCCCTTAGCCAGGGGCAGCTTGGCTCTGGGGCTGTTTGTGGCAGCTCCCTGTTTCCCTCTCTCTCTCGCGCACTCTCCACCTGGCCGTTGAGGCTTGCTCTGCCTTGTGTCCGGGCCCCTCCACCTGGGCAGGAGGGAGTGGCAGGTGTGGGACCTGGCCTTGTGCTGGTGTGGCCCTGCAGGACCGTACCTGTCTGACAGGTTTCCTGATGTGAGGTGGGGCCGATATTGCATGTTGTCATATTTTGGGGGACTCTCATGTAAATTATACTGTCTACAAATCCATACAGCAAAGGTCTGTGTTCTCTGCCCAGTCTCTCCTGCCTCCACCCCTCAGCTGCTGCTGTAGGAGCTTTGCTGAGAGGCCGGGAACACGAGGATGTGCTTGAAGGCTCTGGCCGAGTGACTTGGGGGCGTAGGTCGGTGCACTGTCACCGTGCAGGACAGTGCCTCCTTGTAAATTGGTCCTGTCAGGTGGCGGAGGCTGCTTAGCGTGACTCTCCCTGGAGACTCCTTTTCTGTAACTGGTCCTCACGAGCTTTGCCTGCTCTCGTGTTGGCTGTCTCTATAAACTGCCTTTGCTTTTTCACTTCACTATCAGCTAGATTGAGGTTGAAAACTTTCAAGTGTGTCTTCGTGTCTGGGATTGTTTTCTGGGCGGTTTCGGGGTAAAGACCGAAGCCTCCAAGTGTGCGCAAGTAAAGACTCCTTTGCGTTGCAGCTTGCTCAAGGCCGCGCCCAAGATGCCGACCACACCGGTGAGGGCCAAGAGGGTCAGCACCTTCCAGGAGTTTGAGAGCAATACCAGTGACGCCTGGGACGCCGGGGAGGATGATGATGAGCTCCTGGCCATGGCGGCGGAGAGCCTCAACACCGAGGTGGTCATGGAGACGGCCCACCGGGTGTTGCGTGACCACAGCCAGCGGCGGGGGCGGCCCGCGCTGCAGGAGGCCCCAGGGCCAGAGCAGAGGCTGAAGCCTGAGGCAGAGCCACCTTCAGCCCCAGCTGACCTGCGGCTGGTGAAGTCTGTCAGCGAGAGCCACACGTCCCGTCCTGCAGGTAGGCTGGGGAGGACTGAAGAGATGACGTGTGTTTCTGGCAGGGCCGGGAAGGGTCAGCCTCACTGCCCTGACTCACCGATGGTGCTGCAGGCGAGGATGCCCTGACCAGACTACGCCCCCTGCCCACCCTGCTCTCATGACCACCCAGGTTCCAACCCCACTCCCCACTTCTACTTTGACCCCTGGCACTTGCTACCTTCTAGCGCACTTCGTGCCCCCTTACTGGTTGTGTGTAGTTTAGCATCCGTCCCCTTTACCAGAAAGACTTTCCACAGGACAAAGACTTACATCCGGTTTGTCCATGGGGTTGTCCCAATCCTGTAAACAGTGCCTGGCCCACGGCACATACTCATGAAAAGACTGTGTGGCTTCCATCACAGACAGAATGTGCCTCTGATGCACAAAGAGCGAACATCACAAAAACAGTCTGAGGAGCAGCTGCTGAGCACCTGTGCAATGGATATGAAACACAGACATAATCCCTCCCTTGAGGGGGTTATAATATGAACGTGGCAATTCCAAAGTCAGACTCCCACCCCCGACAGACCCACATGAGCCCACGTGGTACACATCCCTGGCAGGAATCACCGGAAGCTGCCTGCAGGGGTCCAGCCCTCCTCAGCTAGAAATGTCACCCCTGAAGCCGCCAGCTGCACTAAGAGCTGTGGTGCTTAGGAGGAGACAGGGCCTTCCCAGCCCTTGTGCGCCTCCATGGCCCTCTCACAGCCAGCCACGAAAGCCAGGTGTCCTGCATTCCGTTTGGAGGGGAGACGCGTCTGGAGGAGGCCAGCTGGTGCAGCCACGGCCTCGTCACTACCTCTCTCCGAGGCCTCCCAGGGGCTAGGGTGCTTCCCCGTGTTTACAGATGAGAGGACCCTTACAGTAGCTTCCTTGTGGACAGTTGAATTTGGTGTTTGTAGGAAGGGACGATTGCCGGAGGTTTCTATTCACTATCTTGCTCTGCCCCCCTAGGTCTAGTTTTTTTTAAAAACACTTTCCAGGAATTGATTAACTTCTAAAATGTTACAGTTCTCATTAGGTGAGAATGCTATGAATTATTTCATTTGATCAATTTTCATTTTGGAATCTAATAAATTTTAAAGTTTTTGAACTTAAAAATGGAAGTCTAGTTATGGCTTTTGCAAGAGGCTTGACAGTCTGGTGACTGATTAAAATGCACACCAACCTCCCGCAGGCCCAGTCCTGGGCAGTGTGTCCCTGCTTACGGCAGGCTCGGTGGTGGCAGGATCCCTGAGTTCACCTGCTCGTGGGCGGTGCTGGCTGTGGTCCTCAGCAGCCCCAGATGCAGGGGGCTTGTTTGGTGAGGACCACGTGGTGTGTGGTTGCGGGTCCCTGACCAGGAGGCAAGCTCAGGCTGCATCCAGCCAAGGTGGGGTAGCTGTGGGACTTACCTGTCAGAGCAAATTGAAGGCTGCTCCAAGCAGCTTGTGGCTCGAGATGGGGGCCCCTGGCCTTGTGGCCTGTGCCTGCCTTGGAGTTGGCCATCTTTCTTGTGTTTGCTTTCTAGACATGCCTTTGTGAGCCCTTCCATATGATGATAATGATAGCATTTATTGATCATTTACTGTGTGACAAGTTCCACAGCAAGCCCTTGTGATAGTAAGTTCATTAAACTTCACAGCAACACTGGGGCATAAGACTTGCTGCATTCCTATTTCACAGATGAGGTACGGAGGGGTCAGCAGCTTGCCCAGAGTTGCACACTGACCTGTAGGCTAGGGCTCAAACCTGGGCATCTGACTCCAGAGTTCCCACTGCTAGCCACAGGCTTTACTGGCAGAGCAGGGGCTCTCAGTGGGGTGATCCTTCCCCCAGGGGACGTGGGGCAGTGTCTTGGGGCAGTTTTGGTTGTTGCAGCTGGGGCAGGGCATTGTGTCACTGGCAGGTAGTGGGTGACATCCCGCAGTGCCCAGGACAGCCCGCACCCCCAACTGAGACTGATCCAGCCCCAAATGTCCATGGCCCAGGGCTGAGAAGCCCTGGTCCGGAGTCCACTGCACTCCTTCCTCAGTGCACTGAGCGGGCTGGCGACTGGGTGGCAGGCGCGTGCGGTACGGAGGAGAGGTGGGGATGTTTCAGTGCCCTGGGCCGCGGCTGCCTGTTAGTTGTCAGACCGTTTGCTCGGCAGTGGCATGAAGATGGGCACATCTCCGTTCTTGTTCTTGGGGACCTGAGGTTGCGGCGCAGGGAGGCTCACCAGCAGTCTGGTGGGGAGGCACAAGCACGTGAATGGACAGGATCCAGAAGCATCCAGGGGACGGAGTTTCCATTTCGTCTTGTTAAGGAGGGGAGACGTTGTGGGGCTTCCTGGGTCGGTCATCTGATCTGCCTCCCGAGGGGCAGGGACTGTGTCTGCACGCTTCCTTTGCATGTTTCGCAAATTCCTTGGAGACAGGCCATGTCCCATTTGTCTTTGTTTCTCCTTGGTGTCCTACGCAGTTGCATAAATGCTGTTGAAGTGAATGCAGTTTTGCTCAGGGCCACATGCTATGTGGCTTTTCCTGTGCCCCACCCCTGCAGCACCCTCCTGCCTGCCAGCTCAGGGTGAGGGCCTAGCTGCTCAGGCGACTGGGCTGTGAGTTCCATTTTCCTTTGCTGCTCATACGAGCAGCGATTTGTAGTTCTAAGCACCGTAGGATGTGCTGTCTCATGGGGCGCAGTGCAGCCCTGCTGCATGCGTGTGCCCCCGTGTTTATGTTCCTTTTCACACTTACGCCTCTCCCTTCGCGGTGTGTGGCCTTGGGGAGCTAGATGTCATCCTGAGAGTGCCTGCAGCCTGCCCGCTGTGGTCAGCCTTGGCCTTCAGCCCAGGATAGCTGGCCGTGCTGGCGATTCAGTGGTAGTGCAGTCAGGTGCTTGTGCCCAGCCTTCCCTATCCCTGTTTTCACCTTTTGGCTATCCTGACTTCCTTGAAATGCCTCAAAAATCTGACCTTATACCTGAGGTCAGAGGTACTTTGCTTATTTAGTGACACTTGGGCTAATAGCAAAAGCATGTCTTCAGCTGGAAGGGCTCTGGAAGGCCCGCTCAGTGGGCAGTGGGCTGGACGAGGGCTGTCCCTGTAGCCGACTGTGACGGAGCTGCAAGCAGAGTCTTGTGTGGACACCAGCTGGTGGCAGTTATGTCACTGGGGGTAGGATGTTGATGTGCTTCCTGTTCATGGTAACACAGAGACCTGGTGATTAATCTTACTGTTTCCTCAGGGGACTTGAGTCTCTGTCACTTTACGTTCAGAATTCCACCTGTCCCATGTTAGAATGGTGGCCAGAGTGGGCAGGCCCTTAGGTGTCTTGATGAAGTTACATAGATCATCTCTTAAGATCATGGATAAAAGTTGAGTACCTTTAATTCTGAGACACAGTGTGTAGCTGTTCTTTCTGCTGAATATTTTTTTTTTCTTTTTTTAATTGAGAGTGTCACTCTGTCACACAGACTGGAATACAGTGGTGTCATCACAGCTCACTGTAATCTTGAATTCCTGGGCTCAAGCGATTCTCCTGCCTCAGCCTCCCAGGGATCTGGGACTACAGGCACATGCCACCACACCTGGCTAATTTTTAAATTTTTTGTAGAGATGAGGTCTTGCTATAAGTTGCCCAGGCTGGTCTCGAACTCCTGGGCTCAAGTGACCCTCCTACCTGGGCCTCCCGGAGTGCTGGGATTACAGGTGCAAGTTACCACACCGGGACTGTTTTTTCTATAGAATCCCAAGTGCAGCTGAAATGATACACTCTGAAGGAGGGAAGGAGGAGCTCTGAGCATCACCACCCAAGGTGCTCCCCGTGTTCAGGTGTTGCCTCTCAAGCCTTCCCTGAGTTGAGGTGGGTGGGGAGGATTCTCTGGATGCTGCTCCGTGGGGGAGAGCACAGGTCGTCAGGGGCAGGGAGATGGGGGCAGTGTCCTGAAGCCTGTGCCCCAGCTTTAGCAGACTTTTCTGGAAATTTAACTGGGCCAGATTCTGCCCAGAGGCCACAGGTTCAGGCTGCCTTGCTCCTGTGTAGCCTGAGGGTTTCTGTGTGAATCCACCCCCTCTCCCCAGACTGGGAAGGAAATGGGGCCCGTCTGTGGAATGGGGGAGGTGGGGGAGTGATGCTCTCAGCCCAGCTCAGCCGCAGCTCCAGCAGGGGACATCAGCGTGTTGACTCTGCAGCATTCGTTCTTGCCGTTTCCTGGAGTTTATTTTTCACTCTACTTTAATTTTCAGTTTTCGAAAGATGAGACACTGAAAGGGATTTAGACCAGGTAGTTCCAAGCCTTTCAGAGCCCCTTCCTTGTTGGTCCTGGGTGGCTCTGTGTTGAGTGACCTGAGGGCCTTTGGATTTTACTTTGCCTGTCCCCAGCCTTGGGTGCTGGGTGTGATGTAGGTCTCAGAGGTCGGCGGGGCCTTTGTGTGCAGCAGCAGAAGGGGTGCTGGGCAAGGGGTGGGCAAGCTTGCACTCTGATGGCCCCTCGGTCACTGCCTGCCGTGGGGTCGGGGCAGGTGCCGTCCCTCACATGCCGGGCTTCCTTTGTTTCCTCGGGATGTCAGTCCCTGCCTGACCCCCTTCCCAGGACTGTGGTGAGATCAAGGGAGGGTCCGGCCGGTGGTGGGTTCAGACGTGCCCTGGAGGCAGCAGGTGGGTGCTCTCTCAGCATTCTGGTTCCTGGTGTGTCCTCGCCTTTGCCTCCCGTCCTCAGTGCCTCTGCAGGCTTCACCTTGCCCTTGCAGTGACTTGCCCTCCGAGCGAAGGCCTGGGTAACCCCAAAGGACCGCGGGACAGATCCTCTGGGTCATGGTACCTGGGCAGGCCCCGATCTGCAGTCCCAGGCACCAGTGGGAGCCTGACCACTGACACACCCTGAGGTTGTCTGGAGTTTTCCAAGCCTTTCATCGTCTTGCTTTGATGGGGGTGTGTCTATTTTATTGTGTGTCTATTTTATTGATAAGTATAACTCTGCCAGTCAGACAGGTGAATTTCAGAGGCGTCAGTTCCATTTTATTGCTCAAGAAACCAAGGTCCCACTGCTCTGTGATGGGAGGAGGGGATAGTTGTGATCCGACAACATTCACAAAGGGACAGTGGCATGGCAGCTGTGAGGCCATCCTGGTGCGGGAAGGACATGTGGTCAGGAGGCACACCCTCACCCTCACCCCTGTTCTCTCACCCCTGCAGAAAGTGCCAGTGATGCTGTCCCTCTGCAGAGGTCCCAGTCTCTCCCACATTCGGCCACCGTGGCACTGGGTGGGATGTCCGACCCGAGCACCCTCAGCAGCTCAGCGCTGAGTAAGAGAGAGGCCTCCCGGCTCGACAAGTTCCAGCAGCTGCTTGCTGGCCCCAACACAGACCTCGGTAAGTTCCCTGCAGCTTGGAGGACACAAGCACTTGTTTTGTGGTGTTTCTGAAATAGAGCCTGTCTTGAAGGACGCTTTAGTTGTATAATGCACATGTCTCCGTGTGTAATTTACCTTGTAAGAAGCTGACGGATTTGTATTTTCATACCAGTAACTCACTAAGACAATAGCAATTTTTGCTGATAGTTTCCTTTAGACATGTTTTGTTAACGTATTTCCAGTGTAGTTTGATGATGTATTTTCTTTTTTTTTTTTTGAGACAGAGTCTCACTCTGTTGCCCTGGCTAGAGTGAGTGCTGTGGCGTCAGCCTAGCTCACAGCAACCTCAAACTCCTGGGCTCAAGCAATCCTCCTGCCTCAGCCTCCCGAGTAGCTGGGACTACAGGCATGCGCCACCATGCCCGGCTAATTTTTTTTCTATATATTTTTAGTTGTCCCATTAATTTCTTTCTATTTTTAGTAGAGACGGGGTCTCGCTCTTGCTCAGGCTGGTCTCGAACTCCTGAGCTCAAACGGTCCACCCGCCTCGGCCTCCCAGAGTGCTAGGATTACAGGCGTGAGCCACCACGCCCGGCCTGTCCTTTTTTCTTAATGCCCCAATTGCACTCTTTTTTATTGCTGCCTTCGGGGGCACTTTGAGGCCAGCCACATGGACGTCCTAGTTCTTCGTAGTGTGCTGGAGACAGTGGCTCACAGGGTTGCAGGGCTGGTGACTGCCCTCTGGACCTGCTGATGTTGCACTTCCCGGCCATGGGGCTGGGGCCAGCAGAGGGTGACAGGCTTGGGCACTGCCAGAAGGCCAGCGCGATTCTTCCCAGGCGGGCTGCTTCCAGGCACACGCCGTGCCTGTGTGGATGTGCCGTGGGCAGGCTCTGAGGAATGCACTTGCTTTCAAGTCCTCGAATGGAATTCCCACTCGAATCCATGTTCTTCCGTTTATGTTTCTCATCTGAGTTGAGTGCCACTCTGTGCTAGGTGTTTGCTAAGTGCTGGAGCTCTCAGGAGGATCAGGATGTAGCCTTGGGCACGAGAACACGCATAGTTGGGGGGACAAAGTGTAGCAGACAGTTATGGCCATCCGTGCCAGGTGGTGCTCTGAGGGCTGCAGAGCCGGAGTGCAACGCCCAGCTCGGCCAGGAGGTGGCGAGTGAGGCACGTGGATGGGCCGCAGGGAGCCCTGCGGGAGCCCGGCCTTTGTGCAGAGGCCTGGGAGGAGGGAGAGGGTTTCTCGGGGAAGGAGGGATTCAGAGGGCATGGGTGAAGCAGTGTGCCCCCGGCGGGGGAGGGTGGCTCTGGGATGCTCTCCCAGCCAGCAGGACACAGCTGTAGTTCTGAGTATAGTTCTCAGGGTGGGTTGTTTCTTCTTCACCATTTTGTTTGTTTTTTGAATTGGTGACACTTGCCTGTTACTATATTACAGAGCACAAGGGGGTGTACAGGGCAAACAGACCTTTTCCCTGTCCCTGCCTCGTGCTCCCACCCTTTTCACTATGCCAAGTTTCTGCTTCCAGAGGTGGCCTATGCACATACTGCTTTCAACTTTTTATTTTGGTGTAATTTCAGACTTACAGAAAAGTTGCAGGAATAGCACAAGCAACTCTCACGTGCTCTTTGCCCAGATTCACCAGTTGTTTACACTTGCCCCATTACCGTTCCGTGTGTGTGTGTGTGTGTGTGTGTGTCTGTGTGTGTTTGTGTATATATTCTTTCCTGAACCGTTTGAGAGTCAGTCGGATGTATCACATCTCTTTGCTCCTAAAAGCTTCCCTGTGTATTTCCTGAAAGCAAACACATTCTCTCAATATTATCACGGTACAGTTGTCAAAATCAGAAATTTAACATTGATACATACTATTTTAGTACCCGATACTGTTATAATCCACAGCCCATATTCATATCTTGCCAATTGTTCTAACGATGTTCTTTCTATGTATTTTTTCCTAGTCCAGATCCAGTAGGGGACCATGCGTCCTAGTCAGTTGTCATGCGTCTGTCATGTCCATTAACCTGGAACAGTGACTCAACCTTTCTCTGTTTTGTTTTTTTCTTTATCTTGACATTTTTGAAGAGCACAAGCAAGTCATTTCATAGAATGTCCCTTGGTTTGCATTTTTCTGATGTTTCCTCATAACGAGATTTGGGTTAATAACTTCTGGCAGGAAATCACTTGAGAGATTTGTATTCTTGGCCACTGTAGCGGGAGACACATGATGTTGGTTTGTCCTAATATTGGAAATGTTGACTCTGATCACTTGGTTAAGGTGGTATCTGCTTGTTCTTTCCGCTGATACGTCACCTTTTTCCTTTGTAATGAAGAAGTAATTTGTAGAGAGGTACTTTGGAGTCTGTGCATTTATATAGTGTATTTTCTTTCTGCGCAGGAGTGGTAGCTGTTCTGTACCTTACCCTTTTGAGTTGAACCATATATTTTTCCACAAGAGCGTGTAGTCTCCCAGCGCTCTGCAGTGTGCCGTTCTGCGGATGCCCCACAATTGCCTTCACCAGCCCCCTGCTGATGGGCATGTAGGTTGTTCCTAATTTTCTGTTCTTACAAACAACTTGGGAACTTTACTTCCAGCATCTGAACCTCATCCTGCGATGATAACTTCATAGGGCATCCCCGGATATAGGTGGGGAGGCAGGGCAGAGAGGAGGGTGGTTTTGACTTGAGAACTGGGTGGGTGAAAGTCTCATCCACCAGGGTAGGAAGTAAAGGTGGCTCAGCTTAAAGGAGTATTGTCTGGTGGTTTAAGTACACATCTTAGCCACTTCCTTTTCTAGCATGCCAGTACACCTTCCTGCTGGATCCGGATACCTCCAAGGTAGTGTAGGGATGCAAAGTCTCACTGTGCCCATGAGACAGGTTCTAGAGTCGGGCTGTCCTTGTGGAGAGCTGGCTCCAGCGATCACTTGCTCTGTGACTGTGAGTGAGCTCGGTAACGAGCCTGTGCGTGTGTTCTTTGTGTGATAGGCAAGGTGAGAGCAGCACTAATTTTGCGGGTTAAATGAAATAGAACATACAAAATGCTTGTGAGAATGCCTAGCACATTATAAACACTTAAACATGTTAGTTATTTTTATTGTTGTTACTATATTCATTTGTATTGACCTATTTATACATTTCCTTGATATTTATTAGTATAATATTGACAAAATGGTCACTTTTGTTGTCGTTGACAAGTCAGGGTGGTTTATAGATCTGTTTTCCTGGCTGTGTCCCGTGGTTTCCCGCAGTGGGCAGGTGGCAAGGAGAAGGCTGGGGCATAGAAGGCTGCCTGGCAGGATCCTGTCGCGGTCAGGCCCTGAGCACCCAGCTGGAGTCTGTGGACTTTGTCACTGAAACAACTTTCAGAATTTAAAATCATACTTAATAGTAAAGCTTTCAAGACTTGTGGGAAAATGGGAGTGTGTATGGAAAGCTTGAAAGGTTAGCATGTAAAAATCAGACTCTTGGGTTGATGGGATTATGGTTTTTTTTTTTTCTTTCTTTAGAATTCTATTTAAATATCAAATCTAAAACCAAAAAGCTAAAGCCAGAGCTTTCAAAGTTAAACAATTACTGGATTTGTATTTATTGGCAAGAGAAAAGATAGCCAGTAAATTGCCCGTTTTTATAAGGCAGTTAAGATAGTTTCCAAAGACAGCAGAATATACTGTCTTCACATTACATAGAAGACGGTGGTGGCAAATATTTGCCAATGTTGGAGGAGCAAATCACTGATGTGGGAAGCGCCCACAGAAATGATTCTACCTGCTGAATATCATTCCGTCCGGCGGACTGCTTGTTTTTCTTTGTTTAGCTTACGCTCTGTTATGAGCCTGGGGATGAAAGTAGCAAACAGAACTTAACAGCTCATTCTACTCTTAGCACTGGCTCAATATTTACTCACACAAAGACTGCCTGCTTTGAGGCCTGAGATAATGACACTCATGTTTATCACGTGTGGCTGGTGAACGGTAGTACGATCTGGCAGTATGCAAAACATGCAGTTCCCTGAGGACGGCTGAGTGCCTGCCGCACGGCAGGGGGCCTCTGAGGGCATACTGTGTGTGGCGCTCGGCTCCAGTGCGGAAGAGCTTTCACGGCGTAGAACAAAAGCCGTTACCCTTCCTTCGAGGAGCGTGGCCAGGCACACAGTCACGTTCCCGTCCTCCTGAGTGAGCATCCAGCCTGGGCCTTAGGATCGAGAGCCTTCTTCAATGGATGGAGGACGGGAGGAGAGGTTTTTTGAGTGGTGGTTGGGGAGACGAGGGCATAACCGAAAGTACGGAGCTGTACGCTCTGGAGGCAACGAGGTGAGGAGATGGCCCCTCGGTGTCCGCGGCTGGAGGGCAGCCCTGCAGGGGCCCCGGCCCTGGATGACAGGAGGAGGCAGGTGCCGCCTGCGAGTTGGTCCTCAGGCTGGTTTCTGGCTGTGCCCTCACTCACTGTGTGACCTGTCTCGTCAGCTGTAAAGGGGAGGTTAGGCCTACCTCGCAGGGTCCTTGTGAAGGTCGTAGCTAATTCGTTCAGCCAGTTTCTCTTGAGCATCTGCTGTGGTTGCAGGCACCGGGGAGAAACGGAGCCAGGCCCTCGAGGAGCTGCCATTCTTGGGTGAGGAGGCGATAGGCAGACACACTCCCTCAGCACTCCCGAATCCACGAGAAGGTCTTAGCGTCTGTGGGGAATAAAACGGTGCTGAGGGAGAGAGGCTGGGTGCTGCATTAGCGTGGGTGGTCAGCAAAGATCCTTTGGAATAGGATACTTTTCTGGTGAGATCTGCACGAAGGCAGGCGTATGATGAGGGGGGAAGAACATTCTACGGAGAGGGGCCAGAGTGCACGGGTCCTGTGCTGGGGTGGAGCTTCATGTGCTCGAGGATTTGGAGCAAGTGTCGAGGGTCTGGCCTGGTAGGGGAGGGGCTGGGGAAGTGAAGCTTGGCATGGAGCTGTGGAAAGTGGTTGCTGTTCCGTGGAAGAAAGAGCCCCTGAAGGCTTCTGAGCAGGCTGTTGCCCGTGGCCTTGGGCTAGGTAGAGTCCTTGGGCAGCCACTTGGGAGGTGGAGGCGGGGGAGGGGCAGGGGAGGGTGGGAGCTGAGGGCCTGGGCTGGGACTGGGTGGGCTGGAGGTGGTCATGTCAGTTCCATGGGTGCCGTAGGGTGGGCAGGGTGGGTCTGGGGCCTGACTGGACATGAATTGGGTAGACTGCGGAGAAGGAGAGGGACAGGATCCCCATAGTTTAGAGCTTAGGGGCTGCAATTATAGGGGAACAGCTGATGGACACAGAAACCAGAACACACCCAAGATGTGTCATTTTACTGGGGAGACAAAGTCATGTCCTCATGAAACAGAAAGCCAGGGAAAGGAGTGTGTCCAAATAATTGCATAATTACTGCCGTTTTGGGGCCCTTACTCTGTGCTGGGCACAGTGCTTTATTCATTATCTTATCGCCAAGAAAAGCCCCCAAGCCCCCAAGCACCACCTATCCGGCCCAGATTGATAGCCTTACGGCTGGTTTCCAGCTGAGGAGGTTGCGTCTGAGGCTAAGTGGATGGTGAGCCCTCCAGCCCCGCCGTGGGGGCAGAGCCGGCTGGGGACGGGCCACCCTGGGCTGGGCTCTCAGCCTCCAGGTCGCACATTTCTGGCTAGCGTAGGCAGTGGGCATTCTCAGTGCTCTGCAGAGGCCTGAGGAAGGAGGGGCCGTTTTCTCTCCCGTGGGCCTCATTGGAGAACTTGGCTTCAGGTCCAGGAACGGAGGACTGTGTGGACATGTGGGACGGCCAGGGAGAGCTGCGGCTGGGAGCGCCTGGTCCCACAGCCCAGGCTGTTGCCGGCCAGTGCCCAGTGTCACCCTCTAGTGGCCAAGCGCTGGCATTGCAGCCGGTGCGCATTAGGACAGCAGGCGCATCTGCATTAGGGTGGGGGTGTGTGTACTCGAGTGTGCCAGTGCGTGTTCTCCGTGTGTACTGACAGGGCAGTCTCAGAAGAGAATGATAACCTGAGGGGCAAAGATGAAATCCCTGGCTAACTCGGTCTTGCTCTGGAATCTCATCAGGGAAAGGCTTTTGCAAGGAAAGCAGCCCGACTTGGAGCTACCAGATGCAGAGCAGGGCAGAGGAAATAAATTCATGCTTAGTCTTGGTCATTTTACATAGCTCTGCACCCAGGACCTCTTCTGTGCTTCAGTGCCCAAGCCACACTCGGCTCCTTGAGGGCCCCTGAGACCGTGATGTGTCTCTTCACCCGCCCCTGCCCCTCAGCTGGGCTGACCGCCCTTCCCACCCTCTCCAGCTGTTTCGTAATTCTGACCCAGTGGCTTAGTTAGGCCCGTTTATATCCTGTATCTAATCAGGTGTTGACAGCATTTGTTCTTCAGCCTGAGCCTGCTAGTGCCAGCTCAGCTAGAGGTGAACTTTCCTTAGATCAGCACTGAGGACGGTTGCCCAGTGCCAGCAGATTCCGGAACACAGAGTGTAAGTGGCAGTCCCACTGGGGCTGTCAGGAATCACAGGCAGGGCGCCTTTGAAGGCTGGCTTTGTCTCAGCTCATGTGGTTTCGCTTTTAAGTAAAACAAAGAAGGTCTGAGAAGAGGGCCGATGAGCTTATGAGATTGCCGGGGCGGGTGTCTGAGCTTCTTCCCCAGAGCTCAGCACATGGAGCCGGGTCCGCAGGGGCACCAGGGCAGGCTGGACTGCTGGCTTGTAGGTTGCCGTCGCCCTGGTGCCTGGACGGGACTGGCACATGGTTGGTGTGCAGCGTGCGTCTGCGGAGTGAGCAATGTGACCGTGTGGCGGCATTATGCGGGGCCTTTCCTCGTGGCCACTGTACCTCATTTCCTGGATGTGGGTTGGCTTAGCCTCGCCTTGCGAGGGGAGCAGTGTGTTTGCTGATTCTAGCTGCCTGCGCAGGGTGGGAGCTGGCGTGAAGGGGCGCAAGAGCATGGGGCCAGCAGTGGGGATCCTAGTCCTGCTCCTGGCCTGCCCCGCCCTGCGGTCTGACTGCGAGCGAGTGCCGCCCTTCTCGCAGTTCGCTCATCTGTCGGTGACGATCCGCTGGATCTCGTGGGCCTGGTTCTCTTGGCATGTAGTCCTCTCACTCTCTGACTGTACCTTCCACCTATTTCTCCTGGATTTCCCCCCATTTTGGTTTTCTCTTGTTGCCTTCTGGTAATCCAGGGGGAACACTGGTCAAGCAATTGTCTTCTCTCCGCCCAGTGTCTTTTAAAAGTTCATCTGTTTTTAAAGGCATTTTCCAGGTTAAAGGAAGTCACCCGAGTTTGATTCACGAGCTCCTGCTTTCTTCCGCAGAGTCTCCTGCCCCATCTCTGTACATGGCAACACCCTCTGCCCAGTGCTCTGTTCACCCCACCTCTCATCTGTCAGCAAATCTCGCTGACTTCATATGCTTAGCACCTCCACCCTGTGCCCTGGCCGCAGCCACCGCCCTCCCCCCTCATGGTGGCAGTAGCCTCCCCACTGGCCTCCACAAGTCCCCTTGTGCCCAGAATCGTCCACAGCAGACCATGATCTTGTAAAAATGAAATGTACATCAGGTGCTTCTCAGAGCCATCCCGTGGCTCCATTTCACCTGGGGGAGGCTGGCCACAGGCCTGGTGGTAGCCTTGGAGGCCCGCCACACTCGGCCCCTTTCCTCTCAGGCCTCGCTTCCTCCTCCTGCCCCAGAACACACAGCCTTGCCCCTGCCCCAGGGCCGCTGCCCTTTCTTCCTGCTGCCCTGGGTTTCCGCACGGACTCACTTCCCCCAGATCTCTGCTCAGATGTTGTCACCTCTTCGTCAGGGTCTCTGGACAGTGCTGTGTGAGGCAGCAGCATTTCTGCCCTCAGCACATCTTGTCCCCTTGTGCCCTTGTTCTGCTTTATTTTTCTCCAGAGCCTTTGTCTTCCTGGAGCACGGCGCCGTCCTCAGGGCCTCGCACAGTGAATGTCGTATGGCAGGCACTGTCATTTGATGTCGTTGACTGACTCTTTAGTTGGACTTTCCTCTCCTTTCTCTGGGGCATACGTGGTCCTCTCTCTCTAGTTTTGTTTTGTTTTGTTTCTTAAAAAAGTTAATAAGTAATTATTGTTAATATCCAAATGACAGCTCAACAACAATAAAATTACACTTCCTTTAGCCGGGAACAGGGTTTTCAAACTCCCTGGCTCTTAGTTCGCGTCTTCTGTCCTGTGGGTTCCCAGCCTCACAGACGCTTTGCCTACCCTCCAACACTTCGCCCAGTGCCCTGGCAGGTTTGCCAGGCGCTCCCACTTAGGACAAGAGCTATGCCCGTTTCTCTTCTCCGCGTCCCTTCCTCACTCTAGGGTTTCTGTCATCATCATTAATGGGAACATTATTGAAAGTTAGAGAAATGGAGAAATAATAAAACCAACGAACCAAAATTGCCAGTGTTTACACGTGCTATATTTATTACAGTGTGTGCCTTCTTTCTGCCTCTTATTTAATGCCTCCTAATTGGTTCTTACCAAGCCTTCAAAGCTCCCTAGCAGAAATTGCTCTTGGTGGTTATTTTATTTGCAGTACATTCTGTTGGGCTTCAGGAAGGAAGTGTGAGAACCTCAGATAAACACATTGGCTCCTGACTTTTATTGCATTGCCAGTAGCCTTTTGTTTTGGTGACATTTTCACTGCTAGATATGGTATTTGAACTACATGTAGTATCACTTACTGAAAGTAACCAAATTGAATATGATTTGGTAAAAGTTAAGAGTTTCATTTACTATCTACAGTAGAGTAAACCTTCAGCTTAATAGGAAACCTTTCATTGTTCTTTCAGATAACTTATTGCTATTGAATGCCGATTTTTAATATGTAATATTAAAAGCAAATAATTAAAACGTGCTATCACTACTAGACCTGCCCTACAGGAAATACTCAGCACTGCATTGTACATGGAAGAGCACAACAGATACCCACCAGTGTAAAAACACCCAAAAGTTAAAGCTCACAGCTCTAATAAAACAATAGCACAAAAGGGAAAACAAAATAATAAGATATCACTCACCGTGATGAACAGAACAGCATCCCAAATAGCAATACTCACACTCAGTGTGAATGGTCTGAATGCCCCACTTAAAAGATATCAACTGGCTGAATGGATGAAAAAATACAACCCAAATATCTATCTCCAGGAAACACATCTAACTCACAAGGACTCACACAGACTCAAGGTGAAGGGAAAAAAACATATTCCATGAAAGTGGAAACCAAAAGAGAGCAGGTGTAGCCATTCTCATATCAGATAAAATAGACTTTAAATCATTAATGGTGGCGGGGCACAGTGGCTCATGCCTGTAGTCCTAGCACTCTGGGAGGCTAAGGAGGGAGGATCACTTGAGGTCAGGAGTTTGAAAGTAGCCTGAGCAAGAGCAAGACCCCATCTCTACAAAACATAGAAAAATAAGCCAGATGTGGTGATGTGCACCTGTAGTCCCAGCTTCTCATTAGGCTGAGGCAGGAAGATCGCTTGAGCCCAGGAGTTTGAGGTTGCAGTGAGTTGTGATGATGCAACTGCACTCTAGTGGCGGTGACAGAGTGAGACTGTGTCTCAAAAAAAAAAAAAATAAAATCAACATTGGGAAAAAAAATAAAAGACAAAGATGGTCATTATAAAATGGTAAAGGGAGTAATTCAGCAAGAAAACATAACAATCCTAAATATATATGCACCTATCACAGTAGGTCCCAGATTCATAAAGCAAATCCTACTGGATCTAAGCAAAGAGATAAACAGCAACATTGTAATTGCCGGGGACTTCAACACTCCACTGACAGAGCTGGGCAGACCATCAAAGCAGAAAATCAATAAAGAAACACTGGACTTAAATGGGATTCTGGAACCAAATGGACCTAACAGACATCTACAGAACATTCTACCCCCAAACTGCTGAGTATACATCCTTCTTATCAGCACATGGGACATTCTCTAAGATTGATCATATCTTAGGCCGTAAGACATGTCTCAGCAAATTCAAAAAATGCAATAAAACTGGAAATCAATTCCAAGAGAAACACTCAAATCTACACAAAGTCATGGAAATTAAACAATCTACTGCTGAACAATCCTTGGGTCAATGATAAGATGACAGTCAAAAGATTCTTTGAACCGAACGACGAAGGGGACACAAGTTATCAAATCTGTGCAACATAGCAAAAGCAGTACTAAGGGGAAAATTCATAGCCTTAAATGCTTCCATCAAAAAGACAGAAAGATCACAAATTAATAATCTAATGTCACATTTCAAGGAGCTAGAAAAGGAAGAGCAAACCAAACCCAAAGTCAGCAAAAGAAACAACAAAGCTCAGAGTAGAACTAAATGAAATGAAAACCAAATAATGAAAACAAACAAAAAAAAAACCAAACAATACAAAGAATCAACAAAACAAAAAGTTGATTCTGTGAAAAGATAAACAAAATCGATAGACCTCCAACTAGATTAACTAGAAATAGAAAAGACCCAAATAAGCTCAATCAGAAATGAAAAAGGTATTACAGCTGATTACACAGTTACACGAAATGTCATCTGTGAATACTACAAAAATCTCTATGCACATAAACTAGAAAACGTAGAGGAAGTACATAAATTCCTGGAAACACACAACCTCCTAAGACGCCATCAGGAAGAAATAGAAACTCTGAACAGACCAATAACGAGCAGCAAGATTGAAGTAGTAATAAAAATTCTCCCAAGAACAAAAAGCCCCAGACCAGGTGGATTCACAGCCGAATTCTACAAGACCTACAAAGAAGAACTGGTACCTGTCCTACAGAAATTATTCTGTAGCATTGAGAAGGAGGGAATTCTCCCTAAATCATTCTATGAAGCCAATATCACCTTGATACCAACGCCAGGAAGGGACACAACAAAAAGAGAAAACTACAGGGCAATATCCCTTGTGAATATAGGTGCAAAAATCCTCAAGATAATACTAACAAACCAAATTCACAACACACCAAAAAAATAATCCACCATGACCAAGTGGGTTTCATCCAGGGATGCAAGGATGGTTCATCATTTGCAAATCAATAAATGCGATTCACCACATAGACTGTTTGGCATTTATTCTATGTGATAATTAGGGTGGCAGGATCCCCAGGATCCCCATTTTGCAGGTGAGGAAACTGAGGCTCAAAATGGAAGAGGACCTGCCTGAGCTAAGAAGGCAGCAGGTAGCAGCAATCTTCACGTTTAATACAAGGTTCTTTATATTGCGCACTGCTTTGCTTGTTTTCATAGGACACAAAAAATTCTTTTAGAAATTTGGCATGGGATTAAATTGTAGATGATTAAAATAAGAAAACAGGAAGAAATTTCTATTGACTAGAAATGCAAGAGACAGAAGATGAGAAATAATCCAGTTGCCATCACACCTGGATGTATCACAGGAAGTTAAACTTTACATCAGTTGACAGGAATAAAGAAAATTGTGGGTTTTGTGTAGGGAGGGGAAGCATATCACCTTTGTCCTGAGTTTATTGTATGGGGTGAAATGTTGCCAGGTAAGGCTTTGGCTTTGGTTTTTAGCCAGCTCATGAAATAATTACCAACTAGGGAGGCTTTTTGTGAAAATCCCAGACTGTGTTCAAATTGGTTGTAAAGGGGAAAAAGTTCAGGTTTGCTTAAAATACTTAAAAACAGAATATTCATTTTCTAGGATAAGATATTCTAAAAAAATAGATTAGTGTATTAATCTGCTTGAGCTGCTGTAACGAAATACCACAGGCTGGGTGGTTTCTGCCTCCACGCTGCTTTGGAGGTGCGGCGAGACCACTGCAGGGAGTGGTTATCGAAGTGCCTGGCGCACATGGGCTCGCCGTGCCAGCCGCTGCAGCACCACCGTCTTTTTCCCGCGTGTCCTGCCTCACCCTGATTTTCACAGAGGATGTGAAGGTCTACCTGCCATCTGTTGTCCTTTTTTCCAGTTAATATTATGTCATCAGCCTTTCCCATGCTGCCATAATCTTCGTAACCATCATTTTTAATGGCTATATAATGTTGTGAAAATGATCTTAATTTAAAATTGTTATTAAAATTGTATATCTGCCTAAGTCAACATTTAATTTATATACTTAATCAAAATTTAGACGTGTTTACCAGTATTCAAAACACGTAGCATCAGCTGTACTGACAGAAATGTTCGTCGATGTTCTGGAGGAGGAGGAGGGTGGAAATACTCCAGGGCTCACCACTTAGAGTGTGGGAACTGCTAATACTTATTTTCATCTTTTATTTATTAGTTTTTTCTAAATTGAAAAAGCTGCATTATACAAAGTTAAAAAATTAAAATGGTCCCTAGAGGCTTACACATGACAACTAAATCTCCACCCAGTCCAGTAGGAGCTCTTCTGTCTCTGACTCCTTTCCAAGTATCCTCTTTATAGTCAAGAAAATATATTAGACGTGTGTTAATATATGTCTCGCTCTACCGCATTTTTTTAAAAGTACAGATGGAAGCATATTAGTGTTATGAGCCCTTTTTCTCACTTGAAAAATAGATTGGAGAGTCTAAGAGCAGGTGATATTTACTACATATGCATAATCATTCTTTATTTTATTCACAAGTGTTAAAATGGCATAAAAATCATCAGATTTTCAAGTAAAATATTCTATTTTTAAAAAATGGTGAAATTCAAATAGCATACAGTAAACCGTTTTGTAGTGGCATTTAGTGCATTCACGATGCTGTGTAACTCCCGCCTCAGGTACTCTTAATGCAGAAGAACTGGCAGATAGTTAGTCATGGGGAGAAGTTTTTTTGTATAACAGTAATTACATAATTGAGGACTTATTCTTACAGTCAAATGAAGAGATAGGTCTTCCTGTGACCCTTTGGGGTGCCCCATGGTCATGCACTCTTCAATTAAGGATTCAGTTACCTCTGGAATATATGATTTATCAAATCTATCTTTTTGTCCTCGTGAATACTGGGGGAACAGCTAAAGTGCTCAGAGTTTGTAGCCTGACACCCAGGATAGTAGAAGCAGCTCAGATCAATTTGTTAGCAGCACAGCCTTACGAAGGGAAACAGTGTGCGGTCTAGCTGGTGGGTGCTCTTCCCTTCGTGGTTAGCAGGAGACCCAGCTTCACAGGACTGGCCTTACCAGGCGTACATTTCTGGAGCACCTATGGGTGCTGAGCTCGGTGCCCATCTTAGTTCAGTTAGCCCTGGGAATCACTGGAGGTAGGTGGTGATCTTTGTGCCCCTTGGGTAGAAATGGCTTAGTTGGAACTGAACCCACATCTATCCGACGCAGAGTTTGTGCGTGGGCTACTCTGTCAAGCTGAGTCTTGTGTGGAACTTGGGACTTAGGTGGGTAGGGTTAGCCAGTGTTTTGGGAGAGTTTGGAAAATTGCTTGTTCACTTGTTTTTAAGCTGTCCGGGGTCATCATCATCGATGTGAGATACTACCCAATAACTCTTTTCAGGTGTTAATAGAAACAACTAGTCTTCAGAGGCATTTGAAGGACAGGAGAGGTGCAGCCAGCCCCTTCTCTCAGGGCTGGCGAGGTCCTGTGTGTGTGAGCAGGGACCCTCCTCTGTCCCTGGCCCCCCACTTCCGGGGTGTGGGCGGTGCTCCGACAGCTGGGAGCAAAGGTGTCTGCACTGGATGGACAATGCAGGCCATGGCCACGTGGCTCGTTGCGATGACCACACTCACAGTCTTTCTCCCTGTGTAATGCTGAACCCTTTGGAATTGAACGATTTCTTTGGAAGAAAAGATCTTTTACGAGATACTGACAACATCCTTCATTTTTGTTGTCCTCTCTACCGTATACTAGTTGTTCAAGAGGTTTATAATGTTAAGAAAGAGGAAGTGTACTGAGTCAGAAACCAGGCACAGGGACCCTGCACCCTGGGCAGCTCAGTGTTCCTGACGCTCTGAACACCTTGGTTTGTGGTTTGAAGTATGACCCACTCCATCTTTCTTTGAAGCTTCCGCCCTTTTTTCCTTATATTTTGTCCTGGTTAATGTCATTCGTGTAAGGTCCGGCATATTGAGTGTGCTCAAAGCTGTTTGTCGGATGGATTTCTGTGCCAATTAGGTGGGTTTAACTTGCTCTGTGTCGTGTCCAGATGACTGGGCACAGCTGGGCCGGCTGCTCGCTTGCTCATTGCCTTGTTTTCCCACGTGTACACCCCTCAGCTGGCCCTTTTGGAGCTCCCAGGTTGTCCTGTGTTCCCAAGGGCCAGCCCTCAAGGAAGACAGGCTTTTATCCTCAATCTGCAGCCATGGGCTGGGCTGCTCCTGTCCCCAGGCCATGTTGCAATCTATAACCAGCCTCAGTGGCTCTTAGCCTTGAGGGAGCATGGTCGGCATGGGCCAGGCCATGTGTCAGGGTCCAGTCACTGGGGTCCAGGACAGGCTTGTTACCAAGCACCTTGCAGGGTGGCAGACTGGCTGCAGGTTCCTGTGGATGAGGGGACACTGGGCATCAGACATTCGATGAGCTCGTTTTGACCAGGCCCAGGCCCAGGTGCTGGCTAGTGACTGAGGCTGCGCAGAAGGCTTCAGTGCCTGTCCTGGTGGGGAAGGCCTGTTGGATGGAGTGGTGAGGAGGTGTTGGGGGGCAGATTCAGTGGTCGGGCAGACCCAGCAGAGGGGTACCGGTGACAGAAAGCCAGCTTTCCACATCTCTTCATTTGCCCATCAGACATTGGTAGGTGCTTGCCGAGCCCCAGCACATTGGACGGTGCTCTGCACCTGAGTGTGCTGTGCGGGCCCCCGGGGGCTGGCGCCTGTGGGTGTGTCTTGCCTTGTGGTGTGATTTCAGTAGCTGGGGTGGGACAAGGCCGCCCCAGGCCGAGGGACTAGCTTAAGCAGAGTTGGGGGAAGAGGCGGGGAGGGCAGGGTCTGAGCAGTGAGGAGGGAAGCAGCCGCAGTTCCAACAACAGTTTATCGTGCTACATGCTGAGCACGTTATGTGCAGTATCCATGCGATTCCTAGAAGCTTACAGAAGCTCGGTCACTGGCTCAGGGTCACCCAGCTAGTCGAGCCTGCACTTCAAGCCAGTGTATCAGAGGGAGCTGGCATGCTGTCTCTTGCACCGCAGGAGTAATAGCTCTGTGAAGAAAGCAGTGGTAGGAAAAGCCAGAAATGCGGCTGGGGCTGTGTCTTGGAAGGTCTGGCCTGCCAGGCTGAGGCTTTGGCTTTGAGGCAGCCGTGGTGCTGTGGAAAGACCACTGGAGACGGAGAGGAGGTGCTGGGATCCTGCTTGCATCCTGCCTCTGTCAGCTTGAGACAGTCTAGCTTCTTAACCCAGCCTTTCCCTTAGTTTCCTTATCAGCAAAATCAAGGAATTGCTGCAGATGTTTGCAAAGGTCTGAAAGTCTTTGATACCTGGGCTTTGTTCTGTGGGTAGCTGGGAGCCATGGAAGGTTTTGGGTTGGGGAAGTGGAATGCTGAGAACTGTGCTTTGGGGAGGTTAATCGGGCTTGTGTTTTTTTGTGACAATCCAGTAATCCTGCCGTCCGGCTGGAAGTGACAACGTGGGTGACACTTTGAAATCCTGCAGCAAGTGAATTAGCTGCACTCTGAACTGTAGCTGTGCCATTTCTGGGGCTGGTGGCAGCTTCTGCTCCCCGCTGCTGCCTCCCCCCCCCAGCCTGCTTGCTCCTCGCAGCCAGTGCTTGCTTCTCTTACGCCCTGTGGGCACAGCAGACCAAGTACAATGAGGCCGTTTGGGGCTGGCCTGTAGCGGTGAACAGACTTGGGAACGTTCATGAATCCCAAGGATTGCAGTGGTCCAGATGTGGGGCTGGTATCTGAGATGTGCAGGCTTTGTGGCTCACGTGCATTTGTCACTTTGTGGGGCGCTTGGCCCCAGAGCCTCTTCAGGCACTCTTGCCGCTGGGCCCGACTAGCCAGCCCAGCGCTGCTCGGAACCATGCTTGCTGCCTGTCTGGTGGCCCTGTGTGGCTTTGGTCTGGCTCAACGGGGGTATTTTGAAAGGGGTGTTCAGTGAAGTTGATTGAGGAATTGGAAAATGGATTTTAATTAAAGATACAACCAGGTAACTCAAATTTTGGGGTGACTTTATTGATCCTTATTTTATTATCATTCTTGTCAAATTTTAAGAACTATCATTCAATTTACATGAAAATGTTTCCTAATCATTGTAAACTTAAATCTGCCCATTTTGACTTAGTCTTAGCATTTATCTTTTCTTGCTTTGGTTCTTTCCAAGCCATTTTACGTTTCTTTGGCCCTCACCGTTTTGCAGTTTGTCGTCCCAGCACGTGTGCCGTCTCCCGTCACCGATAGGCTCTGTCGTGTCCAGAGCGTCTGTGTGGTGATTCATGCGGCCACTCCGGCTGTGGACCCTCCGTCCATCTCCCAGGGAGCCCGAGGTCCTTCTGTATGCAGGTCACTGGCTTTCATTTGCTTGTTCCTTTACTTTAATGACCTTCTAGATCAGACCATTAAATACTTCACTAAAGTACACTCTTTTCTTCCATTTATGCATGGTTATTTCCTCAATAAAGTGTGTATTGAATTAGTAAGACATGAATTTCCTTGTGTGTGCCAGTTCTATCAGAAGTCATTAAAACTTTTCTAGGCTTGGGCCTTCTATGCTTGAAAAAATTCTATCCCCATGAGAGTATGAGATCTATTTAGCAAAGTCATTTTTTGATCTTTAGTGTGCAGCATTTAATTTACAGTTATTTTCAATGAGATTTTAAATTTGCTTTGGTCAGTGTAGGCGACTTTTCTTGAGAGAGAGAGAGAGAAATCTTATTTTCACTTTGACTTTTTATTGGCTCTTCCATTTTCCTGGGGTGGAAGAAGAATGCTGTTATTAATAGTGAAAATTATTTCTGATTATGTCATTCAGTTAAAAGGTATAGTGAGCTCCTACCAGGCTAGACATGGGGGATCCAAAGGCTTCTGCTTTAATGGAGAAACAGATCTGTCGTAGATAATTACAGCAGAACCAGGAGGGATTAGTCCTCTTAAGTATATGTGCGAAGTTTCGTGGAAACAGAGATGAACAAGTAGTGAAGTCTCCCGGGGTTCTGGCTGCAGGCTGGGAGTGGGTGGGCCCACGTGGGCCAGAGTAGCTGCAGAGAAGGTGTCCTGTCTGTGCTGGGCACTGTAGGTTGAGCTAACCTTCTTGATCTAGGACGGGGACAGAGTGTTCCAGCAGGGAGAGAGCACCTCATGGATGAGAAATGAGGTCTAAAAACACACAGAGTATTTAGGAAGGCGGTGTGGTTTGTACAGCTGTGTCTCTGTGTCCAGAGGCAGGAGGCAGAGCCTAGGTCTGGGGCCCTAGTGCTCTGAGGAGCCTCGCTGGGGAGCCGGAAAGCCGAAGCTGGTTTCTCCCTTTCCGTAGCCTTTGTACAGACGCCTTGTCCTCTTTCACCAGCGGCTGGTGTGGCAGGAACACGAGCCTTATCTGCTTGTGTAATTTTTAAATTTGATAATCTCTGCTATTCTTTAATTTAAAATTACAGATGTTCAATGTTTCAAATTTAGCAACTATTGTGAGTAATAATAAGAAAAATGATAGCATCTAGTATTTTCAGTGCTTACTGTGGGCCAGGTGTGGGGTGAAGTACTTGAAGTGCATCTCCTTGATCACTGCTCACAGCAGCCCTCTGAGGTAGACATGTTGTTAATCCTGTTGGACAGATGAGGAAACCGAGGCTCCAAGGGGTTAAGAAATATGCCCGGGGTTACACGATCTTGATGTCACAGAGCCAAGGCTCAGGAGTGTCCGAGGCCATGGGGCACGGCCTTCCTGCCGTGCTGTGCCACCTCCAACAGCCAGGGTCAGGGAAAAACGTAAAAACCAGCTGTAAACTGCCAGCCTGGTCGCCCCAGGATGTTGAAAGAGAGTGTCTTCTTTGTCTCTTTTTGGGAGGGCCTGTGTGTGTGTGTTTTCCTTCTCATGTAGACTTGGGATCAAGCAGTGTAGCTAATTATGTATCTGTTCGTTTTTACTTATTTTAAATAATATCTTTTCCCAGGAGGCTAATTTTCTTTGAAAACATGATTGTTAATGTCTTCATAATATTCATTAAAATGCAGTCATTTCTTCCATTTGCTCATAGATGAAACATTTCTTAAGCCGTTCTGCTATTATTTGGGCATTTAAGTTGTTTGCAGTTTTGTTTTTTATTTATTGTAATTACTAACCTCTGAGGAACACCCTTGAAGCATAACTCTTTCAACACCTTCTCTGTTTCCTTGGCACGATCCCAGCATGAGGCCTTGGCGTTAAATGGCGGCGTGTCACTTGTGCACTTGTGTTGTCTTGCTTGACTGTGCGGTTCCCTGCTGGTCCTGTGCAGCCTGATAGTGGCTGCCGACGTGATGACTGTTTGCCCTGTGGTTTGTCCAGATCAGTGTTTTCGAACTGGAGCGCCCCGGGCACACAGTAATTTCTTTGGACCTTCGGGTGCTGTCTCACTATGAGTGTGCCGTCCTGCTTTCCCTCTGGTTCACTGAGGTTCTTCTCAAGACTTTCTAGAGTCCTCAAAAGTTGGTGGCAGCTTTAACAGTATTGCAGCCCTTTCTTATTCTAATTAATCTATTTGCTCCTTCACTAACTCACGGATTCAGTCATTTACTCACTGACTTGTTCAGTCATTTATTTGGAAAACATTTCTTAAGCATCTTCCTGGTGCTGAGCACTGAGGATACAAAAGCATGTTTGTTAGTTGTGCTCCCTGCCCCGCAGGAGCTTACCGTGCTGAGAGATGGGGTGAACGTAGAATTCCAGCTTTATGGATGGAGAGGTGAAGGAAGGGGAGGAGCCCTGGACCTCCACGGGTGAGGCTTGTTTGGGATGGTGGGAGGATGGAAGACGGGGCGAAGGGCCTTGCGCGGGGGGAGACCTGCTAGTGGGTTGGGGTGAGTGGAGAGGATCGGCCAGAGCCCGTGGGGTGTGCCTGTGTGCCGTGGGCACGCACACACCTGTGAGAGCTGAGGCTTGACAGGTGGGTGAGGCCAGAGCCCGGGGCAGGGCTCTACAGAACAGTGACGCGGTTGGCTTTCGTCCTGCAGATGGTGTCATTTCCCTGCCTACAGTTCTTTAAAAATTTTCCCCGCACCCTTGGGATAAAGTCCAGGTTCTTTGGGTGGTCCGCCAACCTCTCTAGCACTTCTCCTCACTCCCCACTTTGCTCTTTGCACTTGATGCCCCGTTAGCCCTGGAACCGCCAGTCCTGCTCCGTGTAGTGCCTTGCCTGCTCTGGGCCTCCCTCTGCGACTGGCCCGGTTTGCTCTCTGGGTGGCGGTTCCTCCTCCGTCAGTGCTGTCCTCTGTGCCTCCCCCTCGGCAGGCCGTGTGTGGCCCCTCTGCCTCCTTCCCATGCGCTTTGGTTTGGGAGGTCTCTGGGGAGGGCCTGGGGCTTGTCATGGGGCCATGCTTTGTGATAAATTGGTAAGCTCAAGAGTAAACTCTTCCCTGAGTTGTGTTTAGTCTTTCCTTTCTCTCAGCCAAAAACTGTCATTTTCAAGAAATTTACTTCTCTCTAAGCACTGAATAAAGTTACTCTTTTCCAGTAAGATTAGGTAAGTTTTTTGGAGGACTTGAAGGAGAATCCAGTCCCAGTATAAGCCAACCCAAGAGTAGCACCGTATCAACAATAATAGATTTTTAAAAAAAAGTTTTTTGAAAGTCAGGATCTCACTATGTTGCATAGGCTGGTCTTGAACTCCTGGCCTCAAGCAATCCTCCCACCTTAGCCTCCCAAAGTGCTGGGATTACAGGTGTGAGCCACTGTACCTGGCCTGACATTATATTTTTATTAGGGCCTGTTGCGTGCTAGGCTCTTTGCTGTGGGCAGCACCGTGAGATGGGGAACCTGTCCTCAAGGAGTACACAGGTGAGTTAGCCATGTGGTAGGTGACAGGGTGCGGCTGGGATTCCTGTGTGTCCCAAGGGCAGTTTGGCCAACATTGGCTGCAGATGAGCTGAGGAAGAAGATGAGCTGGTCAGGGTGGGCTTGGCAGATGAAGTAGGGGTTCGGGCTGGCTCGAAGGCTCAGGACGCCAAAGGAAGGGGCCCTGCTTACACCTGAATGGGGACTCTGGGCTCAGAGCTGTGTGAGCTCGAGCACATGGGAGAGTTGCCTGTCTGCCAGGGGACTCCCCAGGGCAGTGACCTCAGGATCCCTGTCTGGAAAACCCCCACCCTGGGGTGGGGATAACAGGAAATCAGCACCAGGATCGTTCAGACAAATGTGGGCGACCCTGGCTGTCCCCAGCCACGTGTGTCCCGCTGCATTACGGTTTCGGGAGGTGACAGTAATTTGAATTCAGAGCATTTTATTGTCTTCTTTGGAGAAGTCCACATCTGGGAGGCAGAGTGAGGTACAAGGTAGTGGGCGTCTCTTTGAAGAAACCAGAAGCCAGGACTACACCAAACCTCAGTGACTCCTGGTAACCTGAGGGTTACCAATCTGACTCAGTCAAAAGTGTGATGTAGAAACCTTTTGCACTAGATTAAAAATGCATGTTTATTATAGAAAATTTGGAAAACATAGAAGACTGCTGCAGAAAAATCACCACCTGTATATATCACCACCTAATTTTAATTTCTGTTCTTTGTGTGGTCGGTATTATTGTACCCTGCCTGCCATCTGCAGTCACCTGGGAAGGGTGGGCACACTCTGGAGGGCCCCGGGCCCTGGGTGATGTCTTGGGCGTGTGGGAGGCCACGTGGTGGGCTGCTTGCGGGGGTGTCCGTGCTGGCGTCCACGCTGGTCGGGATGCGGACTGCGGCCAGCGGCGTGGTGTGAATCCTGGCCTCACCGTTTACAGTGAGGATTAAATGAATTCGTGTAAGTAAGGCTCTCAGAGTAGCGCCTGGCACATGGGCAGCACTTAATAAATGTGAGCAAAGCTGTTTAGTTTTCTCCTCATGGTCGCTTCTGGCTCTGCTCTCCTGCTCTTCCCTGAACCCTTGTTTTAATTTAATCAGCCCACAGCACTTCTGGCCTAAGAGCCTGCCCCGTGCCAGGTGCTGTCACAGGGAATGGGAACTCGGCAGTGACCAGGACTGACAGGTGCCCCACACACACCCGAACCTGGCAACACACCAGTGTGTGATTTGAAGTGTCCTTTCAGCCATATTAAGGAAGTATGAAGAAACAAGTGAAATTAATTTTAGTAATACATTTTATTAATCCAATATATATAAAATAGTCATAACACTTTATAAATTCAATGTACAGGCAATAGCAAAATAGAGATTTCTCATCCTCACTTTTTTTGTACTTAGTCTTTGAAGTCTGGAGTGTGTTTCCCACTTAGTGCGTGTTTCAGCCGGGCCGTGGTTCGGGTGCCCAGTGGCCACTCTGGCTCGTGGCTCTGTACTGGGCCCGCGGGGCTGGTGTGGAGAGGGGAGGGGCTGCTTACGGAGGGGATTAGGGTTGTCGTTCTGATGGAGGGACACCAAAACTTAGAGCTGAAAGTTGAGAAGGAGTCAGCCTTGTGACCATGTGGGTTCAGAGCCCTCTCAGGAGGGGTCGTGTGGGGACGAGCCTAGCGTGAGGACAACACTTCACTGTGAAGGCCATTGTGGCTGCAGGAAGTGAGGGGAGAGCACGGAGCCTGCGAGACTGGAGGTGGGGGGGTCAGGGATGGACCCCGCAGGCCACCGAGGCCGTGGCAGGAGGTCAGATTTCACACTAGTGGGTGGTGGGAGGCCGACGGGAGGCTTTCGCAGGGCGTGGCATGATCTGATGTAGGCCTTCAGGGTGAGCCCTCTGGTTTTATCTGGAGGAAGACCAGTCAGGAGGGGCATGCGTGGTCAGGGGAACGTGTGGTGGCGGAGGTGGCGAGAAGCGTGGAGTTTGGTGGCGTGTATTTGAAAGCTCTAGGGGGGACTTGCTGATGGGCTGGGTGTGAGGGAGAAGGGAAGGGGGGCCATCCAGAGTGGCCGGCAGGGCTGTGGCTGAGCTTCTGGCGATAGTGATGTCATTACTGAGATTTGGGGGAAAAGAGAGAATTTAGTTTGGAGCATATAAAGCTTGGGGTGCTGGTGGGACATCCGGGTTCTGATGTTGGGTAGGTGGCTGGATGTGGAGGGGAGCTCCGCGTGTCTGCAGCGAGTGGGGACGCAGAGGTCGCGATCCTGGAGCTGCACACTGCCCTCCTCTTCCATGCTTACCTCACTGGGTTAACACATTTTTTTATGCTGCAAAAAAGGGTGATGCCTGTGTTTTTCCTTAATATAAGGCATTCATGTGTGTGGTAGGCCTTACTGAAGTTTTGGAGTCTCAGGGGGATGACATAATAGTTACGTAATAACTTAAAATTGACTATTAAACATCTGTGTTCAAAAAAACCACAAAATTCCCTTTGCTACCAGGAGCCTGGAACTCCCGGGCTCAAGCGATCCTCTTGCCTGGGCCTCCCAAAGTGCTGGGATTACAGGTGCGAGCCACCTGCTCGGCTGCCACCAGGAATTTCTTACAGGCACCTTTTTCTCCCTGGGGGTCTGATCTCTTGCCACACCCACTCTGGTGGGCTTTTCCTCTCTGGGAAGCCCAGCTCCTCTCACTTAATTGCTGGAGCAGATCACCCCATGTCCTGGGCTTTGCCGTTAGAATCTGTCCCTGTCCTTTTACCGCTGAGTGCCATAAGTGCCATGGAGATGGAGGGGACTTTGCTCCCTCCATTCATGTGAATTATGTTTTACCCCACTTGCCAAATGATTATAGTGAATTGTTTTAAATAAAAATTGCCCTCACATATTAAATATGTAATATGAAAAAACATTTTTCCAAGAGAAGTTCATCTGGACTGTGAGACACTTCAGTGGTCTTTTCTCATTTAACAATTCGTCATGGCCCTTCCCACGGTTGAATGTTCTGCGAGCAAACATTTAACAACTGCATAAAGTTCCACCATTTGCATGTCCCATGTTTATTTGGCCACCCCCTATTATTATATATTTGTTCCTTCCAAGTTTTCCCCACTAAGTGCTACCTTAAATATCTTGGTGCTCACATCTTTGCTTGCTTCTCTGGTTATTTTTTGGGATAATTACTAGATGTAAAATTATTGCTTTGAAAGATATGGCTATTTTTAAGACTTGATCAAGTTTCGTTTTTGTACATTATGGGCCATCTTCATTTCTGCTGTCAATCTTCTGTGCTCATTTTTCGGCAGTGGCGTTTGTCTCGCCCATATGACGTGTAAGAGGGTTTCCACATCTGTCATGCTGCAGGGTGGGCAGGGTGCAGTGAAGGTGGGTGTCTGGGGCTCTTGGTGAGGCTCAGCAGGCCAGGCCTGGGGTGTCAAGGTCCTGGAGTAGACTGTGCCTGCAGGCTGATGGGGTGCCCACGTGCACAGTGACCCCATGAAGGACGCGTACCCATTTTTCACATGAAAAAATGAGGGCCAGAGAGTTGATGTAGGTCACAGAGCACCTAAGCGGCAGTCAGGATTTAAACCCTGGCAGACATTTGTCTGATCCAGAGTATAACTCAGGGTACTATGTCAAGGATGGCTCCTGGCTCACAGTAAGTTGTTGAATGAATAAACGAAAACGTGAGTCTGATTTTAGCTTCTGGTTTTTTTTGAAAGACAGATTAGCTCACTATAAAATCTGTTTTTCTTCCTTTGCCGGAAAGCTGTCAACAGAGATTCTTTCCTCTATTGTGTTGTAGAGTTGATTGACAGGGTTCTTTGTGCCTGGAAAGCAAATTATGTTAAAACGTTCTTCACAACCTATTTATAAGTGACACGGTTCAGCAGTATTCTTTGGTTGTAATCTGTGTCCTGCAGTGTACTTAATGCACAGCCGCTGCCACTCGGGCGAGTGGGGGCACCTGGGTCCAGCAGCCTTCCCTGTGCGCGCCAGGCTTCTAACTTCAGTTAGAAGGTAGGAAGTCCCATATCAGTTCCTAATTTCAGAGCACTCTGTCCACCATCAAGCACATAGTGGCTTCGTGTCACGACACGGGACCAGTTGGGCAGGCTGAGTTAGTCTGTATGGGGGCTGGTAGGTAGCAAGTGAACAGGCTTGGGGAAAATGAATACATTCTGCTTCCACCTAATGGTGTTGGCATTTTCGCTCTTAGTGCAGGTTGTGTATCTAAAATGTGACTGCCTCATCCACGTTGCGTATCCCTAAGACATTTCAACCACCCAGAACCCCTTCAAAATCTCCTGTTTTCCTTTCTCATGGACCCACCTTTTGAGCATGTGTGTACCCAATAGTATTTTACAAGTGACAGCCTTTTTGAATCGTAGAGAGCCCTGGCTGCCAGCAGAACATCTGCTCAGCATAGGTGACTGGCCTGCCCAGACTTCTACCCAAGGACATGTGTCGGTTGGGCCAGCCTGTCATGTGAGTGGGATCTCCGTTCCAGGTGGACTTCTAAAGTGTGGCCAGCCTAGCTTCTCTGCTCTCTGAGAGCACCTGATCAAGTGCCCTGGGGTCTCCAGGATGACAGGTCACTTTCTGCTGGGGACCAGTGAAGGTTTCACCTGGGATTTGCTTATCTTACCTACATGGAGTGTGCCAGACTAGGGCATGTGAACAGAGTTGAAACCGCTCTGCAAGTTTATGCAAATTGTGTGGCATAGGCTTCCTCTTTTATGACTCCCTGACAAAACAACCTCAGACAGTCATTAGGCCTGTGCCTTGTTCAGAGTAATTTCTCAGACGGTCTCACCACAGATCATTCTTGTGATTACTAAGATCAGAAGCACCTTGAGGCAGGGTGGTTGCACTGTGCTCCTGTGCCCTCCTTAAACATAGCGTAAGTTTTTCTTTAGGGTCAGGACTCGAGTTATATTTTCTTTTGTGTTTGAAAGAAGGGACAGAGATGGGATACATTTGTTCAGCATGGTTTCTCCCCCATGGACTAATAACTGTAAGTAAATGTGATAGGCTGGTCCGAGTGCAGTGGTGTTTACAACCAATTGATCACAACCAGTTACAGATTCCTTTGTTCCTTCTGCACTCCCACTGCTTCACTTGACTAGCCTTAAAAAAAAAAAAGTAAATGTGATAAAGTTAAAAAATGGGAGCCTTGTAATTCTCCAGGAAGAAAGACAAAGGCATAAAAGCTTAAGAAGGCAAGAAACCTTTTAATTGGCCTGGTGTCCTCTTAGTTGTTTGTATTCTGGTTTTAGCAACATGTCTGTTTTGTACTTCCCGGGCCACTGCAGGACACCGGCATCTCCTGCGTTTCTGCCTATTCCAGCTGCCCCTCTTCAAGTTCATACTCTCCCCATATCTGACCTGGACCATGCTGGGAGTCTCCCATCTGGCCAGCTAGTGTCCAGCTTGCCTCTTCCTGCCCATCTTCTGTGGGTGAGCTTATTAGAACACCAGTCTGCTTGTCTCAGCTTTGCTGCAAATCCTTTGTTAGGCTCCTCCTTGGAGCTCAGAGGAGAGTTCTGTCCCCTCAGCCTGGGACAGGAGGCCACCCCTCTCCCTCTCAGGCCTTCTCCCACCCTCCTGCCTCATCTTGGGCTGTTCTCTGCCACTCATTGTTACTCTAGCCACACGGGCTCATCTCTGCTCTTCTAGTGGGCTGTGTTCGCGCGCGTGCACCCACACACACACATACACACACACATGTGTCCCCATGTCGGGTGCACGTCCCCTCTGTGCCAGGCACGTTCTCAGTGCCTTGCGTGTCTTACTTCAAACTTGAAACAACCTATGTGGCAGGTGCTGTTATTGTCCCTGTTTTGGATGAGGAGCTTGGGGCACTAATACAGTAAACAAAGTCCCCAAGGTCAAGGACCAGGATTGGCATCCGGATATCCAATCAGAGGCTCCTGTTCTGTGTGGTGTGCGACCCTCTCCGCCCCCACAGCCTCCTTGTTTCTGCCCTTGCTGGGGTCCCCTGCCTTGCTCCTGTGCCGTCTCCAAGTCTCAGATCAAATAGCACCTCCTCTTCGTCTTTTTTTTTTGACTCTTCTCTCTGTCCTGGCAAAATTAATTGTGCGTCACCTAGCACATTGTTTCCTAGTTACTGGTGGCTAGGCTGTGAGTCCTGAGGGTAGGGGCACATCCTGTCACCTTCAGATTGCACAGTCCATGGCACGTTACAGTAAGTAGGGACCTAGTAAACTTTGGAAACGTTTGGAATTTCTTGAAAATATATGTTTTGAAGTTTACCTTCCTTCATGGCCTGGTGAGTGGGGATTTGGTGAAGAATGGTCCTGTCGTCCCTCTCTCTTCTTACGTTCCCTGTCATTTATGAAGTCATCTCTGCTTTTGCTGCTGATCAGAGACAAAACTCTTCTAACTGACTTACTAGCATGAAGAGAATACATCTACTTAACATTGCTGCCAAATTAATACTGCATCTGAAAGGCCAGAGAAAAGCCAAGTTAAGAGAATCTTACTGCATAATTTATGAAAGACTGAGTCGTAAAATAAGCATTTACAATGGCCTGTTTGCCCAAGGTAGGGAATGATAATGCAGCTATTATTCATCCCGATGGGGGCAGTGGCGTTTCTATGCTTCCAAAAGGTCTTCTGGCTCTTACTCTCCTGAATAGATTTCTGAGGTTTTCTCTAGCCTCCCTTTCCAAAATTGGCTCTCTTCCTGCTTGGAGACCAGAGCTTTGAAGTTCAGTGTTATGTGAAAAACGATTTTATGAGAACTGCGTGTGTCGGTATTTCTAAACAATGGAAGTCTTTAAAAAAACCCCAAGATAACAGATTCAGTGCCAGCTCAGTACTAGACACCATGAAAGGAGCAGGGGTAGAAAGGAAAATAAGACAGCCTCCATTCCCAAGGTGCTGCCAGTTGGCTGGAGAGACAGATTTATGTCTGGCAATGTGAGCACGGAGCCCCACGGCTTCTCAGTAGCTGGCGATGCAACAGGGTTGAAAGGATGTGGAGCTGGGCAAGGACATTGCAGGTGTTGGGAGCTGCACCCAGGGCAGGAACGCATGGGGATGCTGGACAAGTGGCTAGAGGCAGGCTGCAGAGATGGACGGCCTGCTTTGTGAAGTCCCATGGTTGCCAGCTCTGAGAGTGACTGCTCATCACATGTGACTTCCCGTCTCCACCCACACTGCTTCCCATCAGTGCACCAGCCTCCACAGGGCAGGGCTCTGTTCTCAGTAAATGACAGCAGTCATTGTAGCTTCACCAACAGCCCTTAAATCTCCAAGGGCTAGAAATCACAGGGCTCCATGTTGCATGTAGGCTGCAGGTGGGCTGTACCACTGCTCAGGGCCGGCGGGGCTCTGGGTGTCTCTTCATTCCGGGCCCTGGTTGGAAAGTGCAGTCTCTGTCTGGAACCGTTCCCATGGCAGAGAGCAGAAGCAAGGGCTGGTGGAAGCTCCCAGCACCTCCTAAAGCTTTGCCAGGGCACAGCATGTGTCTCATCCACTCCCATTCCGCCGGCCAGCAGTGGCACACAGCCACGGCCAACATCATCAGGCAGGGATGCGTAATCCTTTTACAGGGATGTGAATCCTCGAGAACAGTGATACAGGCGACCACCCTGGGTGTTTGAGGGATTTTAATCTGGGAAGTAATGTGATCATATTTGTAATCTTCAGAAAGTTCAATCTGGTGCTAACGGGGAAGGTGGCACGGAGATGGGGGATTCAGGGTCAGTCGGGGCTGGGAATGCTGGAGGTCAAGCTGCAGTAGTGGGGGTGGCAAAGAAAGAGCAGCTGTGGGAGGTCCCTCAGGGAGAGATGGAGTCAGCGGGATCTGGTGACTGGCGGTGTGAGGGAGCCCCAGGGTCAGCAGTGAGTCATGGAGTTGGGTTTTAGAATCAGAGTAGATGGCAGTGACTTCATCTAAGTTAAGGCCACGAAGGGAGGAGCAGATTGGGCAGGCCCAAGGCTTTCGTGTTGGACGCTGGGTGTGTGGCGCTGTGAGAATTGAGATGGTGGAGGATGAGATGATCCGGCGGGCACGTGTGGCGGAGGGGAGAGGACTGACAGAGGCTGCCCTGGCATGTTCACGTGAGGAAGGACACTGGCGTCGAGAGCCTATTGCGTGTCCGTCTGACATTGTTCAGGACTCTCTGTGGAGATTTCCGGCAAATCTCCAGAGTAGATTCTCGTTGTCACGGTTTCGTTTAATAGTTGAGGGAACTGAGGCTCACAGAGGTCAAGAAACTTGCTCCAAGGTCATCCAGCGAACGAGGCTGAGCCTGCAGTTAAACGCCAGGACTCGGAGCACAGCCATGTGCGTCTCTAGAGTGTGCTGTCTTCCCGCTCAGGCAGGACCACTCCCCGTGTCCTTTGGTTCAAGATCATATCTAGTATATAATGAAATTTTGTTTTATGCAGTTTTTCAAGGGAGTTCACACCCATGATCTGATTGAAAAAGTAATTAGTATTCATATTAGAACTTACCAAACAATTCCCTGATATTTGAGCATCAACAGAGGAAAAAAGCAGCAATGTGTTTGTGATCTTTGATTTATAGCTGCCTATGCCCAGTGGGCTCTGGGCAGAGGCTATAAATAAAATTAAAATAAATGGAAACAATGCACCTATAAATTGTGTTGCAGGAACCTCCAATTGCCTTTTAGAGGAAATCCCCAATAAAATGCTGTTTGGCAATCCATTTGAAAGAGAAGGGGCGGTAGATCATTGTGGCAAAGTCAGTAAAGTGAAGGACAGGCTGCAGCGTTGGAATATTTTAAATATGAAAATTAGCCGATTCCACTAAAACTTGCTGTTTGGTGTTACCTATTTCAGAATGTCCTTTTTTTCTTTTTTTCTGTTATTATTATTGTATCTTTCCAGGTGGGATAAGGACTGTCCATTGAAAGTGCAAGATTTTGGGGAAGCAAGTCAGTATTTCTGTCATTCCTTTTCTTTTTTGAGTCAACTCCTAGGCTTCCCATGTCATGGAGAATGGTGGAGGCCCTGAGAAGGGTTGGGTTTGAGCAGGATGTCTGGTCGGATTTTGCCCACGGATCTGAGGGCCAGCCTGGGCACTGTGGCAGGGAAGGCTGAACCACAGGCCCGGTGGTAATGGGGCAGATCCAGAGGAGGAGCCATGGGCCTGTGTACAGAGAAGTCACTTTGTCTTTCTTCAGAAATCTTGTTGTGTTTTTCTTAGCTGTGTCCCCAAAAGTTATAATTTATGGAAAAGGGTCAATTCTCTTTAAAAATATATTGTCTATCTTAATCCAATATTTTAATAAAAAGATTTACTTAAAATAGATGCCTTTATTCTTATTCTACTGAAATAAATTATAACTATTTGGCTAATTTCTGGATATGTAGTGCTAACAAGTTATTAAAGTAATTGGACAACTCTGTTCTCACTAAGTAGAGACTTTTACCATCAGGCACTTTAATGCTGCTTTCTTTTGTTTGTTTTTCTTTGTTCTCTGTGGAGTGTGAGGAAAAAGGGATAGAACAGGGACAGAGAAGGGCAGATGGTGTCCATCCCCGGCCAGGCTTCATAGAGGTACCTCTTGTAGGATGAATATGAAAAGAACAAAAGATACATGTATTTTGAGGCCCTGTCAAACTGCAAAGGGGTCCCATAGGCTTGGCCAGGTCAGGGAATAGGTAGGGTTAGATCTCTCCTGACTGGGAGGCCCAGCCTTAATTAAGGCTGTGATTTAAAACTGTCAGGTTAATGGGAAGATACATATGAGGTAATCTCACTCTGTTTAAGTCTCAATTTTATATATGTGATGTCTCAGCTGTGTTTAGAATCCTCATTTGCTATGTGTAAAAGCACTAATGTGACTTTTAACTGAATTGACCTTACTCATGGGAAGCTTAAGTTGTTTGGATGAAAGGGTACAACTCAGGTACTATTTTATTAACAAATATACTTGAATCGTAAGTAGAAGACCCACAATTAGACAAACCAGCCTTGGGAGGGCCTGAAGACGAGTGATGACAACTTCTAGGCTACCTTTTACCTCTTGAGGCTTTGCAGGTTGGCAGCTAGAGATCTGCGTGGATTACCGGTTCCTCACCTGCAGGCACAGTGTCCTCTCACTGAGTCCTACGGCACACTCTTGTACGGGGCTCGAGCTCCCTTGCCTGGAGTGCTTCATGCTACCTGTCGCTGTCCTCAAAGACTTCATCTCTCATGGGAGTGATAGGACTCAAGCCAGCAACTGGGAAAGGATGAATGTTCACAGAGGGGAGGACCATGTCTAGTAGGATTGATCAGGAACGTTTTGTAAGGAGAAAGTGATAACTGAGCAGAGAGGTTGGAATTGAGTAAGTAGAGAGACAAAGGGGTAGTATTTCATGTGACAGTGGCTCCAGAGTAGTGAATGGTCTAGTTTCTCTGGACCCTTGGTTAGGGTAAAATAGCAGCTGCATGCTGCTGGTGCCTGAGTGCTAACAGACAAAGGCATCTCTTCTATGGGTTGAAGCAGCCATGAGCCAGGATGCAAGGCCTTGTCAGTGGAGAGGAATTGGGTTTTCATTCCCACTTGGCCTCTCTGCCAGGTGCCTTAACATTATATTAGTAGCATTTGATTGTTTCAATTGCATTTAGACTCTCCATATCTCTAGCCTCTGAAGTAAGCTAAGCCCTAGCCAAAGGGAGCAGGTGCAAAGCTCAAATCCTGATTAAGAGGAATGAATACAGACTGTGGGGCTGAACAAAATAGGGGAGAGGCCCAGGGATATAAGGAAATACCAGAATAAAAAAGCACACTAGGGAGAGTGATGTCAGAGGAGTTTTAGCCCTCATCCCTACCTGGTAACACTGAGTTTGACAAATAACCGCAGACAAGAGTACCTTTGTTGGAGTGCGGGAGTCCAGTGGAGAGGTCTTAGGACCCCATTGGAGCAAAAAATAAAAATGTAGACATATTGAAGAGGGTAAGAAGAACATTTTCACTTTATTGCTTCTCCAAGATAGCACAGCTCAGTTCCAAGAGAGACCCCCTTGGCCCTTGGCTCTTGATTTCTCCCAGAGTGGAAAGTAAGAGTGAATGTCCAGTTTTCCCAGCCATGTAGGATGCTGTCCAAGAGGCCTACTATTTCTCACTCCACCCAGAACACTGAGGACATCAGCATGGCCAGATAGTCTGAGAGCAGCTAGGAGAAGGGAAAAAGGGCAGGGGCTCACAGCAATTGGGACATGGAATTCAACATAGGGCTGTGATTTCTAACTTTCTTGTGGACTTCACTGAGAGGCCTACCCGTGAACTTCATAGGATGCATTACCTATGGACACCCCAAGTAGCCCGTGTGTACCCCTAGTACTCTGCGTGCCCCCTCTGCAGCTGATACCCCCTCTGCACCCCTATAGACAGCATGTGAGCCTCTGCAAATTGTGCTTGATCACACACAGAGAGCTGGATTGACTTTGCTGGATTGAGAGAAGGAACTTAACCTTGAATGCTTCTGGGTACTTTCCTAGGAAAAATAAATGGGAGCTGCTCAGCACATGGCCTGGCTCTGTGGATTGGGATAAGGCTTGCAATCCTAAGGCTCATCCCCAAGAGGGAGCAAGAGGATTGGAGTGGGTACATCCATAGGAAAGGTCTAGAGACCCTCAGAGTCCCTAGCCAGGCTGACTGGTGAAGATATTTCTCTCCTGAAGCCAGTCAGTGAAGACTGGGGAAGATGACTTTTGGTTCAAATGCAGAGACAGCAATGCAAGACGGCAATGCAAGACTTCAATGCCATGTGAAAAATCAAGGAAACATGACAAGACCACAGGAACACAATAGTTTTTCAATAACTGATCACAAAGAAATGGAGATCTATAAGTTTCCTGACAAAGAATTTAAGGTAATTGTTTTAAGGAAGCTGAGTGAGCTACAAGAGAAAACAGACACCTGAACTAAATCAGGAAAATAATACATGAACAAAAAGAGAAGTTCAAAAAAGACATAGAAATTATAAGAAGGAACCAAACGAATTCTGGAGCTGAAGAATACAGTGATGGAACTAAAAAAATGCAATAGAGAACTTCAACAGCAGACTCTAACAAGCAAAAACAAAACAAAACAAAAAAGATCAGCAAACTTGAAGACAGATCATTTGAAATTGTTTAGTTGGAGGAGTAAAAAGAATGAAAAAGAGTGAAGAAAGCCTGTGGGATTTATGGGATACCATTAAGCGAACCATTATACGCGTTGCGTGAATTGTAGAAAGAGAAGAGAGAGAGAGAGAGAGAGAGAGAGAGAGAGGCAGAAATCTTGTTTATAATAAGTTTGAAAACTTCCAAAATCTGGGGAGAGAAATAGATATCCAGACTCAAGAAGCTCGTAGGACCCCAGATAGATTGAACATAAGTCTACACGGAGACACAATGTAATTAAACTGTCAAAAGTCAAAGACAAACAGAATTTTGAAAGCAACAAAAGAAAGCTTATCACATAACAAGGGGACATCATAAGACTATCAGTGGATTGCTCAACAGACATGTTGTAGGCCAGGAGTGAATGGGATGACATATTCAAAGTACTGAAAAAAAAAAAACAAAACCCCAAAACCCCAACCAAGAATATGATACCCAGGAAATCTGTCCTTCAGAAATGAAAGTGAGGTAAAATCTTTCTGAGACAAACAAAAGTGGAGAAAGTTCATCACCACTGGACCTGCCTTAAAAGAAATACCAAAGAAATTTCTTCAAGTTGAAATGAAAAGATGTTAATTGGTAACATGAAAACATATGAAAGTATAATACTCACTGTTAAAGGTAAATATATAGTCAAATTCAGAATGTTCTAATACTGTAAAGGTGGTATATGAATCATTTTTAACTCTAGGATAAAAGTTAAAAGACAAAAGTATTAAAAGTAACTATAGCTACAATAATTTGTTAATGGATATGTAATATAAAAGATATAAATTGTGATGTTAGTAATAAAATGTGTGTGGGAGAAGTAAAAGTGTGAAGTTTTTGTATGCAAATGAAGTTATCAGCTTAAAATAGACTGTTAAGCACTATATCAATAAGATGTTTTATGTAAGCCTTATGGTAACCACATAGGAAAAAAAACTATAATAGATACAGAAAAGATAAAGAGAAAGGAATCAAAGCATACTATTGGAAAAACATCAAATCACAGTGGAAGACAGCAAAAGAAGAACAAAAGAGTCATAAAACAATTAACATGCAATAATAGTTAAGCCTTACCTATCAATGATTATTTTAAATGCAAATGGATTAAATTCTTCAGTTGAAGACAAAGAGTGGCTGAATGGATAAAAGAGCAAGATCCAACAATATGCTGCCTATAAGAGACTCACTTTAGTTTTAAGGACACACATAGACTGTAAGTGGAGGGATGGAAAAAAAACATTCCAGGCAAATGGTAACAGAAGACCTGGGGTAGCTGTCCTTATATCAGACAAAATAGACTTTAAGTCAAAAACTGTCACAAGAGACAAAGGTCATTATGTAATGATAAAGGAGTTCATCAAGAAGATATAATAATTGTGAATGTATGTGTACCCAATATTGGAGCACCTAATTATTAATATATAAAGCAAATATTAGCAGGATTTTAGGGAAAATAGGCAATGATACAGTAATAATAAGGGACTTCAATACACCATTTTCAACAGTGCATAGATCATCTAGATGTAAAATCAGTAAGGAAATAGTGGAGTTAAGTAACACTATAGGCCAAATGGATCTACTATCTATCTATCTATGTATATATCTATCTATCGACCATTCCATCCAACACCAGTAGAATACATACTTCTCAAGTCACATGAAGCATTCTCCAAGATAGAATATATGTTGGGCCACAAAACAAATCTTAATGAATTTAAGAGGATTGAAATCATATCGAGTATCTTTTCTGACCACAATAGTACAAAACTAGAAATAAATAACGGGGAAAGTTCACAAATATGTAGAAATTAAATAACATGCTCCCGAACAACCAATGGGTCAAAGAAGAAATCAAAGGGAAATAAAAAATATCTTAAGACAAATGAAAATGGAAATACAGCATACTAACTAACACTTATGAAATGCAGCAGAAGCAGTTCTAAGAGGGAAGTTTATAGTGATAAATGCCTGCATTAAGAGAAAAGATTGCAAATAAACAACTTAACTTTACATAATACCTTAAGGAACTAGAAAAAGAAGACTAAACTAAGCCCAAGGTTAGCAAAAGGCAGGAAATAATAAAGATTAGAACAGAAGTAAATGAAATAGGGACTAGAAAAACAATAGAAAAGATCAATAAAACTAAGAGTTTTTCAAAAGATAAGCAAAATTGACAAACCTTTAGCTAGACTAACCAAGAAAAAAACAGAGAAGACTCAGATAAGATTATAAATGAACAAGGAAATATTATAACTCATACCACAGAAATTCAAAGGACTATAGGAGAATGCTAGGAACAATTATACATAACAAGATGGATAATCTAGAAGAAATGGATACATTTCTAGAAACGCACCCTACCAAAACTGAATCGTGAAGAAATAAAAAATATGAACAAACCAGTAATGAAGAGATTGAATAAGTAATCAACAAAGAAAAGCCCAGGACTCAGATGTCTTCTCTGGTGAATTCTACCAAACATTTAAAGAATAATTAATGCCAGTCCTTCTGAAACTCTTTCAAAAAATTAACTTACTAGCAGGGTGAGATGGGGTCAGATCATGAATTTCTCTGTGCCTCAGTGTCCTCATCTGTCCAGTGGGAATAATGGTAATACCCACTTGCTTGTGTTGTTGTGAGCATTCACACCAATACGTACAGAAGCTCCCAGAACAGTACCTGCACAGAGCAAAGCTCAGTGTTAGCCATTGTTATTGTTACTATCATATGCATTTTCATAATAATAGTGGGACCTACCTTACAGAGATAAAAGTGACCATGGCACAAAGTGACTCACACAGATGATGCTTTATAAGCTGTTCATTCTGGGAGGCCAGATGGTTGAGGGACTCGGCTTTATTGAGAAGTTTCTTGAACATTGACCATTTACTTCTATTAAGCCACTTCAGTGTGTCCGAAAGCGCACAGAGTGTGGCCCCAGTACAACTTGGGTGAAACCTTTGCTCCCCTTCAGAGGTGAGTTGGGGCTGGGGACGTGTCACACCTTCTGTGGGTGAGTCCTCAGTGTGTGACGTTTTCAGTGGGGGGGCCATATGTGTATCATCTGTTTCGAGGGTAAACGGGGCACTATGGACAGTGAAAGAGGGGCAGGTGGGGAGTGAACTGGGCAGACTGGGATGTCTAGTGAACTAGATGAAGCAGGTCAGGTTTCTTGTCTGTTAGTGAAAGGAAGCTGCGTCTCACTCAAAGCTGATTCACCTGTGAGAATAAACACTGGTGAGCAGCACCTAACACCACCTTGTGTTCTCACATAGACAGTAAGGACACCTGCTTTCCATTCATCATGCAGACAAATGCCATTTGCATGCTGTGTTGGGGCCAGAAAGCATTTGGGATGGTGTCAAGAAATCTCAAGCCAGATGTTTGCAGAGTTGTTCAGTCCCGACAGGGTCACATAGTCTCTGTCTTTTTGGCTGTCATTTGCGCGAGTATAGCGTCACTGTGTGTGCATAGGTGCAGGTGAGGCATGGTGGACCCTGGGCCTGGACGCTGTGGTCCAAGCACTTTTGTCATCCAGTCATTCTCAGTCTTCTGAGTAGGAGCCCTGTAGAGAAGCTTCTCGCCATGCCATGGTACCCACATTCAGCAGTCGTTATGGAGTACACTGTTTGTACCCACTCTGGGCATTGTAGTGGTTGATGGCCTGAACACAGTGAGGCTGGCCTGGAAATCTGACAGGGCTGTAGGCTTGAGGTCCTCGTGGAGAGTTCTTTAGGACAGTGGGTCCCCAACCTTTTTGGCACCAGGGACTACTTTCATGGTAGACAGTCCAGTTTCATGGTAGATGATCGGTTCCATGGTAGACAATTTTTCCATGGACTGGGGGTGAGGGGGTGGGGGGAGGCGGTGATTGAGAAGTGGGGAGCAGCTATATAGATGAAGCTTTGCTTTCTTGCCCACCTGCCACTCACCTCCTGCTGTGCGCCCCTGTTGTTCCTAAGTTTCATGGAAGATAATTTTTCCATGGATGGTGGGGAGGCTGGGCCTTGGAGATCTGCAGCCCATTCCCCAAATGGTTGTGGACCGCTACTGGTCCATGGCCCAGGGGTTGGGGACCATAGCCCTAGGAGAGCGCTGGGTGGGAGAGTCACTACCTTCCTCTGTCCCAGCAGGTGTTGCCTAGGTGGTCTTGAAGATCCCATCCTGCAGTCAGATCTTGATTCCAGGAGTGCTGCAGCTCTGTAATACTCGAGAGAAGGGAGCCCTGTCTGTGCCTGGAGCCAGGGGGCCCTGGTGTGCATTTGATCTCTCCCTGGTCTCCAGTGACTCTCTAGTCTTTGATTCCTGCTTTATCTGCAGGCAGTTACCTGTGTCAGGAGATGGTCATTTTGGTGAGATGAAGAATGTCTTTAATTTGTTGATTAGCGGAGAAAAGAACATAGCAATGAGATATTGAGATTTTTAATTAATTGTTTCAGGATAAATACCCAGCTTTCTCTCCTCTTAGCTGATTAGATTTTGTTTTTCTCTGTGCCTGAGACGTAAGGATGTCTGTGCTTGGGCACTTGGTTGTATCTGACGTTATTTTCACTCTTCCGCATGTATGCTGAGAATAAGCCTTTTGTTCCATTGAGAAGATTAAGGGCAGTATTTGGTTGGAAAAATTTTAACGAAGCACCTAACAGAGCCATTATTCATTTTTGAAACAAGTTGCTGTGGTTACCATAGTAATATTAAACCTTTTATTAAATATTTTTGCTTTCAGTTTTTAGTAAGTTTTTGTTAAATGCTGATGGGGGAGCTGCAGATCCATGAACCTGGCATCTGGAAAGAATTTTCTAGCTCTGTTGAGTTAAATCATTCAAGGAATTTATGTTATAGGAACATAAAGCTTATAAATCTAGTTTATCATATCTATCATTTAATTGTTCATGCAAGCCAGCTCTTCATGTAGCGATTTACAGTAATCTCAGTGAAATAACAGTTTTGTGTCACAAAATGAATAATGCATGCAAAGAAATTGTTGAGCTCCTTAAAATCATTATGCTCAAAATATTAGGCTCTTTTATTTGAAAGTGATAGAATGATGATCATGTACTAGTTGCAAGCTAGGGACTTCAGAGTCTGTCGTTCTTGTTTGCGTTGGGTCGCCAGCTCTCAGGCAGGAAATGGCGACAAGATGTCTCCAAGAGGACTGTGCACCTTGCTGCAGTTATACTGCAGCCAGCAGCCAGCCAGAGCGCTGGCAACAGCCAAGGGCTCTGTGGGAGGGTTGGGGTGTTGGTTTAGGGGTAAAAAAAATCTGTGTTTAAAAGATGAGATGCTTTTTAGACATCCATCTGTCTGGGACAAGAAACGAGTATCTTGCCATTAGTATTGTTGCCAGGCAGAAACCATGGAGTTTGCCACAATGAATCTGGAAGGCAGCGATGTGCCGAGTGCTTTTTTCTTTCCTTCCTGTTACTCATCTATCTCGACAGCACACGTGTACTGTGATGTGGTAGCTGTTTTCTTTTTTTAAATAATGACATTAATGGGCAATAGCTGCTGTGATTTCTCATTGAGAATGTTTTAGGGAGTTAGAGTTGTCGTTAGCAGCATTCGCCCATTCATGTATGTTTATCATGGGGCACGGTGGCCTGGTTTAGCTCTCTGAGCTTTAGATCCTTGAATAGATGCGCTGCAAGAAACGTTGAGTTGGCGGAGACGTTGACTGGGGCCTGTGGGGTGTCGGGTGGGAGAGACGCAGCCCCTGGCCCAGAAGGGGGAAGGCTCAGCTTCTCAGGAAGCGGACAGAGTTTTCCAAAATGCGAGCGTCATCAATCATTGTCGGAAGGTCTGTGCCACCTTTACCTTCTCTCGTGCTTTAAAAAAATTGTGTTATGGGAAATTTTAAACATGCACAGAGGTTGAGAGAACAGTGCAGTGAAGCCAATGCACCTATCCCCCGGATTCGCCAGTTATCAAGGTACTGCTGCCACCGTCTCATCTATCCCTTTTTTTCTTTTCCTTTCCTTTGCTGGAGTATTTCAAAGCAAATCCCAGATATCATGTCATTGCACCTTTTCATGCTTCAGTATGCATTCCAAAAAAACAAAAACAAGTGCTATTTTCAGAATCCAGTGCTGCGGAGAGACCCTTCAGGCGGACGTGTCCTGCTGTTCAATCTTGTGTGGACTCAGCAGTCCAGGGCTGGGCCTCGGGGCCATCGGCCTTCCTTGTAGTCAGTGAAGCTAATGATCTTTGGCTAACTGGGATGGGCTGAGGACTTTGCAGTCTGGAAAATCAATTCTGTAGTGATCCCTCCCTCATTTTTGGAGACCCTGGGTTGGGTGGGCCTGACCTGGAGGCATTTGGTATGTTTGTGCCATTAGTCTGACGTTAGATCCCCACGTGTGAGGAATAGTGTGGGAAATTGCCACTGTGGGAGGCCTGGGAGGGGGTGGCCTGACCCAGGATGTCCTGAGGAGTAGTAAAGACCAGAGCACACTTTTCAGGAGGACAAATCATTACGAGGACCAGTTTTTGTATCTAGCAGTGTTTGCAGTGGAGACATCTGAGGGGTTCTAAGACACATCTAAGGGTTGGCTTGCTTTATGTTGTCTGTCACTTTTCCACATTTCTCCTTTTCACAGACATCCTGTCGTTGAGAATTATTGGTAGGGACTGTGCCGCTGCTTTGCCTCTCTAATACCCCTTTCTCCTCACCCTGTCCCCCCTTCCCCGCCACGTGGACGTGCCACAGGGAACTGTGTGGGGCGTCGGGTTTTCTCTGTCCATCTTAAGTCACGCTTGCCGGGTTTGCTGAGAGCATCCGAGGTCCATGTGTTTCCCCAGTTGGGACTTTTGGGTCTTTTATTACAAGGTATACAAACTAATCTTGTACTAGATGCTACCAGGCTCTGTGGTCCTCTGTGTTTGGAGAGGGGTGTTCCACTAATTCTGGGGAGGGAAAATGGGGTTTGAAATGAAAAAGTTTCAGTTCTAAGTGGACATTATACACATAACATCTAAAAGTTAAAAGGGCCAATTCTCATGGTACCTAGGGAAATTGTCAAAATACTGCTGGAGAGTGAGTATGCGTGTGTGTGCGTGTGGGGGGGTCATGTGTGGTCTGTATAGCAAACACCCGGGGGGAGGACCCCACACACTTCTAGCAGTAGATGTTCTCTCTGGGTGTCATCCCATCTTAGAATGGAGGAGATAGGAAAGTAGTTGGGTGAGTAGATTTAATCTAAGTTACTTGAAAAATGGCTTTGTGATAGGAAGTTTTTGCTCATTAAAGAGTGGCTTTGAAACATTTAATTTGTATTCAATTCTGCTGTTACTTTCACCTCTCCCTCCAGAAAAAAAAAAAAAAAACCAAAACAAAACGGTATAACAGTATAGTGGAGGGGGTTTCGGAAGAGCTCTGGAAGTATTCTAGTGAAGCTTGGGTCCACCTCCACACTGGCAGGTATAAATCTCATGCTAGACGCTTTCCATCAGGGCTCTAGGAGAACGGGGAACGAGGGCTTGCCATCGGAAGGCAGTGTGTGTAGAGCCAGCTGGAGTTCATTCTAGGCCCATAAATTGGTCTGTGACTAACTGTAGTGAGCTTTTAAAGCAGGTTGTGTGTGAGTTTTAAGTGCTGCCTCATTAAGGCAGCTACAGCCCGGTCCTGATTTCAGAGCAGGCTGTGGGTTCTCTGAGCTGAGGGAGAGACCTGGGGCAGCAGGGAGGACCCCCGGTTTGCAGCCTCTCTGTCAGCATCTTAGGCTGTCTGGTACCAATATTTATCACCTCTTTCTTGGTAACAGGAGCTTTTGGTTGGCATTGCAGAAGCCGTGTGATGGTGTTTATGCTGTTACTGTGTATTACTTTTTTATTGCATACTATTTCTGTTGCAAATAGTCATAAATATTGTTACAGTTTTGACTGCATTATGACACGATGCTCTAGGTGGTCTCATGTGCACTCTGGGTTGCAAGGCTGAGCAATGTGTATTTTTCCTTTGGTGTTTCTTTCTGAGTGTGCTTCAGCCCTAGTGACGGTACCTCACCACTTCCTTTCTGGACTGTTGGGCCTTCACCATGTTGTTTCTTAACTCCTGTCACATTTCCTTGTTGGTAGGGGCCTTGTGGAGACCCTTAACCAGGGCATGCTCCCCTCTCTGCCCCCATTCTCTGCGTGAGCCTTTTCGGCGATGTGGGGTTCACAGACCATCCTTAGATTGGGATTTGCCACGTAGTAGCTGGACACGTCTCTTAACCCCATCTGTCAGTGGCCCGTGGGCTATCTCACAAGGTGGATATGGGGATTAAATGCTGAAATTCATGTAATGCCTGAGGCAGAGGGCCTGGCATGGCTATTATTATTCCAACAGTGCAAAACTCTTCTTCCGTGGGGATGCAGTCTGCCTTCAGCTTGTCCCGGTCGGCCTGGCTCTGGCTGCTGAAGCAGACGTCTCCATCCACGTGGCAGGTCTCCAGACGGTGGACTGTGCTGTGAGGATGCTGCTGTCCCACTCCCGAGGCAGCCCTGGGCCTGACCTCAAGGCCCTTTGCCAACTTGTCTTCCCTGGACACGTTTCTGTCAGTCAGTGTTTCTCTGAGATTCCAGAACTGACTAGAGGAGGCAGCGGGCTTTGAAACATTTGAAATGTTGCCGAGGGCCTTCTCCCTGCTGGGGCCTGTGGCCTTAGATCCCGTTACCTCTGGGGACAGCTACCACATGCTGTTGGTCCTCACCGAGTCTGCTGTTGACTAAGACACAGTCTTTGTGGTCTTTGTTAGATTAGAGTGACGTCAGGTCAGCTGTCCTGGGCTGTTTGGGGGACTCAGCTTCATCCACCTTCTCACCCTCATCCCAGCCCGGAAGGACTGCGGGGAGACGCGGGCAGTGCGTGGCCGGCAGGGGCAAACCAGGAATATGGGTCCACAGCCTGACTCGCTTGTCGGTTCTGCTTCTCTCTAATGGAGGGATCTTAGAGTGGTTGTGCAGCTTTTTGGGGGCTTTAGCTTTCTCCTAAAAGACTTGCAAAGACAAAATGAGATGCTGTATCGAAGTGTCAATTCTGCCATGCTCTGTGACCGTCACCTGGTACTGTGGCTTCTCTCATTCAGTTATTTTAGTGCTCTCTCTATGCTGGGTGGCAGGTGGATTGCTGAACCTGCCCTCTTTGTCTTCATTTAAGTTATTCTTGTTAATCAGCCGTTTAGCCAGGTTAGTTTAGATGAACTCTGGTAAATGACAGCTGATGATATTTTAGCTTAGCTATGGTTGCTATCTGGGAAACATCTGGAGGAAATTAGCTACCCCGGAACAGCTGCTGCTTTTGTGGGGACATACCCCTTCTTTCCTTGTTGTACATTCATGCAGCAACCCGACTGCATGCCTGCTGTGTGGAGGAGTGCACGGTGGGCAGCAGACATGGTCCCTGACCTCTTGGAGCTGGCAGGTCGGCGGGGACGGAGAAGAGGAGTGGAAGAATGCGCAGGGGGACCCTGGCTGCCATATCTTCTGTCGTCCCAGGAGACAGGCTGCTTTGTGCAGACGGGGTGGTGGGTGCCTTTGAGTGCACCCACTGTGAAGTGTCTTACCCACTGGCATTGTTGTGGGCTTCCCGTGTCAGATCTGATGCCAGATTGGCGACTGTGTGTGCACAAGAGATCCACACATGCAAACACGGTGTGTAGAACTCTTTTGGAAAAGGATAAAACTAGGCCAAAAATTTTGGGAAATATTATCCCATTCACAAAATGTATCTGTCGCACCCACTAGGATGGCTGTACTAGAAAAGACAGACACGAGTGTTGGCGAGGATGTGGAGAATTCCCTCATGCACTGCTGGTGGGAATGTAAAATGGTGCGGCCACTGTGGAAAACCGTCTGACAGTCAACTAATCGTAGAGCTACCATATGACCTAGTAATTGTGCTCTCAGGTGTATACCCAAGAGAAATGAAAACCTGTACATGAATGTTCATAGCAGCATTATTCATAATAGCCAAAAATGGCAACAGCCCAGTGTTCATCAACAGACGAATAGATGAAGAAAATGTGGTGTATCCATACAATGGAATATTATTTGGCCTCAAGAAGAAATAAAGCACTGACACATACTACAACATGGATAAATCTTGAAAACAATATTTCACTAAATAAACCAGTCACAGAAGACCACATATCATATGATTCCTATTTATATGAAGTGTCCAGAATAGGCAACACCATAGAGACAGAAATTAGATTAATAGTAGCCAAGGGCTGTGGGAGAGGGAGTGGGGTGACTGCTAATAGGTGTGTGGTTTCTGTTTGGGGTGATTAAAATGTTCTGGAATTAGGTAGTGGGATGGTTGCACAACTCTGTCAATATACTAAAAACCACGGAATTATATGCTTTAAATTTTATGGTATGTGAATTATGTTTCAAAAAATTTTAAAACATGCACCTGTTGGCTTTTGCCTTGGGATGTCTCTGAGAGGATCCAAGATAGGCCTTGCCCTCAGAGAGGTTATGGTCTGTTGGGGTGGGGTGAGGAATCACATTAAGACAGTAAGCCAGTACTGCTGAATGGGTGATATTGTCACCGCATTCCTACCTGATGTCACCTCATTGGTTCAAACCTGGGGTGGGGCGGGTGTCGCTCTGTGGGTCACACAGCACCTCCCACTGCTGCGTGCGTTGGTGGAGACCCCTTCCAGTGTGTGTGGGGTGCCCCAGTGCCTGCAGGTACGTGGCAGGTGGTTAAGGAAGCACTGCCCAGGTTGTTGGAAATGGGTCTGCCTCGGTGTTCTGCCTGATCCCGGCTGTTCTGCCCCAACGAGGACAAAGTGCAGGGAGTCTTGTGAGCCTCCTCTGTAGCCTGTGTCTGCCGTCAGGATTTAGTACAGTGACTAGAATTCGGCAGCTTGTCTAAACATAGGAGGACATGCAGATTGGGGAAGAATTAGAAATGGGATTTCAGGGGTCCGGAGCGACCCCCATAGCTCTTTGTTGGTTGCGGCTGAGGGAGGAGCTGGGTGGGAAGGGCGAGGCTCAGCACAGGGTGGCGGCTGGGTGTGAGGCTCTTCACAGAGGTGCTCTCTCTGTGGTTCCGCCCCAGTGTAAAGTTTGTAAGAAGGGGGAACGCTCAGAGGTGGTGGCAGCGAGCTGGTGGACGTCTCCTCAGAGTCCTGGCTTTGTTGTGTGTTTGTCATTCGCTGAAGACAGTTGTCTTTTTCTTGGACAAGTTAGGCCTAGAGGTGCTCTCTGGGCGCTGTGGTGGGACTCCAGGGGTGCTGGTCAAGGAGTCAGCTCTCTCCCGTGTGTGCTGTGCCTACTTGGCTATCTTGGGCGATGTTTTGGGCATCATGGCGGTCAGGTGTCTGTGTGAGCCCTGCTGGCCTGTCCTGCTCAAATTGGGCTAGAGAAGTACAGAGAAAAGGGTGCCTCGAAGCTCTTTGGAGTCTCCATGCCCTCTCACGGCCCTCTTGGCTTCCCAGGCGTGCAGTGGAGGTGAACACACGCCCTTCTCCAGAGCCCCCACGTGGCTGCTGCCGCTGTGTCTGGACCCTGTCTTTAGTCTGCCCTTTTCTCTAGTGACACCGTTTAGATGCTGATCCCTTGTTATTCATTTCTTTGAGGCTGAGCAGAAGGTTATGAGACTTCTGGAATTTTCTGTCTGTATTTGGGATCCTTATTAACATTTGTCTGAATCTCATAGGTGCGAGGTCCTTGTTTTCTCAGGGGCGGGCTAATCTGCTGCTGGAGATGCTGTACTGGGTTAAAGGCCAGGGAGGGGCTTGTTCTCAGTCCCGGCTCCACTAGGCCTCTGCATGCCAAAGACCGCTCACCTGGCATCTTTTCTGATACCTTTGGACATTAATGCTCAGCATTTTTCTAACACCAGACTCCCACTGAATCTCACGTTTGCTCCTGTCCTCTCTGCTCCGTTTGCACCTCTGTTCGGGCTCATTCCATCTTGCCTGTGTAAGGGTGGCTCTGTTTTCCTGGCTGCACCATGAGCCCCTCTAGGGAGAACTGCACTTTGATCATCTCCCTGTTCTCGGGCCTGCCCGTCCCAGAGCACCACATACCGGTGCTGTCCACATCTTTGCCGACGGAGATCCAATTGTTTCCCACGTGAAGAGCCTGGCTTGGGTACCCTGGCCCCTGCGGGACGTGAAGACAATCCATTTGCCTCAACACTGTGACCTCCGATGCTGCTCCTGGTGGGAGGATGATTCCTTTGCACCCTTCCTTGCTGGTGACAACACTTGGGAGGACCTTTTAAGACCAAGAGCTCAGCAAGCAAATGTGTGGGGCTTGAGAGGATGATAGAGCCCTTACTGTGGTGGGAACATTTGTGCTTTTAGAGCGTACCTCTCTCTACCTTGATCCTGTCTCTGTCTCCATCCTGCCATCCTTTCATGCTCCGTCTGCACCTGCCCCAGCCCGGTCACACTTCTAACGTGCTTCTGGTAGGGCAGGGGTGATAAAGGCACTTCTGGGATCTGAGCAGAATCCCAGGAACTTCAAAAGCAGGTGAAAGAGGCAGGAAGACACCTGCTTCCAGAATGTGCCACTCAACCTTGCCCTGGAAGGGCAGGCATAGGAAATCTTGAACATTTGTGTCTGGTCTTAACCCCATCAGGGCTTTCCTCCAGCCGGCGACAAGGTTAGCATGAGGGTTTTAGGGTTTCACTGCAGCTGCCTTGGGGGTGGTTTGAGACACAGAAGGTTCTGTAAGTGCCGTTTCCTCTGAAATCTGATTTTTACTCTCCACTTTGCTGAAACTAGTTGCCAAAGACATTACATTTGCCCAGTTGTGCTTGAGAGCTGAACAGGAGCTGAGAAGTTAATTAATTCAGTTTCCTGTTTTATAGATGAAGAAACTGAACCCCAAGAGGTTCCTTGTTTCAACAGATACTTACTGAGCACTCACCGTAGACAGGGCCTCGTGTGCTGGGCCCTGGAGACAGAGCAGTGAACAGTCTGCTCAGAGTGACTGGGCACAGTGTTGGGGACAAGGCCTTCTGGAAAGCATGTGCTTTTCTTTTTCTACTTAAGGCATGGCTTTCTGTTGACCTCCAGCCATTCTGCACCAATGAATACTTCCTGTAAAGTTTTCCTCTCCAGATTTCTGTGACATCTTGCTTTGAGGTTCCCTCCCATGTCTGAATGTCCCCTGTGACTGGCCTCACTCTCTTCCACCTTCGTACCCGTGTGTTTGCCAGAGTGCATTTCTGGACTTTTTGTTTTAAATATGCTCTTCCTTATGTGGGAGTCCCACATTCCCATACTTCTGAGCTTCATCCCGCAGTCTCCTGTCTTTGGGAGATGCCACTGCAGTGTCGTGGGACTTTCTCTGTCTGAAATGTGTCCAGTGTGGTAGAAAGACCATGGAGTTTCGTTGAGACCAAGGCCCCTGAGTCTCTTTCGCTCATATGTAAGGTGGGGGTGAGAATTGCCCTTCAGAGTGACGAGATTCACATGGGCACCAGTGCCAGCACAGGCACTGCTCCAGGGTGTTGAACGTGCCCATCACATGTCGCTTGCCTCCTCCTCTCCCCATTCCCCCGCACCGTGACCTAACTACCTCTCTTGACTTCTTGTTTAAATCGTGGATGTTGCAATCCCTCTTACCTGGGTAGAATTTGGTCATCGTCAATTTTTGCCTCTCTGTGCCCCATGTCTAGTTATTGCTAAAGCCCACCTCTCCTTGTTCCTTCAAAATGTTCTTGTGCTGATTTCTTCGTTCTCTCCTTTCTGTCTTCGATGGGCCTGCCCTCGCATGGACCTTTGTAATCCCTGCCCATGGGCTGAAGTAGCTTCCTGGTGGGGCTCCTCCTTTCCCTCTTCCCCTGTGATGCATTCCACGTCCTAGCAGGAGGTGAATCAAACTGAAACTTGGCTTTCACCTCTGCTTCAACTGCTCCCCGTTGCTTCTAGGACAGAGATCAAAGATCAGACTCCTGGTATTTAATGCCCTTCATAATTGGACTCCTAATTACTCATTCATCCTTCTGTTCCATTGAGACACAGGACCCTGCTGGTCCTGGACTGTTCGTTATTGATCTCTGCCTAATACTTGTGAATAGCAACTATTAAGATATGTGCTAAAACAGAATACTCTGGTGACACAGTAGATAGCAATATAGTAGCTATTATAATAGTTAATAACAAGTAACAGTAGTTAATATTTTTCTCCTTGTCTGGAATGTGTCTTTCCACCCGTTTTTTTGTGGTCTCAGTGCTACCCCAAGTACCTACGGCAGTGCGCTGTACGTAGGTTGCTCACAGCCCTGGGCTGCTGGGAAGTGCTGGTCTACCTCTGTGGTCCGGCATAATTATTAATATTAATTGTGCCCCAAGGTGTCTGCTTTGGAGGATATATCATATGGTCACCCTACCTGTATGTAACACAGAGCATGAACGGTGACCTGTCTATAGCAGTGGCTTATGGGCTTACCCAGAGCCTGTATTTCCTGCCCATCTCACTAGGCATAGAGTTTTGTATTGTTAGTTACTTTTCTGTGTTCTCAGCATCACAGCTGTGCAGTGATAACGCCAGGAGTTAGGGGTACAGGGATGTATAAGATACAGTCCCTGTCCTTGGGAGGCTGTGACTGGGGCGTAGATGGGCTTAGAAACCGATACAGCTCATGCTGGAATGAACAGAAGTGTCCCCCCAGAAAAGAAAGGGAGTGGTAGCCCTATTGTGGGGTGGAAGTGGCCTGGGGGCAGCCTGGGAGCCAGGGCAGGATCCGTGGGATCAGTGGAACCACTACTGGGAAGACCAAGGATGGCTGGTCTAGACAGAAGCACTCTGGTGGTGCTAGATCCTGGCTCCTGCGCAATAAAGCAAGCCTGACTGTGCCATGTGGGTTGTAGGCCAGCGGGTGGGGTTGATGGCCAGTTCTTGACTGTCCTGTTCTCTTGTCGCCATCTGAGCCTTCGTTCTGTGCACTATATGTGAAATTATTTGTAGGGAACTGTGGGATTATGTTGCTTTGCCTTTGTAATTACATTGCATACTTATCTAAAATTAATTGAGCTTATCACGGACAAGACTGTCTCCAGCCTTTCTGTGTATCCAGCTTCCTGTCTGTCGGATTCCTCAGTCATGTGTGACCTCTAGGAGTGTGCTTGCTGGCCTTCAGAGCCACAGGAGGAAAGTGGACAGAGGGAGTCCCTTAGGTGTGCTGGGAGATGACTCCTCTCCTCTGCATGTCACCGGAGGCTTTGGTCTGAGGGGCTTTTCTGGGTGACCAGTGAGGGGGTGCGGAGCCTGGAGTGGAGCAAATGTGGAGAGGTCTCCGTGGCGCCAGGTCCTGACCTGATACTTGGGAATGGGGACAGGCTATTTCCGGAGCCTCCGTGTGGCTGCCCCGCTACTATTCACATACTGTAGGGTCAGAACGATTGTACTTGCTGAAGCCAGTCTTGTTACTGACTCTGCCTGTTAAGAAATGGAGTCACCTGCTGCCAGGTCCTGTTATCAGCAAGGGCTGCTAACCTCAGAAGGGGGTTGAGCTAAGTCCTGCTATATATATGTTTTAATGCTGAATTACAGGAGGCTGAGGGTCTGTATTTAATGGTTCCTACTGGAAAGCAAAAATGCAAACCTCAAGCTTCTAATTTGTTTGAAAGGATTTAGATTTTTAACATGAAATAGCAGTAGTCTTTCCTTTAATTAAATGCCATGGAACATTGGCTGTGGGATCAATGGTATTGAAGGAAAAAAACAGTGTAATTAGACCTTGTGAAGTGACTAACAAATGACTAGGGTTCTCTTTCAAGAGTGGGAGTTGGGGGCTGGTTATAGGAATGCAGATTAGTTACACTTTGCTTTTGCTTACTATAGACTTCCAAAGGCCAAAGTTTTCCCTCAAACATTTTTGGTGTATTTCTTCATTTCCTGTTTGCAACAAATGGATATAGTTCTAATTTAATCAGTTCCATATTATTAGGTATTTAGATCATATCTTTTTTGATCTATAAATCATGCTGCAGTGACCATCTTTCTGCATAAATATTTGTTTGCATTTTGGATAATTTCCTTGGGACAGATTCCCAGAAATGAAATTATTGGCTCAGAGGGTGTGAGCATTTTAAATGAGATTGGGATGTGAGCTAGAGGCATCTCTGCTGTGAGATCCAGTCATAGGATTGCCTCCAACCCTACTTGTTTAGTGAAGGCTGAGTGTTCCCCGTGTTTGCGTGAATGGCTGAAGCCCCCACATTGGGGGACTGTCGGCGTCACTGGGTCATGGGTCTTCCCGAGTGGGTTTGGTTTGCCTTTCACCAACCTGAAGCCCTCCCCAGTTATTAGTAAAAACAAAAACAAAAGTGGAAAAAGGCATCCATCCCCCTGTATCAGGCTGGCAAGAGGATGTTAGTGTCATGAAAGCCTGGGGTCCTAGGGAGGGCTCTCGTTGCCCTGACTCGTCCCAGGGAGCCCGTCGACATTTCGGTCTCCCCTGCCGTGTGCAGAGCCGCTCAGCCCTGTCAGCTCTGAGCCCAGAGCTGCACACCAAAGCCATCACCATTTACACTCGCACAACAAAGTTCTCCAGTTCCCGGATCTGCCTCTTTGCGAAGGTAGGTGGGGCCATAAATATTCTTGAAAAATTCCTTATTCAAGACTCTTTTGAAAAACATCTTTATTGAGATAAAATTCACATACCATATGATTCAACATTTAAAGTGTACAATTCATTGGTTTTTAGTATGTTTGCAGAGTTGTGCAGCCATCACCACAGTCAATTCTGGAACATTTTCATCACTTCAGAAGGAAATTGTGTGCTCGTCAGCAGTCATTCCTCATTCCCCCAGCCCCTCGCCCCAGCCCTGGGCGCCACCGATTCGCTTTCTGTCTCTACGGATTTGCCTGTTCTGGACATTTCATATAACTCATATACTATATGGCCTGTGAAACTGGCTTCTTTCACATAGCGTGATGTTTTCAAGGTTCATGCGTGTTGTAGCGTGCACCCTTCCTTTTTTGGCCAATAATATTCCATTGTATGGATATGCAATGTTTTATTTATCCATTCATTACTTAATGGACATTTGAGGTATTTCTGCTTGTTGGCTACTAAGAATAATGCAGCTATGAACATTCATGTGCAAGTTTTTGTACAGACATGTTTTCCTTTCTCCTGCATATATATGTGGGAGTGGAATTGCTGGGTCATGTGGTAACCGTATATTTAACATTTTGAGGAAGTGCCAAACTTTTGCACAGTAGCTGCAGCATTTTGCATTTCCACCAGCAATGCATGAGGGTTCCAGTTTTCCCACATTTACAAATTATAGCCATCCTAGTGTGAAGTCTTTTTATCTTCTTTGAAGAAATGCCTATTCAGATCCTTGGCCCATTTTTAATTGGGCTATTTGTCTTTTTATTACTGATATCCAAGACTCTTTACACTATTGTCTGTTTTTTCTAGTTGGTTGCCATGAGGACCAGGCTGGAGGTAGCTGACAGCAGGGAAGCTGGCTTTGGGCCTGCACGGTCTGCTTGCTGTGGCAGCTGCCCCCTCCCCCCGGCTGCGTTTGTGTATCTGAGGCACAGCGGAGCTGGGCCTGAGCGCCGTGTTGCACACCCGGGAAGTAGCCACGGGCAAGCACGCATTGGTGTTCTTGCAGAACGCCTGCAGTGTTCCTGATGCTTCCCCCCTGATTGTGGGAGGAGAAATCCCTACTGCAGAAGAGCAGCTGGGCAGGGAGGAAGTGCTGAGCTATCACAGTGGAGAGGTGCCTTTCAAGGGCTTCTTGGAGGTGGTGGCCTCGAACTCTCCAGATGGAAGGACTAGGGAGAAGCAGGACACCCACCGCGGAGTAGGGTGGAGGAGTTGTTTTCCTGGCATTGGTGACAAAGTAGCTTCTGTTTTAATAGGATTAGTTTTCCTTGCTATGAGTGACTTAGGTATGTTCACCGAGGTAGATTATTGTTTTAAAAAATTACACATAACTGTTAAAACTAGCAAAAATCAAGCAAAACAAAAACAAACGACAAGAAGAAAAAAACCCCAGATACCTATGAGATTACCAGAATCCTTTTTGACATGAATGGCCACAGTACCGTGTTCCTTCTGGTTCCGGCATGACCAGATCCTGGTGATTAAAATACTTCCTGGAAATTGTCCTAAAGTCATGAGAGGGAGGGATCCTGTTTGCCAGGCGAGCGTCCTGGCGCAGTGAGCAGGACGGGCGTGCTGTGTGGGGCGGCAGGCGGGGTCGCGGTGTGCAGAACCGAAGAGCAGGTGCCTGTAGTTTCTGTTTCCTTTGGGCCAGCCTTTGCTCGTTCCAAGCAGCTCGCTTTGGTGAAGGGCCGTTGGAAAGCAGACAATAAACTTAAGTTTTAGAAGTGTGTTTCGTTTCCTATAAAGTAACTTCATAGTTAATTGTAGCACAGTTTCTAGAATAAAATGAGTGTCTGTTTTAATTTTTCATTCTTTTAAAACATTTATCTTTTCCGGTTTCTAAAATGTAAGAGTGTGGCTGGAGTCTAACGCGCAGCAGACCTCGCCATGTGTTTTCTCGCCAGTGGCTGCAGGTCTCTGTAGTCTGTGAGCAGCCTCGATGGTGGGAGACCCCAGGGCCCCTCTCCCCCTTCTTCAGAACTCTCAGGATTGTGGGGGTGAGTGGTCCGGCTTCTCCCGTGTGGTTCTTAGATCCATTTCTGGTGACATTGCAATCCTCAGATTCTGTCTCCCACCAGGGAGGCCGACAGGGTGAGGTTGGCAGTGCTTGTGTTCTCCTGGCCAGGACTGCCCTCAGACCCAGCGACAAAGTCAGCAGTCAGTTTCCCCTGCCCTGGGCTCCCCAGCAGCCATCTTGGCATCCGCCTGATCGTTCGGACGCCCTGGTGTGGCGCAGGGGCAAGGAGGGTGGCTTTCTAAGCTGGTTCTGCCTCTCCCTGGTTGAAGTGGAGGTTTGCTCTGTTTGACGCTGACTTTTCACGTTGTTTCAAGGCTTTCATGAGGACATGTGTGGAAGGCACAGAGCCTAGTCCCCGGCACTGTTTCTCCTCCCTCTGTGCTTCCCAGGAGGGACCACGGTGTGTAGTATAGCAGTACCTGGGGGCCTCTGCGAGGCCCTCCCTGGCCGTGTGACTTTGGGGAAGTTACTGAAGTCCCTTGAGCCTCAGTGATACTCACCTATTAGTAAGTTAATGTGAGAATTAGAAGAAATAATCTGCGTGAAACCTGGCACATAACAGGTGTTTAATGAATGTCAGCTTTTGTTTCCTGAGCTCCTTGAGGCCTTCTAGCTCTCGACCTCCCCGAGAGCCGGGCCCTTAGGGAGTGGGTGCTCTTTAAATCCTGGTGTGTGAAAGCGGCGGTGGCCCCGGGAGCGTGTGGGTAGGAGAGGCGTGAGTGCTTGTGGGTGGAGGTGCTGCGGCTGACCTGGGGAGTGAGATGAGGTTTTCAGATTTTTTCCTACAACAAGCCATCCTCTGTCCTTGTCTGACCTCTGTTCTCTGGGCCCGTGGGTACCCTGTGACTTTGTCCAGAGCCCCGGGACCTTGTTTTAAGACAGCTCTCGAGGCCTTTCTCCCAGCGAAGCACTTGCTCCTCTTCAGTGCCGTTCAGCCCTGGGAGCTGGCCGGCGGGGGCGGGGGGTGCGGAGGAACCGCCGTTTGGAGATGGAGAAGGGCCGGGCCGTGCAAGCTGAGGGTATGCGGGGGTGGGTGTGGGGGTTCCCAACCAAGGGCAGCAGCTCAGAATTGCGGGGGGATGCCTAGATTCAGCTGTGGAGGAGCAGAGTGGAGGACGGGGCAGGGTGGAGGCCCCACCTGGGAGGTGCAGCTGTGAGGTCTGACGCTGGGGCTTCTGATGAGGGGACCTCTGGGGGTGGGGGCGGGGAAGGAGAGCTGGGGGGACAGTCCCTTCGAGAGGTACCATGGACCTGGTTTTGTTTTTTTCTGTTTTAAGAATTCTACTTGGAGATAGAATGCCTCTAGTCTTTGGGCTTCCAAAGCATTTTGCTCATGTTTCTGCAACTGCCACCACCATAGTCTGCAGCAGGGTCAGCGTGACATGCATGGCTGTCTGCACGCGACGTGCACCTTCCTGGAGAAGAGGATCAGCTCTCACTTCTCTTTCGTGGGGAGCACCGGGCGTGGGTTAGGTGCCCACACCACCACGTTTATGGAGTGAACACAACTTGAGCCCTCGCCTTCCAGGAACCTGAGTCTGATGTGTACCCGTAACAGCCACGCGGCGTGGCTGCCAGGCAGCGCCCTCCACGGTCATGGGGAGAGGAGCTGGAAGGCCTCACGGAGGAGGTGATGTTGGAAGGATGAATAGAGCTTGCCCAGGTAGAGGAAAGGTGAGGGGCATAGTGGTATGTCAGTAATATATTTGAAGCGTCTGTTTCGGCCAAGTGTTGTATCGGTGCGCGTGGTGATACATACAGATTTTCAGTTCTGGCCGAGGGGCAGAAGCCGCCCAAACCGGGAGCTCAGAGCCCAGCTCCCTTTGACCCTGTTTCTTTTGGGCTGGCTGAGTTCTGACTGCCTGGGATAAGCTGGTGTATTCAGTATCTCAGCAACTAGACATCACTAGTATTTAACCTTGTCATTTTATGCATTTTTTGTCATTGTACTCACCCTAACTGGGATTTAATTAGAGCCCCACAGTGGATTTTTAAAAATATATTGGAAAGCAAAGCAGCTGTGGTACGTGATGTTACACAAAATCCAGGCATTTCTGTTAATATTATCCAGGAGTCTCATTCAGCCCCTGTGTCTCTCCAGGCTTTTCTCCCCCAGTGCCCTTCCCTGCAGCCCAGGCCGGCTGCTCCTCTCCCTGCCTTTGCTCAGATGCCAGTTCCTTTGTTAAGAGTGCCTCCCCCTTTTGTGCGTCCGCCTGCTGGACTTCAGTCTTTCCCTGTCTTTCCTCCTCTGCGGGGCCTCCCTGGCCCAGCAGCCAGCCTTGTGCAGGCCCCTACCCCCGCCCCGCCCCCGACTCTCATCTCCTTGTCCCTGGGCCCCTTCCCTGTGTTTCTTCACTCAGGCAGCTGTTTGCCCTCCCAGGTTCAGCCCAGCGGCTCACCTGTAGGGGTGCTGATCAGAAGTCCTTTCTGACATTTCTAATGCCTTCAAATGCACATTTCTTCCCACTTGTTACTCAGCAGCTGCCTGAAGTAAAGAAAAAAAAAACAAATCCGACTTTGGATAAAAGCAAAAGCTAAAGCTAGAGAAGTTATTTTGAAAAATTCTTTATGTTAATTACAGCAATTAAGGGTCATTAAGCTTGGAATCCCAGAACTGTTCAGAAAGGCTGCCAGGTAATTGAGCTTTACCTCTGTCTACTCCTCCTGCAGCTGGCTGAAGGGAGAGGCCACTCCTTCAGAGCTGGGAGACCACGCAGCCAGTGTCCGTGCTGCAGTTTGGGCTCCAGGGCCCTAAAGAAAGAAAACTTCCGAAAGGATCATTTAACTGTGTCACCTGATTGGGGAAAAACAGTTTTCCTCCCAGCTCTATCTGTGGAAGTGAAACCTCATTCAAATTTGCCAAAGGCTGGAGAGGAAAAGAACAGATAGTATCTCTCAGGCTCGCTGTACTTCTCCTTTGAACATTTAGCCTTCCACGTGAGCAAATTGATAAGGAGCACAGAGTTCTGTATATAAATGATAAAAATGATCTCATGGATCAGTGGTTAGGAAGTTTTCTGCTTCCCCTTTTTACCTGAGAAGAAATGTAACCTTCCAAAAGTTAGTTAGTCCATTTTGAAAACCCGCGGGTGATGGGGTGGTAGTAATCTGCTTCCAGGTGCAACCGTCACTGTTTTGGGGACCCTCGTGTTCCGGAGGGGTTCTGTGGGCAGCCTTAAGCCAGATCCATCTAATCTCTTTTCCAGGAGAGTAGCTGGCCCTGGCCCATAGCAGGTTCATCCTTGCGTGCTGAGTGAGGTGTGACGAACGCAGGCCTGGGGTGTGCCACATCTGGGCTCCCATGTCGGCTCTGTCATTTCTGGCTGCTATGAGCCTCTCGTCTAGAAGGGATCACTGCTTTACTTTCACCTCATAAGTCACCCAGCAAGCCCTGTGGCATCCTGTCCAAACACCTCTGAAGTCTTTGCTGAGCACTCCGTGCTCCTCTCCCTACCTGTGTTGGCTCCTCAGTACCTGTCAGTGTAAATCCAGATGTCTGGCACACTGTTCCAGCCTTCTCTGCGTGATCTAGACCCTGGCTCCCTCTCTAGTCTTATTTCTCACTGTACTGCACCCCCGTCTCCATCCCCTGGATGGCTGCCCCCTGCTAAGCTCCGTACAGTGATGGGAAGATGTTTTATTATTTTACACTCTGTGCTTCTGTGTATTTAGCTTCCTCTAGCTACAGTGCCCTTGGCTCCTTGACATATACCTTATTTGGTTATTTTTTAGGTCAAATTTTTAGTTTTCTCTGTCTTTCTTTTGAGATAGGGTCTTACTCTGTCACCCAGGCTAGAGTGCAGTGGCATGATCATAGCTCACTGCAGCCTCAAACTCCTGGGCTCTAGTTATCCTCCTGCCCTGGCCTCCCAAAGTGCTAGGAGTATAGGCATGAGCCACTGCGCCTGGCCGATTTTTTATTTTTATAAAAGTAATCCATGTACCTGGTTTAAGAAATGAAGTAGTATGGGTTGAACATCCCTAATCCCAAATTCCAAAGTCCAAAATGCTCCAAAATCTGAAACTTTTTGAGCACTAATATGATGCCGCAGATGGAAAATTCCACACCTGACTTCATGTGATGGGTTGCAGTCAAAACACAGGTATACAACGCACAGTTTATTCAGTGTCCCCGAGGGAAAAAAGAACTTCTCAACCTCCTTCAGCTGTGATATCTCCTTTTTGCTCAGATCCCCGCACAAGCACGCCCACAGGAGGTGTTAAATCGGCACAGGTGTAGGCCGGATGCACCGAGGGCAGGTTCCCCACGATGGGGCCAAGACCTACATGCATCACTCACTGTAGTTTTTTGCTCACTCTTTGTTCTGTGGTGTAAAGATATTGTTGAACATGTCAAAATGACCTGCAGGTAGCCCTCTGAGTAATAGCGATGAGAAAAAGAGGAAGCATTTATGTTTGTCTGTAGCGCAGAAGGTCAAGCTGTTGGAGAAACCAGACAGCGGTGTCAGTGTGAAACACGTCTCACAGAAGAGCACGCTGTCGGAGTGACCACCACGCATGACCTGAAGAAACAGGAAGATGAACCGCGGAGGTTCTGTGCTAAAAGAGATGAACAGAAATTAGTGAAAAACAGAAAACCACTGTATAAAGCTAAAAATGAAGATCTCGATTGTTTATCAAAAAAGTGGATTCATCGGCATCTTTGTGAACGTGGGCCACATCTGTGTGCCAGTGTTTGGAGCACGGTTATTAAAGACACGGTTGTGCGTGCCTGGCACAGACTCTGGCCTGTGACTGTGTTCAGTGATGATGATGAACAAGGTGGTGACTTGGAAATTCTGTATGTCAAGTGGGAAAAAAGTGTTGTCTGATCTCCTTATGTATGTAAAAAATAAGTCTTCAGAGTCTGTCAGTAAGCTGGAAAAAGTGCATAGATAATGAAGTTCCAGTTGTTCATTCATTGACTGGTGGCGAAAGAGCTAAAATGGCTCTAAATCAAGGTGACCGTGACAATAGTGAGGATGAAGTTAACACCGCAGAAAAAGTGCCAGTAGGTGACAGGTGAGAACATGCGATGGGCTTATTGAAGGACTGGAGCAACGTGCATTCACAACAGAACCAGAACTCATGGCGGTTTATAATATCAAAGAGAGACTTTCTAAAACAAAAACTGTTATTGATGAAGAGATGACTCTGGAGGAAATATTTTAAAAAGCCATCCGGCAGGATGCCTCCTCAGTCCCAGTTCCTGGTCCCTCAACTGCTTCTGATGTTTCTTCTCACTAAAACAGTAAAATACAGCGTGTATTAACCTTTTAATCAAGCACAACGTCGTAGGTGGAGGCTGAAAGCCGCCGTTGTCTGTCATTGCTGCTGTCTGACAGCTGAGGCAGGTGTCCGGGCCACGCCGTGGTGCCGCGTAGTTACCCCAAACACATCACATTTCTCTGTATTAATGGTATATTTTGTTTTTTACTGTTAAGTACTTATGTGTGAATAAGTGTAAGAAAATGACTGCTTATCGGTAGCACATAAATTCAAAGTCAGGAATGACGGTGATGCCACACAACCAGAGATTGTCCACATAGGTGGCTGAGATAGGGACACCTTTGCTTTCTGATGCTTCAGTGTACACAAACTGTTCTCACGTGCACATAATTATTAGAAAATATTGTATAAAATTACCTTCAGGCTATGTGCATAAGGTGTATATGAAACATAAATGAATTCTGTGTTTGGACTTGGGTCCCATCCCCAAGATATCTCATATATATGCAAATATTCTCAAATCTGAAAAAATCTACAATTTGTAACACTCTGGTCCCACACGTTTTGAATAAGGGATGCTCAAGCTGCAATATAAGGTTCATACCAGAAACAGTAGTCCCTGCGCCCGCCCTTCCTCACCCCTGCATTTTACCCCAGCGGCTGTCCTGTACCTCTCGGCTACCCTTCTGGTACTGAGCTTTATGTTTCTAAATACCATGTTAATTTTGTGGATTTTTACAGTTTAGCCATATTTATTGACTTTCCACTCTGACAGCAGAGGATTTAGCTCTCTTATTATGCTCCTCCCTCTTTTCCTTCCCCACCCTCTCAGTGCATTATTTCAGTTTTTGGTAAATTGAGATTCATTGTGCTGGTGTGACTGTAACTCTGCTTCATGACTGAGCCACGAGGAGCTGTCATGTGTAACTTGTTTTATCCTAGAGTCATTGATCGGCCAGAGTAAGGCGGGGGAGCTCACGGCGTGGGTGGGAGCCAGCTGCCTCTGCTACCTTTGGGGTGGTCTTCCTGCGTTGGGCCCCGTGTAGCCCTTCCTGTTTGCCGTGGGTTGGTGGCTCCCTGTTGGTGTCCCCTTGGCAGGCTGGGAGGCTTTGCCTTCTCCACTCTGCTAAGTCAGCTCCCGTTTTTCTGTCTGCTTTCCATCTTTCAGATTTCTGTTGACATTTCCTGTCTGCCTCATCTCCCCATTTTTGCCTTTATCCTTGTTTATAACGTTCTTTCTTTACTGTCTTGTTGGTGAGGGTTAGGGTAGGGGGCAGAGATAAATCTGTGCTTTCGCTTGGCTTCAAGATGCCTCTCCAGGAGCAGCTCACAGAGAATCTTTCCTGATGTCCCTTCTTCAGAGAGGAGACCGCCTCCCCCCCGGTGACCTGCTGTGCCTTGCAGTCCTTCCTGTCACAGCCCTGGGGAACATGGATTGCACTTGCCGATTCCTTCTTCATGCGTGGCAAAGAGCCCATGAGGGATGGAGCTGGGTCTGATTACTCCCGCAGAGGCTAGCTCTGTGCCTGGTCCTTGGCGTGTGTGCTGACTCGATGAATTGATGTGTGGGCGCGCCCAGAGCATGGGCCGTGTTGCAGTGGCTCTGCCCCAGAGGCAGCGTGCACAGAGGACGTGCTCACTGAATGCTGCTCAGATCCTGTACGTGGCGTCAGGAACAGGAAATGTGCTTATATTACAGACCCTTCTTAGGCTAGTGATCTTACACTAGATCCACATGGAAGCCCAGGTGTGTGTAGGTGGATTCCTAGGTGGATTCCTTACTTTTGTTCAGGGTCTTTCCCACATTCTATTGCTACAAAAGTTTTTCAAAAATCAGAGTTAAAGCAAGTTAATAAGAGATGAATCTCAGGAAAAAATAGCTTAAATTGTGGATTGATTTTCCTGTTATTCTTGGCTTTTCAGAAAAAAGGTGCTTGTAATTATGAGTTCTCTGTATACCCCACTTTGTGACAGATTTCTGGTTCAGTCTCAAAAGTGATGTTTTACATCCAATTAGAACAAGTGAGTCCCAACTGCTTTATGGTTTGGGTTCACAGAGTGTGCCAAATAATTGCATCTGTCGGCATAAAGGAATCATGTTCTTGCGTTTGGAATAGTATGTCACAGTTTGCAAATGCTTTCCCATGTATTGTGCTTGTGTTCCTTGCGAAAATTCTGTGACTTAGGCAGGGCAGGTATTTTTTGTCCCGTGTTTCAGTGGAGGAAACTGACGCTCAAGAAAGATCAAGGGGACTCTCCAGGCCTCCCTGGTTGCTGTTGGTTAGGCTGGGCCTGGAGCCCTGGTCCATTGAACCCAACCAGCTTTGGCTCCACTACAGTCTGCTGCCTCTCTGCTTCCTTTGGTGTAGAGTCACCACTTGGTAATTTCCCGAGTGGGAGTTTTATTGAGAGGTAGAAGTTTCACAGTGCAGATGAGCATGGAATTGTGATTTTGATATTGTTTTCCTAAAAATATTGCAAAGTTTTATTTTTCAGAAAGCAAATCCAATGTTGTAGGAGAAAGAAATGCTATTTATTTTCCACTCATTTTCATCCATTCTCATTCATTTTATGCTTATATAAGTTTTTTTTTACATTTTAGCTTTCTCTTTTAGAGTGCTAGTGATTTTGCTGTCTGACTTTAAGAAATACAGGGACAGAAGGCCAAAAGAAAGCTGTCTTAGTCTGTTTTGTGCTGCTATACTAGAATACCACAGACTGGGTAACTTATAAAGAAGATAAATTTGTTTCTTGCAGTTCTGGAGGCTGGAAAGTCTAAGATCAAGGTGCCAGCACCTGGTGAGGGCCTTCTTGCTGTGTCCCCACATGGCGGAAGGTTGAAGGGCAAAAGGGGACAAAAGCTATGTGTTCACTTGGCATAGGAGGGCAAACCTTCTCCTGGAATTCCCTTTGTAATGGCATCAGTCCATTTAGGAGGGCTCCCAAAAGGCCATCTCCCAACACTGTTGCATTGGGGATTAAGTTTCCAACACATGAATCTTTGGAGGGGACAAAAACATTTGAATCATAGCAAAAACCAATCACAAGCTTTAAACATAAAGACCCAGGCAGTTGAAATGAAAGGGTGGAAAAAGCTATGTCATACAAACACTAATCAGAAGAAAAATAATTTGCTTATAATTACATCAGAAAAAGTAGACCTCAAGACAAAGAGTTATATTAGAGACAAAGAGGGATGTTTCATAGTGATAAAAAGATCAATTCATGAAGTAGATAGATGAGTTCTAAATGTCTATGTACCTAATAATATAGCTTCACAGTGTGTAAAGCAAACATTGGCAGAAATAGAGAAGTAGACAAGTTCACAGTCCTAAGCAGAAAATCTAACACCCCTCCTTTAGGTAAATTAAATTAAAATAAATGTAAATTAAAATAATGTAGGTAAAAATATAGAAGATTTGAATGGCCCTGCTGACCAACTAGATCTAATTGATTTATAGAATACCACATCCACCAATTGAAAATGCACATTCTTTTCAAGGACATAAGGCACATTTACCAAACAGAACCTATGCTGGGCCAAAACAAGTCATAGAAAATATCAAAGGGTTGACATAACACTAAGTTCATCTGAGCAAATGCTTTAAATTAGAGGTAAGTAACAATATGATACCAGGAAATCCTCAGATATTTGGAATTTATCTACATACTTCTAAGTGACCCATGGATCAAAGAAATCACAAGAAAAATTAAAAAATATTTTGAAGTGAATGATAATGATAACATATCAAAATTTGTATGATGCAGCTAAAACAGTGCTTAGGGGAAAGTTTATACTATTTATTTATATATATATATATTTTTTGAGACAGATTTCACTCTGTCACTCAGGCTGGAGTGCAGTGGCACAATCATAGCTCACTGTAACCTTGAACTTCTGGGCTCAAGTGATCTTCCCGCCTCAATGTCTCAAGTAGCTGGGACTACAGGCACTTGCCACCACGTCTGGCTATTTCTTTTTCATTTTTGTAGAGATGGGGTCTTGCTATCCCAGGCTGGTCTCAAACTCCTGGCCTCAAGAGATCCTCTCACTTCAGCCTCCTAAAGTCCTGGAATTACAGGTGTGAGTCACCAGGCCTGGCCACATTTTAATGCCTGTGTTAGAAAATAAGAAAAGTTTCAAATCAATGATCAAAGAAAGCTACCTTAAGAAATTAGGAAAAAACCCAAAACCAAGTAAGAGAAGGGAAATAACCTAAATAAGAGTGAAAATCAATAAGCTGGAAAATAGAGAAACGAGACAAGCATTATTAATACCTAAAATTAGTTTTTTGAAAAGACTAATGAAAAACCTCTAGTTAGACTGATCAATAAAAAAAAGAAGACTCAAATTACCAATATCAGAAATGAAAGAGGGATATCACTACAGATCCTGCAGGCATTAAAAGATAAGGGGATATTATTTACAACTTTATGCCAATAAATGGACATGTTCCATGAAAGAACTTACACGAAATAGAGATATCCCTTGAAAGGTACAATTTAATAAAACTGATACAAGAAGAAATAGAGACCTTTAATATTCTTATATCGATTTAAAAAATTAAATTTGTGATAAAAAAGTCTTCATATAAGGAAACCATTGGAGCTAGATGGTTTTACTTAGTGAACTCTATCAAACATTCAAAGAATAAATAATACCAATCCTTCAAGAATGCTTTCATAAAAAGAGTGGAGTATCAAACACTTCTCAACTCATTTTTTAAGGGTAACAGAACCCTGATACCCAAACCTTACAAAGACATTATAAGAAAAGGAAACTAGACTCTCATATCCCTGGTGAATACAGGCAAAAAATTCTTTAAAAATATGTTAGCAAATTGACTTTTGCTTCAATCCCAAGGATTAACTGTCAAAGGAATTGCTCTCTTGTTGTAAAAAACTGGAAAACTGGACCAGATAAATGAAACAACTGTTTTTGGAGATGAGACAGCAGGCAGTGCAGGGCTTTGACCCTGTGAGAAGGGAAATAAACAAGGTGAACTTTACAATGACTCAACTTGTGATTGGAGGCAGTTTCCAAGCTGCAGGGGTAGGGAGAACCTAAGTGAACCTGGCAGCCTTGCTGAGCTGAGGAGTTAGGAAAGGCTGTCTGGGGAGGCTGAGACAGAACACATGGAGCAGAGTGCTGGAGAGGAGAGAATTGTGCAGAGAGACCCTAGATGTCTGCAGAGGGCCCCATCTATCCTTGGTGAGTACTGATGTGCTCAGGAGTGCGGTGAGATTCCACGAGCTGAGGGAAGTCACCAGAAAGCAGCGAGTTGAACGATTCCCATGGCTGCAGAGCGCTGGAGAGACAGTGCGTGCAGCGACCTGGTGAATGAGTTGTATTACCTGGACGGAAAAGCCCCTTTCCTTGACAGTGTTCCTCCTGTACTCTCTACTGAGAAGGATAAGGTCATGGCAGCAGGCAAAGGAGAAATAGTTAAAAGATCCAGTTCCATCATGACAGAGGCACATCTGGAGTTCAGTAAAAAAGTAACCGGCATGCAATGCAACAGGAAAATATGACCATAATCAGAAGAAAAATTAGTCATCGGAAATATACCCACGAAATCAATAATAAAACCATGAACAACTCGATAAAAGATGGGTAAAAGATTTCAGTATACGCTTCACACAGTATAGAGAGGTGGCTGGTAAGCACGTGGAATTCCGTTCAGTGCTCAGCATCATCAATCATCACAGAATTGCCCACTGAAATCCCCGTGCGATACCACTTAACACTTAATAGAATGGCTAAAATTAAAAATACCGACAATGCTAAATTTTGACCACGATGTAGAGCAATTGAAACTGTAATACATTGCTAGTGGGAAGTGGAAAATGGTACAACCACTTAGAAGAATTTAATGGTAGTTTTTTAATAAGGTAAACATCTACCTTAGGACCTAACAATTCCACTCCTCCTTATCTGCCTAAGAGGAATGAAAACACATGTCCACCAAACATGTATCCACAAAAGGCTCACAGCAGCTTTTTCATGGTGAAAACCTATAACTCATCCAGATGTCTGTAATGGGCAGATACATAAACACATTGTAGTATATTCATAGACTAGAATACTGTTTCTGCTTGTAAAGGATGAACTACTGGTACCTGCAACATGTATGACTCTTAAGGCACATTTTGAGCAAAGGAAGTAGGACACACAAGAATGCATGTAAGAAGTACCTACTGTATAAACTATATGAGTTGCAAGAACAGGCAAAACCAGTCTATGGTGATAGATGTTAGAAGGTGATTAACTTGGGGTGGGAGACAAAGAATCACTAGAAAAGGGCGATAGAAATATTCTGCATCTTGTTTGAAGGGCTACATTAATACTTTTATTGTGCGTAACTTGTAGTTTACAAATGTTGCCCTTCCTCCAACACAAACCAACCTCTAAAAGGGTGGGGGAAATGATTGAGCTTTCTCTCTCCAGCACGTACAGCTGAGTGATTGCAAGGCACTGTGTCAGGACAGACAAGAAGTGGGATTGTGGCATATGACATTCAGGAGCTTATATGCCACAATCCTCAGATGTTAGTGTCATTGGTGCTCACAGAAGAGAGAAGTGAGTGAGGACTGGAGTTGTCAGGAAGGTTTCTGGAACAGGGCAGGACTTGGGTTCAGCCTGGAAAGCTGGATGGAGTTTGGTGAAAAGTTGGAGATTACCGTAGAGATGCCATAGGAGCTCTGTGGCTTTCTAGAAATGTAGGAGGGTATACACTGAAAAGTAAGTCTTCCACCTCCTTGACTCCATTCTCTGAACCCCTCCCACATTCCAGCTGTGCTTTCTGATTCTTGCGTGAACCTACAGAAATAATCAGTGCATGTACACACTGTTTTGTATTGTTCCCTTTTTGCCTCATAATTGAGATGAATCTATTCCTTATCTGCACAAAAAGATAACCATTTTTTTCTATGACAACATTGTATTCCAGTGTATGGATATAACAGGGTTTTTAATCATCTCCCTATTAATGGGCATTGTGGTTGTTTCTAATTTTTGTTAACATGACATTGCTCAAATGAACATCCTTGTGCATAATCCTTGTGTACTTTTGCAAATATCCCTGTAGAATAGGTTCCTTAAAGTTGTTGCTTAAAGGTTATGTACTTTGAAATTTGACTCACAAAAAAGCTGTTTATATACACTTTTACCAAAATGTAAAAAGGTTGCTGTTTACCCAAAGTCCCATCAATATTGGATACTATCACTCATTTAAAATTTTATCCAACTAAGTTTTGACAAATTTCTTGTTTAAATCTGTAGTTCTTTGATTACCATTGAGGTTATCATTTGGTATGTTTGTTAGCTGTTTCCATTTCTTCTTCTGTGAATTTTCTATTTTTCTGTAGCTTGTTCATCTTCTTTTGTATGTGTTCTTCCTATAATATTTTAATGGTGTTAACCTCTTTTATATCATATGTTGCATGTATTTTTCAAGTCCGTCATTTGTTGTTTTAACATCATAGTATTTTTCACTGTGCAGTCATTCCCAAAGTCTCATATAGTTAATTTGTTCATATTTTTATCAATAGTTTCTGAGATTTGTGTCTTGCTTAGGAAGGCCCTTCCCCTCCCTGAAGATAGCAAAATAGCCTATACTTTCTTCTAGTGTTTTTATTCTTTCCTTTACATACAGACACACCCAGCCACCCCCCATTTAGACCCTTAATCATCTGGAAATTGGTTTTTGTCTGGTAAGATACATGGTCTAATTTTTTTTTCTAAAAATAGGTTCCTTATTGTGTGGACATCATTGGTTGACTAGCCTCCGATATAAAATGCTATTTTTATCGTAACTCTGTGCTCATATATGTATGGGTTTGATTTTGAACCGTTATTTCTGTTTCATTGATTTCTTTGTCTTAGTGCCTCTCTCAGAACCCCATTATCTTAATTCCTGTTGCTCTGTTATATATTTTCTTGTCTGTTAATGCATTTCTCTTGGCATTATTTTTTTGGGGAATTTTAGTGGCTGTTCTCATGCCATTGTTCTTCCAGGTGAACTTAGGGTCTACTTAAAGTTTCAGACACATGTAGCATATCCCTTTGGAATTTTGATTGGTTTTGCGTTGGACTTAAAGGTTTTTAAGGTGACAATTTGACACCATTGTAATTTTGAGTCTTAGATCCATCTGTCTATCTAGTCTATGGTTTGAGTCTTCTCACTTTTAGCTCCCAGATATCTCTTTGGTCTTTGCCTTTCTTTCATGCCATTCCCTCCTGTGCACTGGGCTTCTGAAGTAGCCCATTAGGTGGTCTCCTTGTGACTGCTGTGGGCCCCTCCGCTCTCTCCTGCACCTTTGCATAGGCTGTTCCAGGGCTTAGACTACTCCCCGGCTGGCCCCTCCTCACTCAGTTAATTTATCCTCATCTCAGTTGTCATTTCCTCAAGGAAACCTCCCTGACCTTCTTAACTGGGTGAAACTCCCTATTTACAGTTTCATGGTACCCTTTGTACTCTTCTGAGTGCTCTAACTGTAAGTTTACCTTTGCTATGTCCTTGGAAGGTGAGGTAAGCTTTCTAGGCACGGGAGGTCTCTAAGCGTAGGGGGGCTCCCTGGGCACAAGGGCTGTGTTTGGTGTCGCTCACTTTTGTAATCCCCCCACCTCTAGCCTAGTGCCTGGCCCAGAGGATGTACTTTTTAAATCCTTGTTGATGTCAGTGAGCTTGGTGTTTCCCTCTATTTACGTATGTCTTTAAGTGAAGCCTTAATAGTTTTCTTCGTGCGGTGTTGTACAGTTCTTGTTAAGCTTTTGCCTGTAACATTTTCTACTTGTTTTTGTGCTGGTAGAGAAAGCTATTGATTTGTGATGTTCTTGCATCCGGCCATCTTGTTTAACCGGGAACTCTGTTTCCTGCTGGTCTCTCCATTCTGCATCCCTCTTCATCCTCAGGCTGGTTGGGCGCCAGATGGTTGCAGCAGTCCTGAGCCCCACATCTGACCCTGGCAGTTTTTGGAGGAAGAGAGAGTTGCCTCTGGGAGCTTTCCCAAGAGTGAGGGGGAGCTTTCTGAGAAGCTCCCAGTGAATGAATTTGTGCTCAGTGGCTGGAGTAGGGTCCAAGGCCCATTGCGGACCCATTGGTGAGGGTGTGGCCAACTCAACAGAGCTCCGTCTCCGTGACCTGTGGAGTGAGGGGCTGACTCCCTGCCCCGACGGCTGCTGGGGTGAGGTGTGCAGGAATTGTGCCAGAAAGGTGGCAGGGGCTAGTGGGCCCCGGGTGGGAGTCTGTGTGGACATCTGTCAGTATGATCGTGTGGCTTTTCCCCATCAGCCTCCCTCAGCACATCGATAAAGCTGTAGGAGTTCCCGATGTTGAACCATCCCTTCAGTCTTGAAGTACATGCTACTTGTGTGCATTGTTCTTTGAATATCCTGCTGCGTTTGCATCTACTAAGATTTTTCTCATAATCCTTTTGTCTGTATTCCGAAATGAGATTTGTCTGTGTTGCAAAAAGTCTTTTTAAGAGTAGGAGTTAATATAGTGCAAAGACCCTGGTATTGAACATTGCTTAGTTCCTCTGTGACCTTGGTCAAGTCACTTAACCTTTCGGGGGCAATTTCTTGTGTATACAGTAGTGATCATAGCCCTAAATACCTCAAGCTGCGTTGAGGATCAAATAAGATAATATATATGAAAGCTCTCTTTAAACACTAAACTTAAACAAAGTTAGAACTTTGTCTCACCACATATATTCAAGATTTTTTAATTTTTGTGAGTTTCTTCTGATGAGGAGATAGGTTCAGAGAACATTAACAACCAAGTTCTCTCAGCATTTTTCATAAACCTCAATCAGAAAACCAGAGTTATGCAGAGGAGAGGCACTGGGAACATGATTGGTAAACATTACATTATTGGTGTTCAGATATGAGGTTCCTGCTTTTCATAATATCCTTAGGGTACTGGGGAAGATTTGATATTTTCTGAGATTGCTGTAAAATGCAAGTTATTGCTGGGTACCATCGCCCAATTATTCTGTACTTATTTTACTTAGACTTTAGTAATTGGAAAAAGATTAGATGTCAGGACTTCGTATTTTGTTGATTATATTAGCAAAGTCTTCTCTTTAATCATTTCTTTTATTCCTAGTATTAATCATTAGCTTCGAGCTGTTAGGAGAAGAGCCTAATGGTGGATTCCTAACTTAGAGGAAAGAAATAATTACTTCAGTTTCGGTGGGGTTGGGCAAGTGTTGATATACCTACAAATTGAAATGAATTCTCTAGCCGTTCGAGGCATGGTCAAGGAGACACAGCAGGTCAGACAGAATCAAGGCCCAGCGTCCCCACCCTCTGTGCTTGCTGGGCCCACGCCTGCCCCGAGGAGGCTCTGGACCCCTCTGGCCCCCCTGCCCTGGCCAGCTGACTCTTCCTACCTGCAGGCTTAGTGAATGCATCCTCCACTTGTGTCAGTCTACCCTGAAGACTTTGTTGACCTTGGTGTGTATAATATGGCTACATCCTTAATTAATGTTGTATAAAGACAAACTTATCTCTGTGAAACAATTTCTTTCAAAACCAATGCTGAGAAAACCACCTCACATAGGTATTCTTAAATAACCAATGGTGAGAGTGAGACAGGAATAAAGGGAGGGAGGGAGGGAGGGAAGGAAGAGAAGGAAGGGAGGAGGACCAATTAAAGCGGCCAGTTTGGGGAAAAAGCTCCCAGGAGGGGAGCAGGGGAAGGGAGAGAGGGAGAACCAGAGAGGCGAGGTGGAGGGAAGGAGGCTGGACCTCACCGCCTGAGGGAGGAAGGGGTCATGGTGCCTCACCTGTCTCAGGGTGGCTCCAGGGACATGGGAGTACTCTCTAAGATTTCAGTGTAAACAGGTAACCTTTTGCTTGGTTGGAATAGCGTGGTAACTTCCCTTCTGTCATACATCAAGAACAATCAGTATCTGAAATTTTTGTCATTTAGGTTTATTCTAGTTTTCATTTATGGGGCTTATTGCCCTGTAATAAAACTGGTGGAATATGTTGAGGCACTGGGGAAGTCTGCTGACCTTTTTTTTTTTTTTTTTTGTCAACAGAGGAATTGAGGAAGCTGAGCTGGTCTGGGATCCCTAAGCCAGTGCGTCCAATCACGTGGAAGCTTCTCTCGGTGAGTCTCCTGTCACTCATCCGTGTGGTCTTCTTTCTCCCATCAGCCACAGCCCAGACATTTGCCCTGGCTCTGCTGCCTGGTGACACAGGGCTTTCCCCTGGCTACGGTGACATTTCCTATTCTTCGCTTAATTTCAAGCTTGGTTGAACAAGACCGTCAGAAAATGAGGGCAAATGGTCATTATGACATCTGTATTCTTTTTCTCTGATTTTAAGATTTTTTTGTTCTAACCTGTGATATAAGAAAGGTTCCAGCATAGAAGATTATTTCAACTCTGAGGAGCTGAAACAGGGAAATGCATTTTAGGTATGTTTCAGATACATTGAAATGTGTTGAAAACAAGGAAATGTGTTTGACCAGGTTTTTTTTTTTTCCCCCAAGTATTAGTAATGATATTAGCTAAGAAAAAAATTGATGTTAGAAATAGTTTGTGTTTCTGTGATGGGGAGTGGGGTTGTGGCTCCCCAGCCGCCTGTCTGACCCCCGCTGAGAGCACCGGGCTGGGCAGTGGTGGTCTGGCTTAACGCTGGAAATGCGGTTGGCCCTGCCGCACATTTCGGGATGGTTTGTACCCAGCCTCCTTCTCTTTTCCTGTTTTATTGTTTTTGGAGCCAGGTCATTAGGGAATTCTAAGTGTTTAGTCTAAATTGGGTCTGACTTTCAGTATTTAAAAGACTCTTTCTTGCTAATGAGTCTTAATAAATTTGCAGCTTAGTACCTCGTGATCCTAAATGCAGATGCAGCTCCGAACAGTGAATATTTATCGATTAAATATTCTCTTGCAATTAAAATTAGACCTGCTGCGATTCCTGATGTGTTTTTGTTTTGTGTTTTTTATTTTAATCCAGTTTTCCAGTTTATATCCAGTTTTCAAATGTCCTCTAAGTTTTGATGAAAATACCTTGAAGATCCTTTATAGCAATCTTATGTTTATTAAGGATGTGCCATGTCTGGCTGGAAAACCTTGTGGGGGAGTTATTTGGTACTGTTCTTTTTCCTCTAGTTCGAGTCTCTGCAGGTCATGGTTTCCATGCCCTAACGTGTGCTACACGGTGGTTGACGTGGACAGAGGAGCAGAGCGGGAGATGCCGATGGTCCCACTCTGCTGGTTGTGCACAGCAGGGCTGGTGCCAGGAATGCTGGCCATGCAAGTGAGAGAAAGCATCAGGCGTATTTATTCATTTAACCATTGTGAATTACAGGGGCCTTTGCTCAGAAGTCAGGTGAGTTAGACACTAGCCTGCCGTTAGGAGGAGGTCCGGGCACAGACTCTCAGTGGGATGATGACAGCACCATCTGGGACTGTGTACTGTGGGATGACGGGACACAGGTGTGAACCAAGCTGAGGAGGGTACAGCGGCGGGGGAGGCAGTTTGGTGCTGAGGGTCAGCTTCCTAGGAGAGGAGACTTCTCACCTGGAGTCTGCCAGGCCAAGGGTGGGGGGACGGGGGAGAAAGGGGAGGGGACGGAGGACTTGCAGTCACAAGGGACAGAGATGAACATGGTAGTTCTTGGCCCTATTTTGGGCTTGGGTTGGCAGATAAGTAAAAATTAAAAGTCCAGTCAATGAGCAAAGCCCGTCCTTCCAAACGGGGGTGTGCCCAGAAAGGGAAGGGTGATTCTAGGGGACAGCAAACTCATGAGGATGCCAGCAAGGCTCCTTGGGGAAGGTAGTGTCTTATGTGGCATCTTGAAAGGCGTGCCATTGCTCTCTGGGTGAGGGAGATGGGAGGTCACAAGAGCCAGGGGATGCAGCAGGGGTGGGGCAAGCAGAGAGAGAGCTGGGTGAGCAGGCAGACAGCGTGGGGAAGGGGTCCCAGGGATCATGGGGACCAGGAGGAGGCCAGGTGCATACCCCCCCACCGCCCATTGCTTGGCTTTTGTCCTGAGGACTTTAGCAGGGAGTTATGAGGCTGTGTTTTCTGGAAAAGTAAAGCCTTAAAAAATCTGTTGGTTGGTTAACCCTTTATTACTGAGCACTTTGTGTGTTTCAGGCACTGTGTTGGGTCCTGGGAAATAGCAGGGAGAGGAAAAGACCAAGCCATCCCCCAGGTCCTGCAGAACAGACCGTAGAGTGCCTGCCTTTCTTTGTCCCCCTCCCAGTACAGACCTAGGGTCTTCCTGCAGGCAGACGGCGCCACTCCCTCAGATCTTGTTCCCGTGCCCCAGTGCACTGCTGCCCCGTCTGTCCTCGTTCAGTGCTGACTGGTGCCAGACTGCGCGCACTCAAGAGAGTCCGTTCTGTGGGAGCAGAGTGTGTTCCGAAGTAATTTTTCTTTTTTTTTTGAGACAGAGTCTCACTCTGTTGCCCAGGCTAGAGTGCCGTGGCGTCATCTTAGCTCACAGCAACCTCAAACTCCTGGGCTCAGGCGATCCTCCTGCCTCAGCCTCCCGAGTAGCTGGGACTACAGGCATGTGCCACCATGCCCGGCTAGTTTTTCCTATATATTTTTAGCTGTCCAATTAATTTCTTTCTATTTTTAGTAGAGACGGGGTCTCGCTCTTGCTCAGGCTGATCTCGAACTCCTGAGCTCAATCCGCCCGCCTCGGCCTCCCAGAGAGCTAGGATTACAGGTGTGAGCCACTGTGCCCACCACTGAAGTAGTTCTTAACCAGTGTCTAGCATGGAGAAGGAGCGGTGCTGGGGGTGAGGTGAGGCTGCTTCCGACTGGCTCTGGGAGGGGACTAGACTTGGGGCACAGGGCACTGGGAAGGAGCAGGGAAGGGGTCAAGGGGCCAAAGGGACTCTGGCAGCTGGAATGGGAAGCCCAGCTTTGTTCTCTTACAGGGAACAAATGCTCACTGTGCCTTTGCCCCGCTCCGTGCCCTGAGCTGAGCAATGTTGTCATCTGTCCTGCCTAGGGAGTGCTGCTGCGCTGTGGCTCTGGGCTCTGTGGCGGGAAGGGACCCGCCTGGTTGAGGGGTGCTGGTCAGACATGGGAGTGGACAGGTGGAAGGTGGTCAGAGTTGTTGGCCGTCATCTTTTCATCTTCCAGTTGGTGACCCAAGAGCTTGCTCATGAATCTCCTTCCTCGTCTAGTGGTTATTCGCAGGCACAGGCAGCGGCAAATGTTCTGTAATGTCAGAGATTTGGGGAGCATAGTAAACGATGCTTGTCACCTGTCCCTGATTCAGCAAGTGCTTCTCAGTACCTCGTGATCCTAAATGTAGATGCAGCTCCGAACAGTGAATATTTATCGATTAAATATTCTCTTGCAATTAAAATTAGACCTGCTGCAATTCCTTGTGTTTTTGTTTTGTGTTTTTTATTTTAATACAATTTTCCAGTTTATATCCAGTTTTCAAATGTCCTCTAAGTTTCAAATGTCCTCTACATCTGCCCTTGGCTAGGCCCTTTGCAAGTGCTGGGGTCACAAGGATATTTGGGAGAATGGTGGGGGAAACCCAGCAAGCAATTCAGGGCGTGGGAGTGCAGGGAGGGGTCTGCCCAGTCAGGGCTGCCTCTTAGTCGTTCTCTGGATCCTGGAGTTTCAGCCTGGCCTTCCATTTGATTCCCCTGGGAGCCTTTGCAGATCCACATGCCTGGGCCCAGGAAGCAAATTGGAATCTCTGGAGTGAACTCAGCCATCAGGGTGTGTAGTAACTCCAGCGTGCTACTGGGCGTCCCCCCGCCCAGCCAACTGCAGGAACACTTACCCTGCAGTTGGCTGGGTGCGGGGATGCAAGGACGTGGGACGTTCAGGCCTGCCCTCTCAACGTGTGCTTTTCCTCTGTGGTTGCATGTTAGCATCACCTGCGGAGCTCAGGAAATACTGTTACCTGGGTTCCTGGGGGTTCTCATGGGTGCCAGGGTTGGAGACCACTGCTCTAGGGCACTTAGGCTCCACATGGGACAGGGCAGGGCACTCATGAGCCAGCTGGGAAGCAGGGCCCTGAAAGCCATGTGGCTGTGCCTGCACGGGCAGTGAGGCCACACTGAAGGCAGCACACACCTGGGCTGGGGTGCCTGGATAGGAGAGCTGGGCTGGGGTGTGGGAGGGGACGTGCTGGATGAGGGAGGCTAAGGAAGACTCGCTGAGAGCCACGAGCATGTTGTCCAGGAGGCTTAGGTGGATGGGGTAAGAGGGGAGTGGCTTATCCTAGTCCCTGAGTCCTTCCAGGACCAAGACTTTGAGTTACACGCAGAATCAAGAAGAATTCATCAGTTGGCCAGTTTGACCAGTTTAAAAAGACAATAACCAAGGCTGTACTTGCATATGAATCTATTCCAAGCTCTGGCAAACTAATGACACTTTTTCAGTGTGTTTATATGTCAGTAACGTGAACCTTGTGGTTATCGAAGAGCGTTATTTTTAATTGGTGGATAGGAAACGCTACTTCAGTGAAGACAGATGAGAAACATGGCTCTTGTCACTTGTGAAGAACTAACATACTCTAGTCTAGAGCATAGCCTTAAACCACCAGTTATGCTACTTAACATTTAAATTTATGCAAGTAGCTTAGTAACTTTTAAAAAATTAGTACTGTAGAGAATCATCTTTTTGGTTATTTAGAGATGGAGTCTCACTCCGTTGTCCAGGCTATAGTGCAGTGGTGTGATCATAGCTCACTGCAACCTCAAACTTCTAGGCTCAAGGCATCCTTGCACCTCAGCTTTCCCCGTAGCTAGGACTACAGGTGTGTGCCACCATGCCCAGCTAATTTTTTAAAATTTTTTTGTAGAGATGGGATCTCACGATACTGCCCAGGCTGGTCTCAAACTCCTGGCCTCAGGTGATCCTTCTGCCTCAGCCTCCCAAAGTTCTGGGATTATAGGTGAGAGCCACTGCACCTGGCCTGGCTCTTTTCTTAATAGCTATTTCAGAAACATCGAGCAAAAACTAATTAAACATTTAACATTTACATTAGTGAGTATAATGGCTAAAAATGATAAGTGAAACTCCAGTATCATCTTTTATTCTTGCAATATATTGAGGTGGGTTTGCATATGAACATAGTGGGAGGGAACAATTTGATTTTTGTGTCACCAGGACAATTCAGATATAAGTATATGCATGCATTGTTTTACATTTATGATTAGTGTTTTTATAGCATGCTAATACAGCAATTAAGTTTTCTGTAGTTCTGTCATTTAAAATTCATTGCATATTTGAATATATTTAATTTGCATAATTTCTAGTCTTGCTTAATTATTGAAAGGCCTTAACTTGCATATGTGTGTTTTCCTTTAGGAATGGGAGTGTCATGGGTATGTGTGGGGGTTTTATTGCCTGTGCTCTGATGACGTACCTGCCTTTTAGAATTTGTGTTTCAATAAGTTAAGTTAAAATTTGGGGAATAGGAAACGTCTCTAAGAGTTTTTGTTCACATTCGCTGCATGCAGTTGGTGTCAGGCTGCCCATCACTCCCTGGTTGGCCACCGTTGGTGGCCCTGCTGCCTTGCACTGAAGGCTGGGCCCCTGGCTGGGCACATAGGGCCTTCTCTCCCGGCTACTGCCTCAGTTCCATGCTTAGCATCAGCCAGGCTTTGTTTAGGGCCTTGTCCTGAGCTGGCCTGGGCCTGTTGCCCTGTGCTCTCCATGTTCTCCACCTTCGTCCTCTCCACCATCCTAACAAAGCACACCCAGATGAGTATGCTCATTCATGTTGTCCCAAGATAGCTCAGGCATCTCTGGTAGCACCTCTGATAGCTCAGGCATCCGTAAATAGCAATGAGGACGGCTGCGTGTGGTTGCTGGGATTAAAGGCAGCACTGTGTGTAGCACAGTGCTGGTGAGGACCTGTCCCTTCCTTTAGTTAACCCGTGGATATGGCAAGTTTGAGACAAAGAAAAAGAAGTAATCTTATGTAATTGTTATTCCCCAAGAGACGAGGTAGACTTGAAATAGCAGCCAGGCGAAAGCAGGTCTGGATGGAGCCGGTGCAGCTGAGGTGGATTGTCTCTGAAGCCGTCTGACTCCGTGAAGAAGCCACTTTCACTCGAGTCCGAGCAGCACCCCCTCCCCCTGTCATTCTGTCTTCCCACACCGAGGGGCAGGGCTGGTTTCCTGACAGAAAGAGCCACGTGTTGGGTGACCCACTGGTATACTCCACGTGGTTCTCGTTAAAGAGGGCTAGTCGTAGAGGATTTATTAGATGACACATGGAAGGCACCTAGAACCGTGCCCAGTGCTTCAGTGTTCACTTAGGGGCTGGTTATTTGGTTGCCATTCTAATTATTTTGTGAAGCAATATTGATATGCTCTCATTTTATCGGAAGCGAGAGGCTGGGTGGGAACAATAGCCACACCTTTCCTCAGTAATGAGGAATCCAAAAATCTGGCTGTGATGTTTACTTTGTCAGCCACGTGGTTCTGTTCCTCTCTCCAACACCGTGTCCTTCACCGGGTGCTCTCCATGAGGGTTCTTCCCCCGCGCCTGCTCGCCGTTGGGGAAGGTGGACAGGCTGCCGGGGATGTGACTTGCGGCTGCTCTTGGCAGAGCCACTTGGGAATAACGCACCAGAACCGTGAAGATGTCCGGTACCCTTTGAGCCGACGGTTCACCATAGGAGTTTTACTTCAGGGAATTTATTCTTCAGTTTATTCTTCAGGGAATAGTCAGACATTGTTTGCTGACAGGCACTTTAGAATACCGGACAATTAGACATAGTCAAAATGCTCAGAAATCGGGGAAAGGTTTAATATAAATACATATGACGGAAGCATTCTTAGCTTTCAGGATGAATGTGTTAGAGCAGGGCTTGGCATACTTTTTCTGTAAAGGTCTAGAAAGATAATAAATATTTTCGCCTGTGGGTCAGATGGTCTCTTTAGTAACGATGCAACTCTGTTACTGTAACACAAAAGCAGCCATACACGGCACATAAACATAAACAAACAGGCGTCTCTGTGTTCCAGCTAAATTTTATTTACAAGAAATAGATGGTGGGCTGTAGTTTGCTGACCCCTGTTGGAGAATAATACTTAATGAGAATATGGCCATGATTTTAATGTGAAATATGGAAGCATGGACTGTTGGATAAAGGAAAGTTTCCTGAAAAGGACTAATCAAAAGATTAATCCATTGGGCTGCATTAAAGTTAGGGGCGCCTCTTCGTCACAAGACATCCTTACGAGGACGAAGGGCAGGTCACAGGGAGGAGGTTATTGACCAGGGGCTCACGCACAGACTGTGTGACGAACGCCTGTGAATCAGTGAAGAGGAGCCGGGGACGGATTACACTTGCACATCCACTTTGCAGACGCAGACACCCAACTTCTTTATTAAAAAAGAAATTCAGACGGTGTGATCCAAATGTGTTAGATGTGTGTGAGTGTAATTTACACTGCAGAATAGGTGCCGCTGGACATGGCTTAAGGAGGGTAAGAGGAACGTGTGTGCTCACCCCACTGCCATGACAGGTTCGGAAGATTCACAACACTAAGTGTTGAAGCGGGTGTGGAACACCGGGAATGCTCATGCATCGTTGGCTGGAATGTAGACCGCCGTCATCTCTCTTTGGGAAAAGATCTGGCAGTTTCTTAGAAAGCTAAACATACACTTACATTATGACCCAGTAACTCTACTCCTAGGTATTTAACTGTGAGAAATCAAAGCGTTATGTCCACAGAAATCTTGTGCATGAATATCTGTAACAAGCTTCATTCATAGTGTCCCCAAACTGGAAACAACCCAAATGTTCGTCAGCAAGTGGATGGCTTATCAAACTGGTACGTCCATACAGTAGACTACCACTGGGCAAGGGAAGGAAATAACTGCTGACTCACACAACCACTTTGATGAATCTCAGAAGATGCTGTGCCGAGGGACAGAAAAGCTTGCACAAAAGTGAATGTCCTGACTGAGTCCCTGTCTATTTCTAGGGAGTTCTAAGACAGGCTCAGCCATCCATACTGAGCAGGTGAGCTTCTCCCGAGCCCAGGGAGGGACGGACTGCAGAGGGTACCAGGAAGTATGTGGGGGTGGCAGTGTTCTGTGTCTTCCCTGGAGTAGTAGTTACACAGCTGGGTAGCCTGTCAAAGTCATGGAACTGTTTACTTGAAATGAGTGCATTTTATTTTCTAAACCACAGTTGGCCCTTCACAGCCACCGGTTCCGCATCCTTGGATTCAACTGTGGATCGAAAATATTTGGGGGAAAAAAACAATAAATAACAATGCAACAACTAAGAATAATACAAATAAAAAATAACATTTATATAGCATTTGCATTGTGTTAGGTATCATAAGTAATCTAGAGATTTAAAGTATTTGGGAGGATGTGCAGATTATACGCAACTGCTGTGGTATTTTATATAAGAGACTCGAGCATCTGGAGGATTTTGGTATCCCCCCTCTGATACCGAGGGACGACTGCGTAACATCAATAATGTTAATTTAAAAAGTACAAGCAAGGAAACAGAAGACATGAAACACCAGGTGGACTGGTCTGGGCTCTTCATGGCCTCCTTGTGCTGCCCTGTCTGGGCTTGCGTCTCCTTCATGTCTTGAGTCTGCAGCTGCCAGGAGTCTGTGGAGACAGGAGCAAGTTGGCATAAGTGACAGTTTTGTACACACACTTATATATGTGCATGCATGTGTCCATATACACACATGTGTGTGTATGTGTGTGTGCATGCACACGTGTGTGTGAGTGCGCGCGTACGCATGTGTGGTTGTTGCTGGAAGATCTTACAGACTTCTGAACCCTTTGTGGTATATGAGACCTTTAGAGAAGGGCTTGTTTCATCTCTCAGTCCCCTGTGGAAGAGCCTGGAACTCGCCTGCTGCAGCGAATCCGTCTGGCTCCTGTCTGGCTGTGGGTGAGGAATATGGCTGGGGACGCCGCAGAGGCTAGACCTGTACCCTCTGAGAGCTGTCGGGGGACTTGCAGTGTGGTCAGCGGCTGGTTTCCTGTGCGCCTGTTTCCTTTTTCTCACTACTCTTGCCCCTCTGTGTCAGGTTGCAGAACACTAAGCTCACGTCTGACGTGAGGCTTTTCATTCCAGACTTCTCGTAGAGATGGCATGAGTTAGCAGTAACCGTGTGTATGTTTTGTTTTCTTCTCACCCAGGGTTACCTTCCTGCCAATGTAGACCGAAGACCGTCCACTCTCCAGAGAAAACAAAAAGAGTATTTTGCTTTTATTGAGCACTATTATGATTCTAGGAATGATGAAGTTCACCAAGATACATATAGACAGGTGGGAGTGCTTTTTCTTTTTCATACATTACTTGACATACTTTGATTTGGTGATGATTTGTAGGAGGCAATGTTTTGTCTAGCATATCCGTGATTGGGTCACAGACTTTTATTTTCTAATAAATTAATTTGAAAACAAATAATGGCAAATTTCCTCTAATCGTGATACCTGCTTGTCTCCAGTTCCTTCTACAAAAGTAACAAGGTGTTTTTGATTGAAGTTACAAAATATTAAGTAAATACCGCAGATCCCCAGGACCTGCCTCGGGTGGTGATGGGCGTTTTGTATCTCAGTGAACTGCTGTCTGGGAATCAGAAGGCTCTTCCTGCAGGTCTGGGACGAGGCATTTAACTAGATCACATCACAACGGAGAGATTCCACGGGGCCCCACGGTGCTGTGCTCTTTGCTACAGTTAGCGCGTGTAGACAGGCGAAAGGTGTAGTAATCAGCTTGCTTTGGGGGGACACACTTCATAGCAGAGCAAGAGGTGTAGCCAGTTTGTTATTTTGCTATTTAGTTTAATGTAAAATGGGTATAATTATGGTTTCTTAAATAGTCAATTGCCAGATGATGTGCATAATGGGAAAAATACTTAAAATTGATTTATGCTTCACAGTACATCCAGAATTTGCTGTTAGAGCTTTAACAGCTCTTTGAGGACTTTATAATTCTCATTTTTTCTGTAATATGTGAAAGGTCAAGCTGGTAGTTCTTAATTGGCATCATTGTCTTATATATCTGAAATCAAGTTCTAGTTTCTCTGAGGCGTGTCTATTGACTA